>NW_005841842.1:5753260-5757331 GCF_000455745.1 Alligator sinensis | reverse complement strand
AATGCATATTCCTCTCCTTCCAGACTGGAACTTTATGTTGTTGTCCCCAAGCAATTCACTATGCCTAGTCCAGCAGGACTAACTTCAGCTTGGCCTCTGCAGCTGTTTACAGGGACAATTACAAGAGTTAACTAATGGCCCTCCAGTTTTCACAGCACTAAGCACTATTTATTTAGCACCAAATCATTACGGAGAAAGCATATCATGAGCAAATAAACAAATTGCCTACATACTAAACTTACCATTGTATTCATAGGCCCTTGACAAGTCCAGTATTTAAGTTGGTCAATTCTTTCTTTCAGTTTAAGTGTCTCTGTGTCTATGTTCTGGGCTCTTTTTCTAATATTTAGCTTTATTAGCCTTTTGAACCAGATTATTTACCCTAGGAGATGAGAGTATTTGCCTGCAATAGTGATTTGCCCAAACAACCTCTTTTGTTATTTCAGATTCCATAGGAAACCTAGCCATTGAGCCAAGAGCAGAAGGGAACATATAAAACTATAGCCTTGATACAGCAGGTTCTTTTTTTTTTTTTTTTTTTTAATATTCTCGGTGTCCATAGCATCTGTCATATTTCAGTGTAATAGTCTTTCAAATGTCCATGCTTCCAAAACATTGCCTTTGTTACATATGGCCTTGGTGAGGACAATACTGGAATGCTGCAAACAGTTCTGGTATTCACTTTTTATAATCAAAGCAAAGGCACATCTCAGCCTAATGGCTGATTTATACCATCTGGAAATCTAACCCCAAGTGTCCTTTCAAGAGGGTGGGTGAATACCATTTTCATATATCCTGTATGATGGACAGACCTGTATAATGCATCTAAGTCATGGTAAGAAAAAAGAAATCCAAAAGTTTTACATGCAGGAGAACTAAACAGAGCCATATAGAAAATAATACCCATGTCTGGTGAGAACAAGTTGTTCTTTAAATTCTGCTACATTAGCATTTTGTCATTCAGTCACATCATACTGGGCTAGGGGTATTTTTTTAACTCTGCATGACATGTAACAGTGCTTAGAACTAATGATGTGATGTGACTTGACAACATTTTCAGCAAAGAAGTATTATCTTTCTGCTGCCAACGTAGCAGCTCTTCTATTTTCCTGAAAAACACAGGATTTGCATTACAAAAAGGTGACCTTTTCTTTGCCTCTAGTAAGTGATACTCACTTCACTACATACAATAGCCCATAGAATTCCCACATTTTACCAAACACCACTTACCTCCTCTAGGGTTTTTAAACTGATTTATTTAGCAATTTATATAGTGCCCTTTACCAGCTGTCTGCTAGAGAACAAAGTCAAAACACTCAAACTGGGTCCAACAGCCCAAGGGAAAAGCCAACTACTCTGCCAAAACTAAGTGGGGGGGAGAAAGAAAAGTAATCCAGAAAGAGTGAGCTAATGGAAAGCGGAGAATCAAAATGGTCAAAGGTGAATTAACCTGAATAGAAAGGCCTCATTTAGAATAAGTCTTAAAGGCAGCTACAGAGAGCTCTACCAAATATATCAAGAAAGTCAAGACTATAGCTGTGGTCTCAAGTGTCCTTGTGTGTTTCACAATTGGAAGAATGGTTTTCTCCACCTTAAAAGCAATTAGTTCATATATGTAACAATTTTATACTTCTCAGTTGCCCCAAAAAGTCATATCACTTCTCTGAAATGGTTGGGATCCTTATGGAAAGCTCTTGAGCATTGCACATTGGAAACACTCTTGCATAGTACTCCTAAAGAACTGCTTTTACACAGAATTCCGTCCTCAGAAGTGTCCTTACTTGCAAAGCATGGAATTGGCTAGAAAACACCCATTATTACCAGGACATATAAAAACAGTACTTGGCATGTCAGTGCAAGCTCAGCTGAGTTTGTATGTGCAATCTGCTTGTTGCGCATTGGACTCCTGAGTCATTCAAGAAACTTTGGTGGTACCTGGTAACTCACCAGAGAGATAATCTCCATGGTATTCTAAGGCTGATGACTGACAATGATGAATGATGCGAAAAACATTGGTAAATGTAGGTGCATAGATTCATAGACTGTAAGGCCAGAAGGGACCTCAGAATATCATTGGGTCCAGCCCCCTGCACCAAGCGGAAAAGACAACTGAGGTCAGGTGCCCCCACCAAGGTGACTGTCTAGTTTCCTCTTGAAGATTTCTAGGGTAGGTGATTACACCACCTCTGGGGGGAGCTTATTCCACAGTCTGGACACCCTGACTGTGAAGAAGTTTTTCCTAATGTTGAGCCTGAATCGTTCTTCCATGAGTTTGTAGCCATTATTCCTAGTTTTCACCTCTGGTGCCCTGGTGAACAGTTGCTCACTGAGCCCTTTATGCACTCCCCTAGTGTAGCAGTAAGCTGCTACTAGATTCCCTCTCAGCCTTCTTTTCTTCAGGCTGAAGAGTCCCAGATCCCTCAGCTTTTCCGTGTATGGCTTGCTGTGTAAGCCTCCGATCAAGCCTTATGTATGTCCTTGTTAAAGTGTGGTGCCCAGAACTAGACGCAGTAC
The DNA here is from genome assembly GCF_000455745.1 of Alligator sinensis. Taxonomy (NCBI): domain Eukaryota; kingdom Metazoa; phylum Chordata; order Crocodylia; family Alligatoridae; genus Alligator; species Alligator sinensis. Next base: position 5,754,817 of record NW_005841842.1, on the reverse strand, counting down.
TCCAGCTGCTGTCATGCCAAGCCTGTAGACGTGTTGGGGGTTGCTTGTCCCGAGATGCAGCACTTTACATTTCTCAACGTTGAACTTCATTAGATTCCAATTTTCCTAACTTGCTAGCCTGTCTAGGACTATGTGTATCTGTAGCCTTTCTTCAAGCATGACCACGCTTTCCCATAACTTGGTGTCATCCGTGAACTTGGCCAGTGAGCTCTTCACCCCCACATCCAAATTGTTAGTAAAAATGTTGAAAAGTACTGGACCTAGCACCAACCCCTGTGAGACACCGCTGCCCACTTCTCTCCAGGAAGACTCAGGCGATTAGTCAAGGACGCACTGCAGAGTAGGAGTTCTGAAGAGATGGGAGCCCAGGAAGGGTGGCTGTGCCTTAAGGAAATGATCCTTCGGGCACAGAGGGAGACGATCCCGATACGAGGAAAAGGAGGGAAAGGGGCCAGAAAGCTTCCTTGGCTGACCAGAGAAATCCAGGGCAGCCTACAGGCTAAAAGGGGAGCATATAAAAAGTGGAAACAGGGAGAGATTACCAAAGAGGAGTATACCTCCTCTGTTCGCATGTGTAGGGAGGCAGTTAGACGGGCCAAAGCTACCATGGAGCTGAGGATGGCATCCCAAGATAAGGATAACAAGAAATTGTTTTTTAGATATATAGGGAGTAAAAGGAAGGCCCAGGGTGGAATAGGACCCCTACTAGATGGGCATAAGCAATTGGTGACGGACAGGGGAGACAAGGCTAACTCCTCAATGAGTTCTTTGCCTCAATGTTCCTAAGTGAGGGGCAAGACAAGTCTCTCACTGGGATTGTAGAGAGGCAGCAGCAAGGCGCCAGACTACCAAGCGTAGACCCTGAGATGGTGCAGAGGCACTTGGAAGAACTGAATGCGTTTAAGTTGGCAGGCCTGGATAAGCTCCATCCAAGGGGACTGAAGGCACTGGCTGACGTCACTGCACAGGCACTGGCAGGAATATTTGAATACTCGTGGCTCACGGGCCAGGTCCCAGAGGACTGGAAAAGGGCCAATGTGGTGCCCATTTTCAAGAAGGAGAGGAAGGAGGACCCGGGCAACTATAGGCCAGTCAGTCTCACCTCCATCCTTGGCAAAGTCTTTGAAAAAATTATCAAGGCTCACATTTGCGAGAGCCTGGCAGGAAAAATTATGCTGAGGGGAAACCAGAACGGGTTCGTAGCATGCAGATCATGCCTGACTAATCTAGTCTCTTTTTATGACCAGGTTACAAAACACCTGGACACAGGAGGAGGGGTGGATGTCGTATACTTAGACTTCAGGAAGGTCTTCGATACGGTATCCCACCCATACTGGTGAGCAAGTTAAGAGGCTGTGACTTGGATGACTACACAGTCTGGTGGGTGGCAAATTGGCTAGAGGGTCGCACCCAGAGAGTCGTAGTGGATGGGTCGGTATCGGCCTGGAAGGGTGTGGGAAGTGGAGTCCCGCAGGGCTTGGTCCTAGGACCGATACTCTTTAATGTCTTCATCAGCGACTTGGACGAGGGAGTGAAGTGTACTCTGTCCAAGTTTGC
>NW_005841842.1:5750684-5753014 GCF_000455745.1 Alligator sinensis | reverse complement strand
TGCAATTTTGGGCACTGCACTTCAAGAGGGATGTGGCTAACCTGGAGAGGGTCCAGAGAAGGGCCACTTGTATGGTTAAGGGCTTGCAGGACAAGCCCTATGAGGAGAAACTAGGGCACGTGGACCTCTTCAGCCTCCACAAGAGAAGGTTGAGAGGCAACCTTGTGGCTGCCTATAAGGTCATCGTGGGGGCACAGAAGGGAATTGGTGAGGTTTTATTCACCAAGGCGCCCCCGAGGGTTACAAGAACTAATGGCCACAAGCTAGCAGAGAGCAGATTTACTGGAGATTAGGAAGAACTTCTTCACAGTTAGAGTGGCCAAGGTCTGGAATGGGCTCCCAAGGGAGGTGGTGCTCTCCCCTACCCTGGGGGTCTTCAAGAGGAGGTTAGATAGGCATCTAGCTGGGGTCATCTAGACCCAGTGCCTATGCAGGGGGTCGGACTCGATGATCTATTGAGGTCCCTTCCGACCCTAACGTCTATGAATCTATGAATCTAAGACAGATCCATTCACTATGACTCTCTGGGTCCTATCCTGCAGTCAGTTTCTCACCCACCTAACTGTCTCAGAATGAAGCCCATAATCCTCCAATTTTCTCACAAGGACATTGTGGGATACTAGATCAGAGGCCTTTTGGAAGTGAAGGTATACAATGTCAACCTGCTCTTTTGTGGCCAAGTGGAGAGTTACCTGGTCATAGAAGGAGATGAGGTTTGTAAGGCAAGACCTGCCTGTGATGAAGCCATGCCAGCTGTCATTCAGAATCTTAGCTTCTGCAAGCTTATTTCAGATAGATTCTTTGATGATCATTTCTAGGGTTTTCCTTAGGATGGAAGTTAGGCTGACTGGCCTATAGTTGATGTGCACAACATTGGCCAGAGTGCCATGAGTTGTGGAAGAGTTTTGCCAGGGGTTCCGCAATGGCTTTGGCAAGCTCCTTCAGCACTCTTGGATGAAGATCATCCAGTCCTACTGACTAGTATATGTCTATTTTTTTTTTAAATTGGCCATATGAGCTATATCCAAAGATTTTTTTCATTATTGATTGTTAATTATATTTTACTTTGTTGTGTGGTATTGCCCAAAGGGCCTGAATCTTGCAATCAGTTTTGAGACCAACAGTTCCATACTCCTGGTCAGGTTCAGGTCATCATGAGCAGAAGTCTGTGAATAACTGTTTTTTTTCAATTTGGCTCCTAAAGGGAAAATTTGGATTTTTTTTCCCCAAGAGTATAGTGGATGGGAGGATCAATGTAAAATGGATGGCTTTTAGCTGTTTGGTAATTGAATATAAATGCTCTTGAGTATTCAACAAAACATTTACATTCTGCTCAAAATAAAACATTTAATTTCATATACTTCTGTAAAAATAAAAGGAAACTTGGAAATGGAAAAACAGAGCCACAAGGGGACAGACACTGTTCACAGAAGCATGCACAAAGAAATAGTATTCTCTATTCCGTACTCATGAGGAAAGGCTAAAAGAACTAGAATTATTTCGTTTGGAGAAGAGTGGGGATTTAATAATAGTCTTTAAATGCCTGAAAGATGATAATAAAGAGGATAGAGAAGGACTTTTTCTTTGTGATCATAGGGGATGGGACAAGAATCAATGGTTTCAAGCTGCAGTAGATAAAAATTAGGTTGGAGACTCAGAGGAGCTTTTTGCCTATAAGGATAGTCAAGCATTGAAAAAGGATACCTAGAAAAACTGTGGAATCTCTTTGGAAATTTTCAAGAGCAGGTTATACAAACACTTGGATGGGACAGTTTAGCCAGGGACGCTCCTGCCTTGAGCAAGGGACTGGACTAGGTGACCTTGTGAGGTTCCTTCCAGCCCTACTTTCCTATGATCCTATGATACTTACCTTGGATAGGGGAGACTCAGGTTTAAATTCATTCTCTATCTATTTTGAGGCAGGGTCTGGAATCAGGGTATCACCCTCCAAGGCACACGCTGAGCTTGTGGTTCAGTGACCTGGACTTCTGGCTTTGAGATTCACCCTCAAAGGCACTTAAAGATGGTTTTGTGGTTACATGTGGATATACAAAACTTTACACTTTCTGATAGTGCTAAATCATTTAATATATGGAAATAAATGAAGTCTATTATTCTCAAGTGACAATCTCCTGAAAGGTGATCTTAAACTTTGGTCTGAATCAAGCAAAGAACAGATTTGAACCTGGTGACCCTCACCAGGCCTTCTTCCTTCTCAAGTTTGTCAATAGCACCTAAGTCTGTGAGTCTAGTCTGCAAAATCAAAGTGGTTCATTTTGGGAATGCCATATTAGCCACATCAACATTGTTTCTTCATTTTTTCAGCAGCC
>NW_005841842.1:5746967-5750653 GCF_000455745.1 Alligator sinensis | reverse complement strand
CCTGCTGAATCTGTATTTTTCAGGAGAAAAACTGTTCACCCCAAAAATGCTCAACTCTAGCGTACAAGCTTTTACAAGCCAGAAGCTGATAGTGCCCTTTATCCTGAAAGCCTGCCAATGAAGACCCTGTTCCTACATTGCAGAATGGGCACATACTTTTTAACATATTTGATTGTGACAGAAGTGTAGAAAAGGTGAAGACGGAGAATGGAAACAACAAAACTCAGGTCTTTTGGTTACAAAGGTTACAGATGGATACATACAATTTTACCCTTTCTTATAGCGCCAAATCATTTAAAAATATGGAACTAAAACCTGCTCATCTCAAGTGACTCAGAACCCCATCACTCTTTATACTTTTAAAGTATAAAAATCAGGTGTAAACATTCTTTATTTATGTGTTACTGTTCTTTTTATTTAAATCATTTTTAGTCTTTTTAAAATTAGAATAAAAAGATTGCACCTTCTGTCCACAGGCTTCAGCATCTCAAAGACCCTTCAGGATTTTCTTACCCTACAGAGTGAATTCTACTAAGTGACACCAAGGTCTTTTAAAGAAGATGCCCCTACTTGTAGGAAAAGTGGTATTTTTAAGTCTGCAGGTGTAGATTTTTACACTAAGGTGGGTTATGAGATAATTATCTTCTGCTTATATATTCATGGATAAATCCTCTTTCACTTTACATGCCTAAATGGCACATTCACAGCTATGCAGCTTTGGTTTTGGCATGTATGCACAGTTTGGGGTCCACAGAGAAAACTGCTTGATAAGCACATACTTTGACAACTTTTGACCTCTTGCTCCCTGCTATGTGTATGCAGGCCTGGCTGACCAATATATTTAATTAGCATTCCAGTGCTGATGAAAGGTTTCATACAAAAGAGGCCTCACATATCCCTTTTGTAGTCCTGCAAATGTCCTCAGTGTGCCCTTGATCCCACTGGCAAACACCTCCAAACATAGATTAGTGAAGCGTTTTTATCATCAAAAGTGGGAGAGGCTTTGACAATGCCTGGCATCCTTAATTAGAACTGGGAGGATCAGACAATGGTATTTCATTGTGGGCCTGGCTTCATCTAGGGCACTGGATCATTGATGTTTCTCACATCCATGGAGATGGCAGAGGGTGGGATAGTGCCAGAGGCCTGGCAGAGATAGTGCAAGGTAGCCTTCCATGCTGATTATAAATGAGAACAATGTTCTAGGTGATGATTGTGCTAGTGATGGTTATAAATCACTGGGCAGAAATACAGTATCTGCTGTCTCTGAAGGAGGTGATGTTGCAAGTTACATTTTGCATAAGAAATATGGTCCTAAAATTAATACTTCTGAAGGTGTCCAATCCATGGTTTTCTATAAGTATGAGTTGAGGCCCAGCTGAGGCAGACCTAGTCTGGAGGTAAGCAGGGGATCAGGTTTGGTCATACCTCAGGAAAAGGCCCTGCCCAGATGGGCTATATAAGCTCAGACCAGACAGATTGCCTGGCTGTGCTTTTGGCCTCCTTAGAACTATTAAACTTGACTCCGTGCCTTAAACTTCTAGCTTGTGACTCAGTGCTCTGGACTTCTGGCTTGGACTCGCCTGTTTATTCTTGCTTGCTCCTGTTCCTGTCTTGGACTTCTTAGCTTGACCTACAATTTGCCCTCACCTCAACCTTGTCTTGACCCTTGGCTTGTTATCCCAGACAAGGACTGAAACTTAGCTTTACTTTGGCTTCTACTCTAATAAAGCCCTGACCTAGTACAATCCACTCCAACTGCCCGCTTATGCCCCAGTCAGCTCTTTACAGTGATGATATTTTGGCCTTGCATATGCAGTGGTCCTAATTTGTGATCATGCAGGCAGAAGAAAGGAGGAACCTGTACTTAGAGCATGGTGAGAGTAAATTTCTTTAGGCAGGGAGATATGGATGAGGAATGTAATTTCACTTGGTTTTCCCACCACTATTGGATGTCATCATGCCAATAAAGTGCATGCCAGCAAAAAACCAGAACCATTGTGACATCATAACATGGTGCTTGTAATCTTGGAGACTTATTTTTAGATGCTTGCAGCATTTTTGAGGTGTCCAGATCACCTCTACCTACAACAGCAGCAGAAAACAGCATGGCAGCAGAAACCCACAGTGACCCCAGGATGTTTTATACACAGTTCCCTTGTACACCTCATCACTAACCTTAGCTGCTATTTTTTTCTTGATATCTTCAACTTCCTTAGGCAGCACTTAGTCTCTGATGTCACTGGCACATGATTCTGAGAGTTCCCATCTCCCAAATCAGGGTTGCTGTTGGTCCCCTGTCCTGGAGGCTCTGCTCCACCTCTGTGTGGGGTTGAAATGACAGATAGATCTCCAACTCTTCAGTGCTAGAGATACAGCTATTGGCTCTTTGCACTGCCTAGGACATTTCAGAGAATTTGATTTGATGAGAGAGAGGCTATGAGCATAGCTGAGGGTATGTCGTTTTGGGGGTTGTTTTGGTGGGGGGTTAGGGGGGTATCTATATGCCCACACATTTTGAAAAAGGAAAGAGTAGCAACCAATTGAGTCAGCAGTGGAAAAGGACAAGAGTTGTTGTAAGCTGTACTTACCCTCCAGAAGGTGTGCAGCGTAAGAGGCTTCACTCAAGGAGACAAGGAGGAAATGGGTCACTCCCCAGCAGTATCACTGGGAAACAGACTGTGCATGAAAAATGTCCTGCTTGCTTGGGTTCTTTTGTGTTTACACAAACAGCAAGGGTGGTTTGAAATTCCTGAGCTTTGTGCCGAGGCTATCTGGGAATCTTCTGGGGAAGCGAATGCCATCAGTCACCTGGGTGGTAAGGAAAGGATGAAGGATGCTTTCCTTTTATCCTGAGGGCAAGGTGGTGCTATGCATGCCTCCTGAGCATGCCTCATCTCAGACACTTGGTCTTTCACCAGTCATTTCTGGCTACTGAGATACTTCTCTAGAGTCCAGTCTTCTAGGATTAGCAGCAGACCTAGGGGCAGACTGGCCTTCCAATGTGATCCCCGCCCTTCTAAAACCCACTGTGGATTCTGGCCTTAATATTTCTAACATACTTCAAGGATCTAGGATGAAAAGTGCCTATTTAAATTCAAGCATTATTATGATTGACAAAAACATGCAATTTCTATTAGAAATTGCATGTTTCCACACTAGATGCTCACAGAATCACTCTGAAATGTAATTGTATGGAAATTAAAGAAATTGGTTCAGAAAGTAAAGATGTAAACCCTGGATGATGCTGGGAAATTAGCTAATATTATTGGGGACCCTTCTTGTAGGTATTTTTTCATTTTTTCATTTTTTAAACAATGTGATAAAGTGACTAAAATTGCCTCTATAAACAAATCTGGTACTTTCCAAGGGGCTGTTCTTGGCCTGCTGAATATAAGTCTGAAAATTGAAAGTTAAGTTACTCTGGAAGTATGCAATACTGTACCGCCCTCCCCCCATCTCATCCATCCTTGGAACGTCTGATAATATGTGTTTTAAATTCCAGTGGCAGTGAGTTACCATATGCTCCCACCAAGTTGCCTTCTTCTTCCAGCCACCCTTGAGAGTACTATATTCACCAAATACCATATGCAAGCTATTTCATAGATTCATAGATTCATAGATGTTAGGGTCGGAAGGGACCTCAACAGATCATCGAGTCCGACCCCCTGCATAAGCAGGAAAGA
>NW_005841842.1:5740338-5745704 GCF_000455745.1 Alligator sinensis | reverse complement strand
CCTTGGATGGAGCTCATCCGGGCCTGCCGACTTAAAGGCATCCAGTTCTTCCAAATGACTCTGCACCATCTCAGGGTCTATGCATGGTAGTCTGGCGCCTTGCTGCTGCCTCTCTACAACCCCAGTGAGAGACTTGTCGTGCCCTTTGCTTAGGCACACTGAGGCAAAGAACTCGTTGAGGAGTTCAGCCTTGTCCCCTCTGTCTGTCACCAATTGTTTCTGCCCATTTAGCAGGGGTCCTATTCCTTCCTGGGCCTTCCTTTTACTCCCTATATATCTAAAAAACAATTTCTTGTTGTCTTTTACTTGGGTTGCCATCCTCAGCTCCATGGCAGCTTTGGCCCGTCTAACTGCCTCCCTACAAGCACGAGCAGAGGAGGGGTATTCATCTTTGGTGATCTCTCCCTGTTTCCACTTTTTATGTGCTCCCCTTTTGTCCCTTAGGCTGCCCTGGATTTCTCTGGTCAGCCAGGGAAGCCTCCTGGCCCCTTTCCCCCTTTTGCCTCACTCGGGGATCGTCTTGTTTTGTGCCCGAAGGATCATTTCCTTAAGGCACAGCCACCCGTCTTGGGCTCCCATCACTTCAAAACTCCTACTCTGCAGTGTGTCCTTGACTAATCGCCTGAGTTCATTGAAATCAGCTTTCCTAAAGTCTAGCACTTTCACCCTACTACTTACCTTACTCACTCGAGTCTTATGGTGAATTCTATTATTAGGTGATCACTGTCCCCCAGATGGCTACCGATCTGTAGGTCCCCAACCATTTCATCCCCCGTTGCCAATACCAGATTCAGTATGGCATTCCCCCTAGTGGGACCGTGTACCTCCTGTGTCAGGTGGAGGTCCTGTACACAGGGTAGAAACCTGCGTGAGCGGTGGGACTTTGCTGTCTGTGACTCCCAGCAGATTTCCGGGTAGTTTAGGTCCCCCATGACTACCGCCTCTTTAGCTTTTATGGTCTCCGAGAGTTGCCTCAGGAGCCCCGAATCCCTTTCTTCCCCTTGATGTGGGGGTCTGTAGCAGACCCCTACCACCAAATCCCTTTCTCCTTGCCCCCCATGTAGCCTAACCCACAATCCTTCTACCTCCTCATCCTTGGATTCCGTCTTGATGAGGGTCGACGTATTTGATGAATCTAAAAGTAATGAATTCATTTTTCTCTAATTTAAAAGAATAGTTTCTACAATGCATTGCTTCTTGCACTGGTTTATAGGCATTTTTATAGTAGTAGTACAGAAAATGTCTGTACCAATTTCTTCAGGAACTTAAACACATCATTTCCAATGTGTCAATGGTTCACCATCGTGGGGAAGGCAGTGTCTCAAAGCCGTTATCCAATGCACGTGCCTGTCTATGCTATTCTGTTCTGTTCTTTTCAGTTTTATGAATCTAAGCCCCAGTGACCTCTGTTGAAATGCTTCCAAATCAGTGCACTAGGGGGATTACACTTGTAATGTATGGAAAATACCTACAGGGATAGCAACAGATTGTATTGCAATTGTCCAAGATCTTTTACAATTCCTATTGTCAATTTTGTAAGCGTATGTTTTCCAGGATGAGAATCTGTAAGCTTTTCTGCCTGGCTGAAATCTAATTTTCTGTTTCAATTTTGTGCCGAAGAAAGTGACTCTTTCCAGTTTAGCTGTGTGGACATCAGAGTAACTCTAAAGTAATTATTTTCAGATACACTTAATTCATCTTCTAATTCCACTGACTTAGATCAATGCCTTAATCAAAGCTTCAGTGGTTTCAAAGAGTTTCCTGTTGTAGCTGGATGATGTGAAAGGCAGCTGAAGGCTAATAACTTGGGTGTATTGGCAGTTTGGAAGTTAGCACAGTCTGCCTCTGTTCCCATATCATCCATGTGTGTGCCTACCACTGGGACAGAGGAAGCTTTTTCTGTGTTATTAACTTCAAATGGGTTGCAAGGGTGGCTGCTAGATGGATTCAGTGCTCATTAACATGCGTTACAGCCATTGTTCTGCAAACCAAAAGAAATTGGCAATTGTTCTTTATGATTTACAACCTTCCATTACTATATACAATGACTACATCAACTGCAAACGAAGGCAGTGACAAAATTATCATTGACGTCAGTGAATGCAGGATCAGACCCATACATTTGATACATATGCCTTATCTTTGCAAAGCCTCTATAGTGTTCTGAGATAAGGAATTTCATATACCAGTGGTTTATGAAGTTAATCTATTGCTTAAGCTGCATTAAAATGTAAGTTGATTAAATGTGGATATCAGTTAAAATATCAACCTGCTGAGAGAAAGTTATTTTGGGGCTTTCTTTTTCTATTCATGTTTGTTTCATTCTCCTCTATAAGCAGCATCTCTCTGATCATTTTCCCCATATTAATAATTAAAACTGGTCAAAGTTTGTGAAAATTTCAGCATCTGCAATTACTTCCATGAATGGCCAACCATCAATCAAGTACCTATGAACAATAAGTAATATGACTCTTAATCAACACTACAACAAACTACCTCCATTTATTCAGTAAAAATGTATATGAATTTCTTACAGTGTCAGTCAAACAACTCCAGAAAGGTTAAAATCAGGTTAAAATTATGAATCATTAAAGATACAGTGAACTGAAGGATACTATATAGATCTCTCAGCTTCCGACTATTCTGAAGAATGTAACTCTTTCCAATTTGCAGTTTTTGTAGGGTTTTCTTTTGTCTTTACTAGTCATTATTTTTCCCAATGTGACAAGAGGTTATCAAGGAGATGCCCCAGTAATTCATACTAGATTGAAAGTTCCTCAGTGCATTCATTAGAGTCAGTTAAAAATGTTCCAGTTAGAAAAACACTCACATGTCATTATGTAGGGTGTAATATAGATCTCTACACAGTACAAAATGGTACTTAAAAATTATATATACGGTAGTTAATATTAGGGCTGTGTGAGTCTTCGGATCGCGCATCGGATCTGGTGCCACTTCAGACGCTTCGGCGTCCGAAGTAGCATGCCCAGATCAAAGTGCCGGCTCAGTTAAGCTATCCGAAGCAGTTTGGAGCATCCAAAGCACTTTGAAAATGCTTCGGATGCTTCAGACCCTTCTAATGGCTTAACTGAGAGTTAGAAGAGGAAGAGGGAGCGGAGTTAGGGTTAGGGTGAGGGAGAGTGGGGTGGGGGGAGAGGGGGAGCAGGCAGGAAGACTGACATCTGTAGGTGGCCAGTGAGAAGGATTTCTCCCTGGCTGCCTTTCCAATGACAGCGTCTGTGGGGTGGGACTAGAAACAACATAAAAGCTTCTGTTTGGAGGCATTCTGTACCTTTTCCAGCTTGTTCCCTGTCAGGAACTGAGAGAGAGAGGAATGCTCAGACAGGCATTTCAGCTTGCTGGCTGTACTCAGTACTAGTTGAACTTAACTGGTTCTTTTTCTTGTTATAAAGGATTCGGTAAGATTTAGCTTATCTTAGCTTAGCTATTCAATTACTATTACTATTAGTATTACTATTCATTTGTTTGAATTTATATTTGCTCTCTTTTTTTTTTTGAAAACTTTGAAAAAAGAAAGCTGTGTTTTCCCTGCCAGTGTGATCCATCACTGTGCAGGGAGGCACAGATTGCTTGCATGCACGCACACACACAGACACACAGATACACAGACACAGACAATATAGAGAAAAATCAGATATAGAGAAAAATCAGATAAAAAGCAGGAGAAGAAGACAGACGGACAAACAGCACACAATTTTTACATAACTCTTAGCACTGAAGCAAACAATCAAAGAAGAGGCCAGTGCATGCATGCAACAGAGGGAATAAAATGTACAATACAAAAGGATACACACACACACACACACACACACAGAACTTTTGCAGCACAGGAAAGATGAATATGAAGTGTGCTGGAAAGGCAGGTGCCAGGTCTTCTGGCAGGGGAGGAAAAGGGGGTAGGGGGAGAACTAGAGCTGCAAGCCCCGCCCCCCCTGCCCCGTCCCAAACACAGACGCATTCTATTCCCGAGCAGCCATGACATCAGTGCTGCCAGTGGAAGCAAGGTGGTGGGAGCAGTGTCTGCACTGACATCCCTGCACCTGCACCACTTCCCCTCAGTCCAAAAGTGGGCACCAGAAGTGGAATCACTGTCTCCTCCACCCCAATCTCAGCTCTCAGCGTGAGCCTCCCACTGCCAGAGGAGGAGCTGGAGCTGGAACCAGGGATGCTGAGTGCGCGGGCTCAAGCAATTCTGGGGAATGAGGGGGAATCAGAGTTCATGCTCCACACCCCTCAAGTTTCCCTTAGTCCCAGGTCTCCTCCAGAAAGCAGCACCTAGGAGGAGGCTGAGGTTGTGCAGGCAAGTGGCTCAGATCAGGCAGCTCCTCCTGCTGTTGAGCCTCAGCCTGCTGAGGAGTGGGAAAAGGCAAGATCTTCACCCTCAACCCAGAAGTGGGGGAGTAGTGTAGTGTGGGAGCATTTTGATGTGGCAGATGATCCCAGGTTTGCCATCTGCCAGCACTGCCGAAGGCACATGAGCCGTGGCAAGGATGTGAGACATTTCTCCACCGTGGCCATGCTGCTGCATCTGAGGAGGCACCACCCATTTTCCCTTCTTCCTGCTCAGCCTGGCACCAGTGCGAATGTGCTGAAAGGGAGTTCCCCTGCTCGCTCCAAAGCCCCCTTCCCCCAAAGCAGAGGCAGGCCACCCTGGACCAGTGGGGGAAAGGTGGACAGAAAGGGAGGCACGTTCCCAAGGCGAGTGAGATCACCCAGAGCATTGGAGAGATGCTTGCTCTGGATAGCCAGCCCTTCTCCCTAGTTGAGCGATCAGGGTTCAGGCGATTCATATCACTTCTGGCCCCATTTTACAAAGAGCCTGCATGCACCACCTTTAGCAGGGTGGTGGTACCCTCCCTGTATGAGGCATGCAGGGAGTACTTGAGGGAGGAGCTGTGCAAGGCAGGGCCGCAGGTAGCCTTGCACTTCATTTCTGCCATCTGGAGCAGCTGGGGTGGCGATCACACCTACCTCTCCCTCACAGGCCACTGGTGCAATCAGTCAGGCCATCAGTGGGCTCTACTGCAAGCTGAGATGCTGGATGAGTCCCACACAGCAAGGGAGATCATGGGGGCCATGAACTGCATGGTGCAGGGGTGGCTCATTGGGCTGGCCGAGCTCACCCGTGGGTTCAAGATCACCAACAACAGGGCCAATATGGTGAAGTCTGTCTGTGATGCCAACTTTGTTGGCATCCACTGTATGGCACACAGGCTGCACCTAATAGTGAGGGATGCCTTGAAGGGGGACAGGGCTGCTAGTGACGGCGCTGCCACCACTACTACCACAAGCCAGCTGATTTTGAAATGAAGGAAGGGGGCAGGCTACTTCCACTGCAGCGTCAA
>NW_005841842.1:5739668-5740275 GCF_000455745.1 Alligator sinensis | reverse complement strand
CGGTGGAACTCCACATACCTGATACTCAAGAGGCTGGTGGAGCAACAAAAGACCATCCATGAGATGGCCTTGCTTGGGGAGATAGGGATCAACGCCCCCCTGAACAGAGCTGAGTGGTGTACCATCTCCCAGATGTTGGTGGTCCTCAAGCTCTTCCTTGAGGCCACCGAGACCCTTAGCACTGGTGATGCCCTCCTCAGCCAGGTGATCCCCCTAGTGAGGGAACTGGAGAACCAAATAGAGAAGTTCCAGGGGATTGATGTCCCTGGCTGGGGCAGGCTGCTGTCACCAGACATGCAGGCACTGGTGAAGCGGCTGAAGGAGGGCATCAGGAGATGGCTGGATCCCTTGTGGTCCAGTATGGTCCACATGATGGCGGGCATGTGCAACCCGAGGGTGAAAGGGGGCATGTGCACTGGCAGCTCCAAAATCCTCAATCACTGGATGCAGGTGCTGGTGAACAAAGTCAGGGAGGCCGAAGGTCAGAGGCAAGGGGATGTGGAAGAGGGGGATCCACTTTCCCATGCCAGCACTCCCAGTACCAGCACCAGCACCAGCCAGTCTCCTCCATGCCAGGCACTGCCAGTGTGGGCCACGGGCATGGCTT
>NW_005841842.1:5727738-5738863 GCF_000455745.1 Alligator sinensis | reverse complement strand
CCTGCTGCCTGGGGTTTCACTCCCAATCAAGTGCTGAAGGTGCAGAGTACCCCAAGAGTGTTTGTTTGCTGAGGAATGTGCCCCCTCAGGTAGTTGGGTTTTGTTGTCTTTGATAGATTCTGGTGTGCAGTTTGTGGGGGTACTAGAGATAGTTGGCAGGTTTTGTGTTTTGAGCTGTAGGAAGTTGGTTTCAGTTTTGGTGATGAGGTTAGGTGCTTGTTTGAATGTAGAAAGTGCTTTTCAGAGCTGGGCCTATGGACTGCACTTCATCAGCCTCCTAGGTAGTAGGTAGGAAGGATGCACCTTAGCGCACACACCGTGTCACCCACCCACATCATGAGTTTTGCCTCTCAGCAGCTTGAGGTGCAGGGCCCCGGATGACAGACTCCCCCAGTGAGACACACAGCTGGCAAGCTTTGTGGCCTGGCAGGGCCCAGCACCCAGGCCTGCTCTAGATTTCACCCCCTTGTGCCCCAAGACAGATGCAGTTGCCCAAGCACCCATCAACATCACGAGTTTTGCCTGTCCACGGCTTGAGGTACATTTTCCCCCAAACCCCTGCACCAATCTTCTTGAAACATAGCAGGCTTTGTGGCCTCACCAGGGGCTACCATCCCTGCAATTTTCACCTCCCTGTGGTGTAATACATAGATGTGACAGGAGTTTTTCTTTCAAGAATTTAGAGTGCAGTTTCCCCCAAACCCCTTCACCTATCTTCTTGAAACTTGGCAGCCTTCATACTCTCAGCAGAGGCTACCACTCTTGAAAGTTGCACCCAAATCAGAGATAAAACAGCAAAGTTATAGATATTTCATTGATCCCCCATTATAGCCTATAGCCAGATCTCCGAAGCAGCTCTGAAGCTTTGGAGCTGCTTCGGCAGGTTCGAAGTGCCAAAAACAATCTGGATCACTGCCAACCAAAGCAGCCAGATCTGAAGCCGGATTTAATACCTGCCAACTCGCACAGGCCTAGTTAACATATATACAGGGGGGAGGGTAGCGGTGTGTGTGTGTGTGTGAATAAGTAAAAAAGGGGATAGAAAAGGGAAGTGATAACACTATAATATAATGTAAACTGATGGGCCCCTCTTACCTGCTACCCTGAGTTTTGCTGTACCTCCATGATCTCCACAGTGTTTGAACTTACTCCTTTTCATAAAATAATGAATTTCATACTGATACCAAAAATGCTTCATCACACAACAGGCAGAAAACCAGTGGAACTCACTGACACATGACATCCCTAAGCTAAAGGGTGTTTATACATGTGCTCTGGGAGTGCATTTGTTAGGGGGCACTTTAATTAGAGTGGCTCCAAGATCATCACATGTATCAGTGTCCCCACACTGAAAAATTGCAGTGGGGGCACTTTAACTAAAGCTTATCAAATTAACTTAAGTTAAAGTGCCCCCACCAAATTTTTTCAGTGCAGGGACACTAATATACATGATGCTGAAGTCTGCTGAGGCATGGTAATTATCACACTTTTTTACAGTGCATCAGAACACCCTTGCTGCACGTGTATAGGCAGCCAAAGAGTTAACTAGAATTCAAACAAGGGATGCCCATTTATTTACAGCACCATAGCTAAGGAGGGGCAGTGTGGGGTGGGGTGAGGGGGTGGCCATGGCATAAGCCCCAGGCACTGAGTTAGGGGAGGTACAAAAATAGCAGCTGCTAGGCTGCTGGCCCTGCCACCAGCACAGCCACTGATGCTGCCCTGTATGCCACTGCTTCCCAGGTCACAAAAGTGTCTGAGTACACATCTCTCTCTTTGTATGAACAGATTGTGCACACAGAATGTAAATAGTTTAAAATAAAATATTGGGTCACAAATTTGCATCTAGGAGTGGTAGAAAGGGCTTGGATAATGCCCAATTTATTACTGGTCATACAGTCCCTGTGCTGGAAGCAGAGACAGAAAAGCAAGGACTAGAACTTCTTCAGTGGAGAAAAGAAGTAGAATAAAAAGAAAATGAATGCCCCCACCCCAACAAACCCTGAAATATTCCTAGTATTGATACTTCTAAATTCTTAACCCCAATCTTATCAGTGTTCATGTAGACATGTTCCTGACAGCACATCTGTTATTCCTTGAAGCATCCACGTTTCTTGGCTGCCACACATCTGTTACAAGGATCTATCTTTGCTGCGAATAATACTATCCCATTAGCATTCAGGAAAACCAATCGTGTTCTTATAGAAATCAGTGAGAGGGGTTTTTCCCACTGACTTCATTATAAGTAAGATCAAGTCTGTCATGTTATCCTATTAGGTGTTGAAGCTAGGTTTGGTTTTGTGTAGATCTTTATAGGGATTTGTTTCATTGTGGAAGCATGTGTGCATTTTGTGAGGGTAACAGTGCAAAGAAAAACAGCTGAAAAATTAAAGCCAGTCATGGGCTATAATTGAGGTAGAAAAATTTGAGAGAAAGGAACTGACCAAATGAGTCAGCAGAGACCAGATTCAAAGTAATTCACACATATTGTTCTTGTGACAAATAGTAACAAAATCTAGAGAAACCAGGATAGAAATAGATGCTGTCACAGACTAGGACAGGCCCTTGAATGTTAGAGATATATTGCTGATACATACCAGAAAAAAGTATTCAAATAAGGTGTAAGTGTTGAATATGAAGTATTTATAGGCCATGTCTACATGAGACACTGACTGCACAGCTGTTACTGCACAGACGCTTAATACTTGCATACCCAAGTACTAAATGACTGTGCAGTAACTGAAGTTACTGTGCAGTAGTGTCCCTGCATGGCTTCGTAGTGACACTGACTGCATGGTAGCTCATTACTACTGCGCAGTAGCATCGCATCATGGTTTGTGCCATATGACGCTACTGCACAGTACTAACTAGCCACTGTGCAGGAAGCATCTCATGTAGACTTGGCCATAGATAGCCAAAAAGTAGATACGCTAAGGTATACAAAGGGAAATACTTCTACATTCTGCAGTACCGTGAGTATGGCCGAACAAATATTTGATTGACTGGCTTAACTCTCAAATCCATACATGGGGGGTGGGATTGTGAAAGCCAAACTGACGTTTTGTTTTCTCTCACCAAAATGGAAAACCAAACATTTTCATTTTGGGTCAAATTAAATATTTTGTTTCACCTAAAACACTTTGTTTTGTTTCCATTTTAGCAAAACCAGAGAAAAGGAAATGGAGGGTTAGACTTCAACACATTCATAAAACCAACAAAGAGCAGCAGGTATCTGTGCAGCCCACTTTTTACACATCAGCTCAATAGGTAGGACCCAGGCTAATGCCCTTTTCTCTACTAAAGAGGGTTTGAACCCACACCTCTTTGGAGAATGTCCCAATCACTAGGATATTGGTATTGTAAGGGACAAGGGTACCTATAAATCTCCCTTGTTGACACTGTTCTACACTCAACCATTTGCCATATTGAAGCAGGGACTGAAAGTCAAGCCTCCACTCTCTCAGGGAAGTGTACTAACCTCTAAACTCTTGAGTCATGGTCACTGTGTTCTTTCTATTTGACACAATGAACCATGACTCAAAATTGAGCAGCTTAAATAAAAGGCACTGAGACACCTCAACCTCATCCCAGACTACCTAACACTGGTGGTTAGGACACTTTCGCGGGAGTTGTATGTTTTGACTCCTTTCAAGTAAAAGGGACACTGAATCCAGACCTCCCATTTTTTGGGACACTGATCTAACCACTGTACTCTTGGTTAGTAGCACCATCACCTGTGTTTTGTGAAAGGGATGGTAAAGGAACCCAACTCCAGGAATATCTTAAAAGCCATGAAACCCAAGTGGGGGACCTCCCTGTCCCCTCGTGCAAGGTGGCTGACTGACAGAAGGACAGCATCCAACAAAGACAAGGCTCTTCTCAGCATTTCCTGTTGGTTAGTCTTGCTGGCTTGTCATCCAGCATGATGGCTGTTTTGAATCCCTTCCTTAGGTATCTGGTTCTCCTCATACCTTACGGAGGGTGAGTTCTACGGGGCACAAATGCAGGACTCTGCAGAGATAGCACAGCAGGCCAGCATGAGCTGAACTCAGGTATCAGAAGAATAGACACTTCAGCAAGGTGCTTTACTCAGACTAATATACCCTGCAAGACTAAGTGGCCTGTGTTGAGCATCATATTAACACAATTATTTTTACTTTCAGCAACCAATTTAGATTCTTCAAAGCTAGCTCAGTTCCTCACACACCACTGCATTGTGTCAGGCAGTCATCCCCAGTACTGGTATTGCAATGCCTAAATTTCTTCTGTGTATCTGACTCTATGTCAATGACATTTGTCTTCTATATTTATAGAGATAAAATGTACTGCTAAAAATGGCCAAAAATATAATGCATGTATCTGCTTTATACATTTGGAATTGCATAACACAAATATATTTCACGTATACCATATCTGAAATCTATTTTCCATGGTAACAGTAAAATAAGTTTTAACATATTTTTTTCTAACATACAATAACAATACAAATTTCTCCCATTTGTCAAACTGAACGCAAGTACCTTACTACTTGTCTATATAGGAAATTCTGTATAATTCTATAACTCTAATTCCCCATTTGGACACTCTTTTTCCACAATAAGGGAGCCTTTTTCCTATTTCATATATGCTGTTTTGGAATTCATAAAATGGCTATTTGCCTCTATAGACATCCATTAGGATATTAATGTACTGATATCCATTAGGATATTAAGAAATGATTATGGATTAATGGTTGGAGAATAAGAGCATTTTGGGTATTATTACTACTGTCAGTGGAAATTGTTGCCTTTCAGGGAAAATTTCAAAAGCACAATTTCAAAAGTCAGTCATGCATCCAATTCTCATTCCAGGAGAAATTTGCAAAACTTTTAGGCACCAAGAAAGCCCTTTTTTGGAGGGATTCAGTAGAATCCTTGTAATGCAAAGCCTGGTACAGACACAAATTTTACCCAAGATGAGTTAGTGGGAAACATTTGAAACACAATTGTTTCATTCTTAAATTAACGTCCCCCCACCAAGAAAACATGTTTCATATTTCTAAAATGGTTTATTTTCAAAGAGTTCTTGCACAAAGAACTCCAAAGTCATTTATAGCAGAATGCATATAGAATTTTCCATTCTCTCCTAAGGGAAATTCTGTGCCAAATTTGAAGACCAAGTGAACTCACTCAGTAACACATAAAAGAGAGGGATTTGGGTCTTGCTGTCAGCAATAAATCAAAATAGAATCTGGCACATGAGATCATTAGCAGTTCCTCTAGTCTATACTATATGTTTAAAAGTATACTAAAAATATGTGAACAGTATTTTAGCCATCTACCAGAAATCAGCTTAGTGCCAGGGAACAAATGATGTAAGAAAACAGATTCCTTAGCATTCTACACTTCACTGCCAATTGAAGACTAATCTGTCCCTAGTTAACTTAGCATTCTGGGCATTTACATTTTTCAGCTGAAAGCTGAAAATGAACAAATGCAAAACCTCCTTTCCTGGTGCACAAAATCTCAGCAGTTGTGTCAAATTACTTTGCATATTGTCAGAAACTGAAAAGCAGACTTCAAGATCCCATGCTCTCAATCCTATTTTATCACTTTCTATTACCTAGTTCAGAACGATAACAACTCCATTTATTGGCAAACAGAGCCTGGCTTTCTTTTTCTTTTTTGATTGCCAGTAGAATTCAGAAGAAGGGAAGAATTTGGGGGACTTCCTCAGATGATGTCTGACTACTTCATGGCCCAGAAAAATCTCAACTTATCTGTCACAGATCACACTGCTTTTGAGGGGAAGCTCTGCCTCAGGATCCCTCCAAAAAAAGCTTTGTCCAGTCACATTTTCATAACAGGACCCCCTGAAGCCAGCCCTGGCATCAGTTCTTGAGGTGCAAGCCTCTGGCGTTGAGGCCTTGGCTATTCTCTGTCCCTGGCTTCCTTGGCAATCTATAACACCCCCACATTTCTGGTCAAGTCCTGGGAAGGGGGGTGTTTTCTTCTTCAAAGGTTGGGGAGTGGCGGGTGGCCAGACTGCTCAGCTCCAAAAAAAACTTTATTGTGCCACTGCACCTCCCTTGGTCCTCTCTTGGTCAGCAACAGCTGTCTCCCAGCCCCATGCACATCAGGTCCCACCCCGATGTGCACAGGGCCAGGAGACAGATGCCACTGCAGCTGGCAGAGCTCTCTTGGCCCCATGCACATCAGAATCAGCACCATGCCCCTTGTCTGCCCCTAGGCACAAACTCTCCTGACCCCATGCACATTTGAATACACAGCTGCCAGTGAGCACCGGCCAGGTGGGGCTTCCTTGCCTAGCAGGGGGCTCGCTGGAAGTTCTCCTGGGTGTTAGGCAGCTGCCAGTGAGCTTCCTGCTGGGTGCCTCCCCCACTACACTCAGCAGGGGTCTAGCCAGGCAATGTCCTGCAAGCAGAGCAGCTACTGGCAAGCCCCATGCCCCCTACCTCAGCAGTGGGCTGGCTGGCAGCTTCCCCACTTGCAGGACAGTTCCTGACCAGCTCCCTGGAACTCGGGGTGGGGAGGGGCACATTGCTCACCAGCAGCTGCCCTGCTTGGGTTCCCAGTCCCTGCCTGCCCTGCCAGAGCAGGGCTGAGCAATGTGGAACTGGGAACTCCCACTTGCTCTCTGGAGTTCCCAGCTATGCATTGTGCAGAGCTGCTCTGGAAAGTAAGTGAGGACTGGGGACCCAGCCCCTGCTCACTCTCTGGAGTTCCTGACTGTGCACAGGGAGCCAGAAGCTGCGACAGGGTGCAGAGAGCTCCCCAAACCCAGTGCTGATGGGCTCCTGGGGGGAGCTAGGAGCTGAGCAGTGCCATGACAGGGGACAGAGAGCTCCCTGTCCATTGCCCCCCCACTGCCTACATTGAGTGGAGCGAATTTGCTCCCAGTCAGCATCTACATGTTCACTACCATGCAGTAGCTACTGCACAGTTAATCTAGTACCTGTATTTACAGGTACTAGCTAACTGCACAGTAGCCTAATTTACTGCTCATTAAATACCCCGCACATGTAGACTGACATTTTACTGCACAGTAGTTTAGTCTACTGTGCTGTAAAGTGTCTTGTGTAGACACACCCAGTTTATATTATACACTTGCTGTATTCAATATATGAGATCTGTGGTTGGTTCTGGCTCTAGGCAAGGCTCCAATATATGTACTCTGATAAACAGAGGCTCTGTTTTGTCCAATCTTATGCTGATGCATAGGTTTCTGTGGCAGACAGTGACTATTCTGTCTAATGCAAACAGATCTGCTATATAAATAGTGAAGATATTAGTATTTGCATTTTCTACAGAGATGCTAAAAAACAATTAGGTTGGTTGCAGAAAAGGACCGACTCTATTTGCATGGTAATGAAACAGTCTTCAAAGTATATTGAAGGCAAACAACACACAAAATGAGATTTTATGCAAACCGTCTAAGGCCACATGCCAAGCACACTCATTGGGTCAAGTATATTTGTTAGAAATGGGCACCAGCTTTTATAAAATACACATCAGTAACTATAAAAATATTAGAACAGAAAAACAGAACTAAATGAGACTCTCCTATACAGAAACAGGCTGCAGGAAATAATAATTAATTTTAAACTAGCTATGAAATTTAATCTAAAAACATTGGTGAACAGGAAGAAATATATTGTATTATTTTGTATGTATTTTTTATATTATTCTATAGCAAAGTTATACTATTTCTCCCCAGTGAAGCTTATTGAGACAAGTAAACTCTTCACCCCCATATTGCTGAATAAAGGATCCTTCTAAAGTGTCTGACAAGGTATCTACTTCTGGAAGAACAACTACCTACCTGAATCAAATTGAGCTTTTGGGACTGAAAGGCAAAAGTTGTGAGTCACAAAAAGAACTGTTTCTTATACAATATAACCATTTTTTTTTTTTTTTGCTTGCACGCCCCATCTCCAGCCAAGCCTTTGCTGAGCACAGTGAGAATTCACTGTGAAATATAGTTCTGGCCCTCAAAGTGCTTACTTTCCAAATTGATATTTACATAGAAAAATAGTGATGTCAAAAGAATATTATCAGGGTTGCAAATTCACATTGCAAAAGTTAGAATGCGCCAGAATAAAAGTTGCCTGTTTCTTGTAAGCTTGTTTTTGCTTCCCTCTGTCTATGCATTAAATCTTTAATGATGCTCAAGGAAGGACACAACTTAGTGCTAAGGGTGAGATTGCACATTAGAGTTAGTAGATGCTAATTGTAAGGAATATTAGTCTGTGTTAAGGTTAGCTAGCGCTAGTTAGTACCCTCTCTAACATGCACTGCTCAAAACTGCAGCTAGAAGGAGGCATGGGCATGGCTAGGGGCTCCAAGTTTTCTCCATGACTGCCCTACTTGTTGTTTCTCTAGTCATAGTTTAGGCCAGGAAGGTGGGAGAAAGGGCTCCCCATGCCCCAAATCATTTGCTGCCTCCCATCAGTCCCCTCCACACCTTCCACCTCCTGATCAGTTCCTCTACTCCCTGGATCATCACCCTACCCCCCTATCAGCTCCTCCACTCACACTGCCCTGCCACCCCATTCAGTCTGTGAACAGTGGCAGTGCCAGGAGTTAGCGGGGAGGTTCCCCCTTCCCCCTCCCTGTCTGCTTCTGGGCTTTCAACAGCCCATGACACCCCCACACACTTGGATCCAACCCCTGCCAGGGCCCACAGCTGCCTGACAGATCCTTGCCCCCCGCTCCACCCCCCCCACTCCCCTTCAGTTGAAGGGCCCAGCAAGGGTTGGAACCAGGTGCATAGGGGTGGCATGGTGTGCAAGCTCCCTCAGTACTGGGCAGGAAGAAGGAGCAGCTCCCCACCAGAACCTCCACTTCTCTCAGGCTGATCAGCACAGTAGGGTGGTGATCCAGCAGTGGAAGGGTCGATAGGGGAAGTAGGAAAGGGAGCAATCAAGGTTTATTTTATTTAGCATATGATGATACAGTGATCACAAAGTAAGAAGAAACATATTCACAATTTTATGTCCAAATTTTGCAGCCAGCTGATTGCCTCAGGTGTAGTATTGTGCAGATCCAGTAGAGTTGCATTAAATGAATGCACAGGCATTCAGAGATTATATGATTCAAAGTTTGAAAAGGGTTGCCACAGTCACCATTCAGTGAGATAGTTCAGCCCCAGTCATGTAACAGAAATCCCCATCTGCCGTGTCCAGTCCTGATTCTGTTTAGAGAAGACCAAAGATATCTGGAGAGAGCTGTCAGCTGATCTAATCATGGGATTTGTAACAATAATTTCTGTATTAAGGAGTGAATTGAGCCACTCTGGTGTCCAAGCATCTTGGCTGTTAAATGAGTCTTGCTCAAGTTGAATTGCTGTTCTCCAAGAAGAATGTCTAGATTTTAATTTTAGACATAGTGTGTTTAAGAGATCTTCATGTGTAGGGAGGTGGGGGTTAATTTTTATTTTAGTCCATAATTTAGTTAAGGTATTTTTTCTTCTTAATGGGGGAGGATGTATGTTATTAAGAATAGGGAGCCATTGAAGAGGGGTGGATCAGACTGTTCCTGCGATGATTTGTATCGCTTTGTTGAGTTAAGATAGTTGATATGCCAACTTTATCAGTGGAAGCACTGTTTAACCAGATAGGGCACCTCCACACATGCAAGCATGTACGCTTGCAGCAGCTCAAATAGAAGTGGTGCAAATTTGAACCAGGGCTTTTTGCCTCAGCGCACATGCTCAGACATGCACTTTGTTGTGGAGCAAATTGTGCCACTTCGGGCAAAATAACCCTGCCTGGCTCCTCCTGGATCTGCAGCCAGGGGGAGCTAGAGCCTGGGGCCAGCACCTGTGCTGTCCCCATCAGTATAAAAAGCTACCCTGTCCTGGATCCATCCATACAAAAAGCTGCCCTGGCAAGCAGCTCAGCACTAGGCACTCTCAGGAACTTCTGGGGCCCAGCCAATTGGTACCTGGGGACACTACCCCTTGTGCCAGCTGGACTGTTGCAGCAGCATCCCAAATCCATTTTTAAAAATACCCCAAAATCCATGTTCCACAGTTAAAACAAAAAACCACTCACACACACACACACACACACACACACACACACACACACACACACACACATCTAGAAAGAGTGAGAGACAGAGAGACAGTGATCAGTTAGGTAAGCCTTTATTGGTATATTTACATTGTTAAAGCAATTTGGAAGCCTACCAGTGTCTCTGTCATCATGAAAAAACACATTCTAAATACCTGTATGTGTTGATGTGTACTTTTTGTTTTCTTCACACATGATGGGTGTGTGATTGGGGGATGTGGTGTTTGCAGGAAGGAGGTGAGAAGGGGTGTGGGGGAAAACCCCCCCCCCCCCCCCCGCCCCGGGTCTCAGCTCCACCCTGGAGGGCCCCAGCCCCCCACCCAGGGCCCATAACTGACCTTTCACAGAAGCAGCAAGGGGACCATGCGTCAAGCCCAGCCAGGTCCTGCTGGCCCTGGGGCTCATCCTGCTGCCCAGTTGGGCTGGTCTCATGGTGGCAGGACCCAGCACAGCATGTGGGAACCACGTGCTGGGCCCAGTCGGGTCCTGTTGCCCTTGGGGACACTCTGTCGCCTGGCCAGGCCCTTCCTATAGTGGCAGGACCCAGCCTGCCATGCGGGAACTGCACAGAGCTGAGCCGGGTCCTGCCGGCCCTGGGGATGCTCATACCAGGCAGCCCAGTTGGGCCGGCCCATGGTGACAGGACCCGGCACAGCACATGGTCCCCATGTGCCGCACTGGGTCCTGCCACCTGGCTGGGCTCTTCCTATAGTGGTAGGACCCGTCCCGGCACATGGGGACCATGCGGAGCTGACCCAGGTCTTGCTGGCCCTGGGGCTGCTTATGCCGCCGAGCCATGCCGGGCAGCATGAGCAGCCCCAGGGCTGGCAGGACCCAGCTTGGCTCCGTGTGATCCCCATATGCTGGGATGGGTCCTGCCACTGTAGGGCAGCATGAGCAGCCCAAGGCCGGCAGGAGCCGGCTCGGCTCTGCACGGTCCCTGGGCTGCTTGTGCTGCCTAGCCCAGCCTGGTCTGGCATGCAGGGACCACACAAAGCTGAGCTGTGTCCTGCCAACCCTGGGGCTGCTTGTGCTGCCCGACCGGGCCCG
>NW_005841842.1:5727380-5727684 GCF_000455745.1 Alligator sinensis | reverse complement strand
GGGGGGCACAGAGGGACTGCGTGCCATGCTGGGTAATTGCTATGGGCCAGCCCGGCTGGGCTGGGCCCCAGGGCCAGCTCCCACCTCTGCCCCATTTTGCCTGCAGGGGAGTGAGGACCTGTCCCAGCCCCATGTGGCTTAGTCTGGCTTTGCACTGGAGCAGGTCACATGGCTCTGGGAGGTGCGGCTCCTGTGCACGCCTCCTGGAGCTGCGCGACCCACTCTGATGCAAAGCTGGACTAGTGAGCTGCACCAGTTGGGCCAGGTCCTCACCCCCCGCAGCTCTGGGAACATCCCCCCCCCC
>NW_005841842.1:5688786-5727332 GCF_000455745.1 Alligator sinensis | reverse complement strand
TCCTACCCCCCTTCACCATGCCCCCTTCTCTTGGCCCCCTGCTCCCCTTCACCCCTTTCACCTTCCTCTCCACTCACCTGCTGCCCAATTATTCCCAGATGTCAGTCCAGGGCCATAGAGTTCTGAATGATAGCTAGTCTACCTGAGAGCAATGCCTCCTGGGATACTGGAGGACCACAAATTGGTGTTTTTTCATCTCATGTGAACACCCAGAAGTTAACTTGATTTAGGTAGCACAACTCAGAGATAACCCTTATCCAAAGTGGTGTAATTTTAAACTGCCTTGAGGGCACTTAGCATTTGTTAACAAACCTTTATATGTGATTGTTCAAGTTTTAAGTGCTCTTAATATGGTATAATTGTAATGTGTACTCTCATCTTAACACTCATAGTCTCTCAAATAGTTAATGAATATCTCTTCAGAGTTGTGCTATTTGGGGATGGTATTCCTTCTCAATTTTACCAATGGGAAACACTGAAGTCAGTGAGTACCTTGCTGAAATTGGACCTCTGTCACTTTCTTATGTCCAAATTTTATTTTACCTATAGAGCATGTAAGTGGTCTTAGATGCTTAAATGTGATTCTGTTTGCTTGAGTCCCTGAAACACTGACAATACAAAAGGTGGGGATCCTCTTCCCTGTTGGTTTTTTGTTTTGTTTTGTTTTGTTTTATAACTGAGCCTTACAGGTAAGATGGTGGTGTGGAGACACATTAATGGATTTTCAGGGATTTGAACATAATGGAATACAATCCGACTTAGGTGCCTAAACCCACTTAGATGTTTATTAGGTAGAATAGAACCTGGTCCATATTGAAATAGGTTCACTAGAGATAGCTGTGCCATTTAAATGATTTAAATATCTTTGAAATGGCTTTAATGGTTTATTAATTTACACAAGACTAGCTGTGAATGATGTTCTGAGAGTTCAGTAAAATTTAGCATATATAAAGTAGCTAGTATTGAATTATATTTGGATTATTTATTAAATATTATCTGCATGATAGGTTAGAGATTGTAGAAACAGAACCTATGTTTGGGTGAGTATAATTCATTCCTCTGTTGATGAATCAAAAATTCCACAGACAGTGCCACAAATCAACATGATCTCTTTCCGGGCTGCACGTTAAGCAGTGTTCACCAAATGTGATAGAGAAGAGAGAAATAAGTTCAGCATTTTGTTAATGTTCCTTCCTATTTTTCTAGCATTCCTTTACTTTAGCTAATGTCTCTAAGAAGTAAAGATAGGGCATAGCCAGTTACTTTCAACTTAAGCTAAACAGTATAATAGTGTGCTCTTTGATTTTTCTGGAGCATATAAACCAGTGGTTCTCAACATTTTGGACTTGAAGCCCCCTCTATAACTTTATAACTTTTGTGAATTGAGTGGCACCCAATTTCAAAAACTAATTTACAGATTACAGTGCTTACTTCCTTGCAGAGGGACCTGGCAGTAGTGATGGGGGATCATCCAGGTAGGGACAAGCCTGAGACTTTGCTTATCTGCTTAGTTTATTCATTTATCTCCTAGCACCTAACTTATCTCCTCACACCTCCTGGCACCCTTCAAAAAATCTACTGGCATGCCAGGGTGCCCTGGCACCCATGTTGATAATCACTGATATAAACCAATAAGAAATAAAATGCACATTGATAAATTCTGTTTTCAAACTAGAACCACACTTAGATTTTAAACATCCAAAAAATTCAGGGATCTGGAAAGGCATATTTGTAGTGCAATTTCTCAAAAAAATCCACTAGCGGACAGAAATTTCTTCTTGTCTTGATATACCTGAGCTGACATTTTTACCTTACTTCCTTTAATAAAGCCTATAACTTGGTTCTGAAATGTAGTTCTGATGTGTTTATTTCAGAGCAGAGTAATTAAATGCCTGGCATGAGATCCTTGCAAAACTCCCATTGACTTTTAATGGGACCAAGATTTTAAGTGGCTCTTTTTGAGATTATAAACTTCCCACTTCTAGTCAAACCAAGCTCCTTTTCTCAAGGTTATCAAGCAAATGAGCTTTAGACATGCACCTATCATAGTACATTTTGGAACATAGCCCTGTCAAGTTGTATCTATAGGTCTGATCTGAAGCTAACACTGACCCATTCCAGGGCATGTCTACACAAGATGTTTATTGCGGAGTAGGCTAATTAGCTCCACAGTAAACTTCTTGGTATTTGCATGTGTGGGGCTATTAGGCAGGAATAAACTAATAAACTTCACAGCAGGATAGTACATGTAAATGCTTTTTTACTCAGTGGCAGCGCACATGTACCCAGCTGGCTGGGGTACGAAGGTGCTCCTCTGTGGGGGCTACTTGCCAGCTAACCCCACACTGGAGCACCCTTGTGCCTGTCCAGCCCCTCCACAGCACATCGAGCCAGGTTGGAGCAGCTCCGGGCTGTCAGGCTGACTCTCCTGGCCCCCGTCAGCTGCAGCTATTCCAAGCCAGCTCAACGTGCTGTGGTCCTGGGCACTTATTTAAACATGGTGCCTGGGAGCAATAAACTCTGGAGTTTATTGCATTGCATTAATGTTCATGTGTAGACACGCCCCCTCCTTTCCTCCCTCCCCCCTCCCCCCAGTGTAGCTTACTACTCCATTTTGGGGGGTTATATATGTGTGAAATCATTTTCCCCCCCAAAATCACACTATTAAATATATGAGCCTCAACCCTCTACTTTTAATTTATTAATAGTTGAAGGCAGATTTGCTTAAGATTGACCATTAACATTTCTTGCTCACATAAAACTGACACAAGAAGTTGTACCATCTCCACCATTTATACTCACTCACTCCTTCCTTCCTTCCTTTATTTTTATTTTTGAAATGATTTCTTCTTTCAGAGGATGGAAAGGACAACAGATATCAATTTTTTTGAATTTTAAACAATAAAGCATTGCAGAACCAAAAAGTGGGTATGTCTATATGTGTGCTTTAATGTGCAATAGCCTATTTTACTGTACATTAGTGTGTCACAGAAAAAACCATGCTAATACATGAATGCACAGTAAAATTAGACTACTGTGCATTAAGCACCACTAAACAAATGTGTGCTTTTCCTAATGTGCATTAGGGAAATCTAGAGTGCATTTAGTTAGTACCTCAGGATGCCTATACACGAGCAGCAAGACTGCTCCAACACACTGGAATTCAAATTTAATTTCAAAACAGATTAATCATGTCTGCTGGAGTGTGCCCCCACCCCTGGAGCACATGTAAAAGTGTCCTCACATTAGAGGTATGCATAGAAGCAAAAATGCATTAATGAATATTAATACATGTGTAGATGCACCCAGTAAGTACCAAACTTTACCTTCAATAAAAGCACTTGCTAGTTAGCAGAAGTTTCTGTAGTTCAGTCTAGTAAAACTCGAGGGGCTACTTCAGCTAGAGGCAAAAACAGACATTTTTAGCAAGAAATGACAAGTGGCAGTGTTATGCTGAGCAGTAGCATTCTGTTGCAACAGCGCTACAAGCTGGGGCTACAGAAGATGCTGACTGCACAGTCATTACTGCACGGTCATTTAATACTTGTATAAACAAGTACTAAATGACTGCTAGGTAACTGGAGTTACTGCACAGTAGCATCAGTGAATGGCTTTTTTGTGATACTGACTGCACAGCAGCCTGATACTACTGTGCAGTAGCATTGTATTATGCTCCCTGCCACACAATGCTACTGCACAGTAATCACAGGCTACTGTGCAGTCAGCATCTCGTGTAGACACAACCATAGTTTTGCAGTTTAATGATGAACATAATCAGGGTATCACTAGACCTATTTATCCTTCAGTCTTTCTTCATATGGCAGTTTTGTTTTTGGCAATCTATCAAGGTGTATATCGTCAGTCTGGTTCTTTTTACCAGACATGCAAAAACAGAGTATGCATGCTATTTTACTGCTTCAAATATATCAGGTACAGTATGTTTCCTATACACTTGTGTCTGCAATTTTTTGGAATTCCATTTAAAATAAGACTTTGGACTGAGGCATTTCAGAAAAAAAGGAAAGTGGTTAAAGTCTTCAAATACTAGCTGATCCTATTTCTGATGGTTTGTTGACCTGGATTGTTGTGAAAGTTGTTTACAAGTGTTAGCAACAGAGATAAGCCAGAATAATGCTGTATGACATTGACTTATATTTCACCTCATTTGTAATAGCTGCCACAAATATGTCCATTGAGGTAAACTGTGAATACACCTGGGCATTTCGAGACTGAGTCACTTTAATGAAGGATTTATAACTACTGCAGTTTTCTTCTGTTGTTCTGGAAAGAGAAGTGAAAAGGAATAGCTTATGTAACATCAGGATGGAAGTACTCCATGAGGACAAGAAATACAATCTGGGCACATCTACACGTGCCCCTGACTGCGTAGTTAGTACTGTGCAGTCATTTAGTACTTGCTTTAACAACTACTAAACGATTGCACAGTACCCACAAGTACTGTGCAGTCCCAGGGGCGGATGGGTTGTTTCTGACCCTACATCGCCGTAGCAACAAACTATGGTGTCAACTATGACTCATCGCTACAGTAACGTAGCGGCGGAGTCATGGTTTGTGCTTGCTGACACTACATTGCCGAGGTGCCGAGCTGCATCGTTGCAGCTCATGGCTAGATGCCATAGCACCTTGTGAATAATACTTTTAAATAGTTTTTTTTTTAATTAATGTTTGTGTTAATAAAAAGCAGCAACTCAGAGAAACTATTAAAATTGTAAGCAAAACCGTATGATACTTTTCAATAAAAATCTTCTGGGATAAATTAAAACTCAGTACTGCATTTTAAAATAGCTAAATATTATCCACTCAGCTGATCTCTGGGCTTTAGGACCCTAAAATTTCCCTAATCTTTTAAATGCAAATTCCCCCCAATTAGGTGCTAAAATCAACATTTAGGGATCCAAATAAAGATAGGCTTTTTCAGAAATAATATTTCTGTAAAATGTGAAAAAGAACCAATAATGCTATTCCATTATAATAGCCTTGTGGAGTCCCATCTTTGCTGCGGTCCCATTGATTTATCGAATTTGCTCATTTTTCCAATAGTGATGTTTTGCCAACTTCTATAAACAATCATGCTGAGTTCTTGTAATCTTATAGTCTGTGGGATCACACATAAAAATATGCATAATAGAGGGTTCACAGATCATTTTATACCTTTAGTTATACATGTTCATCCCAGTTTTTAAATCAAGACTACAATGGCAATGGTGCAAATCTGCTCTAACCCTAACTGCAAAGTAGCTAAGAAAAAAAGGAAAGTGGTTAAAGTCTTCTGGTGGGAAGAAGGGGTTTTTTTTGGTGACCTAACATAAAAGGGAACTTAATTTGAGTGAACACTACAAGACTGATTTTGGAGAAAGATTGTCATTTTCACAGGCTGAATACATACTGTACCTGTTGGTAGACACTAATTCAGTCTTCATGACCTTGTACCTGACCTTGCTACTAAGACTGCAGATGAGACTACTAATTTATGCAAGACTTGCTGGCCATTTTTGGAATGTGGATACCCATCCACTAGGAACTAAATTGACCTTACAAACTCATTTCTTAGAGGACATTTGCCTGTCTTCTGTTAATAATAATTTCTTATTGCTAAAAACCTAGCTGAAATGCAAACCAGTGATCTAGAAAGGAAAGGCTCCGTTTCTTTTTATCAGACCCTTAAGCCATCCAGTCTCCCTGTCAAAGATACAGACATTTCATGGCTGTAGCATCCTTTCCTTTGCAGATTTCTATAAACAAGTTTAATTATATCATTAGCATTCTTCAGCCTGTAAGGTATTACTCTGGTTACAAATTGCTGCATTAAAAATGCATGGCATATTTAAATTAATTGAGTTAATTTGCTGTCTCAGAAATAAACAAAACTGAAAAGTCATTAGACCTGAGATTTTCAGTCATTGCATATTTTGTTGAGTAAGATCTCTAAGGCAAAAGTCCTGCTAATTGACTATAGCTGTTCAGAATATTTTCAGCAAAGTATCTTTGTGTCAGGACACGCTATTATGTCAATGCTGAACCATTGTGCAGTGATGTATTTTTCTCAATGGGCAGGCTATTTAGACTCAGGATAGATTTTCTCGTTGTTTCCAAAGAGAGAGACAAACTGAATTGAAAACCTAACCTTTTGGCATGGAGATGGACATTTCAACATAATCCTATTTTGTGAAAACGTTCAAAAGTTTTTTTGTTTCTGTTCCAATATAGAGTGAAAACTAGTTTTGAAACCTTGAAAGATGCTGCAAAATGGAACTGTAATTCTCTAGTGAGCTTTATATATGACCAATTTGTTTAGGATAAAAGGAGAGCAAACTAATAGTTCTCTGTGTCTGTTGCAAAACCAGCAGAGGGTTTTACTGTATTTTGAAATTGAATGGATGACAATTAAGAAGCTCTTAAATGTTTAAAGGGGTACTAAAGTAAGGAGCCTTCAATCATTCCTCTAACACAGGATCAGGCATAAGCCCTAAATATTGATTTCAGGCCTTAGACACGTGAAATGGGCTAAACAATGAGAGGTGAAGCTTATGGCATAAGCCTGGAGCTGCACACAAATGAATGAGTTCTCTTTACTTACCAAGAATGAGAACATGCACATGGGAGGAGGTTTACAAAGGCGGAGGGGTTTGTATCCCAGGGTACTTGAGGTGCTACCTCCTTTTATGCATTGTAGGATACTTGCTGGAATATTTGCAAGAAGGTTGTTGGAAGTCTCTGTATTCAGTAGTCTTTGGCTAAAAAATATAAATGCTTTGGGGAGCAGAGGCCAGATCCTTGGGATTTCCCTTTCCCAGAGCAGTGCCATTCTTGACTACAGACTTATACTCTCTCTTGCATGATTTCCTTCTGGCCCCATGGCCCTTTCATCCCTAACTACCCAGTTTGGCACCTTCCATAGGAGAAGTGAAGACTGCTTTTTGACCCTGCCTAGCCAATGACCTGTTGGTTTGGGCACTTTTCTAGAGAACTGTGAGATGAGGGCTATAATCTCCTTGGATTAGAGAGGGCCAAGAACTTGGATCTTTCACTCCTTGGTCTCCAAGCTACTAGTCTTTTGAGCTGAAGTATAGGTGGGTCCTCTTCCATGTTGACATCTTCCTCAGAATGAACTGGAGCCATACATATGAGGTAGACATGTGAGAATTACCACTGGTAGAATAGGATCTATATGCTTCTCTGTGCATTAGGATCAGTGAAGGTTGCCAATTGTCAGAATAGAAGACCTGTGTATCCATGCAGAGTGAATAGAACTGGACTCTAAACTGCCTATAGAAAAATTAGGAGACCCTTAGGCAGAATCCTCTTTCACCTTACATGCCTAAATGGCAATGCTTTGCCCAGGTAACATGCAACCTACCGCACATATGCTGACCTATCCACACTGCATGTGGAGTTGCAGCACAAACTGTGCACAAGTGCCAAAAAATGGCAGTTCCACGAGTAGGTAATTTGTATTTAGGCCATGTGTAGATGAAATGAGGGGTATGTGTGCACGACACTTTAAAGCAGGCTAAATGCTTTTGTACCACTTTAATGGTGTCGGTGTTTGCACGCCTCGGCGGCATATTACGCATTAATCCCAACCGCTGTAGGAAATTCAGCGGCATAATGCACCTTAAATAACTTGGAGCACAGCAGCTCTGTGCAGCTCTGTGACTCTTCAGAAAGCTCTGCAGGCAGCCTGGCAGCAGCCCAGGAGGGCAGGCTCTGCCCAAGAAAAGCAGTGAGCCTGATCTTTTTTTTTTCCTTCCTGCAGCTTGCCCTCCCCTCCCTGCTGGAAAGGCAGGTAAGTCAGCTGAATATGTGTGTCTGGGTGGATTTGATTTTTTATTCCTGAGTCCAGGCTCTGCCTATGGGGACTTTTTAACATCTTTAATTTTCCCTGAGCCTGAGGAAGGGTGTGTGTACCCGAAAGCTTGCAGGAAAAGATATTTTTTGTGACTGCTTAGTTGGTCTAATAAAAGGCATCATCTCTGAACCAAGAGTTCTAGAGTTTTGCATTTCTTTTTGTCTCAGACCAACACACTTGAGTAGATCCCTGAGTCCAGACACACACTTATTATGCTCACTGTAGGAAAGAGGTAGAAGTTGAGTAGGATTTGGGCCATTTATTTTATTGCTCAACAAATGCAGAACAAAACAAACAAGCAAAAAAGCAAACAAAAAATCACTAGAGAAAAATTAGAGAGGGGTTCATACAACTGTGTTAGAGAAAAATGTTTCTTTCTTCATTTTATCTCAGCTACCACACATAGAGACTCGCTCAGTGAAATGGGACTTGCAGGCAGCACATTAGAATTCGGGGGAAAGAGAGGAAACACCAATAGCGGTGTCCAGTGGGGAGTGTGTGGACAGTGCACACAAGACTGCAGGGGCTTGGGGCAAGGGCATGGTTGGGCTGGGTGCCAGCACTCTGAGGACAGGGATGGGAAGGCACAATTGGCAGTCTCTATACAGAGGAAAAGGGTGTGCTGTTCTCAGAACAGGTGTTAACATCCAGCTATGTTGGTGGTAACCAGGTTCAACAATACAAACACATTCCAGGTAACCAAACATTAGCATGCACTTTGAATCTGAAAAGCATGCATACCTACCATTATTTGTCCCTACTGATGGTCAGAGTACTGTTGAGAATGGTGCAACAGTTGGTGGTCGGCAGAAGGGCTTGCATTTCTGGGTCTAATTGTACATGTCAGTGACCAGGCTCCTAGCTAGCAAAGGATATCTAGCTCTTTGTCCATAGTGTCTAGACTATAACCTGAAGTCATGAAACATGGCTCAAAGCTGTCATCTGCTACCAAAATTCTGCCTCACTCCCCATAAGAAGACAGCATGACATAACCAGTGTCTAACCAATAATTACTGTCCCTTGCCCAATAGCAGGCATTCTTCAGGTCCTTTGCCTTCAAGAATGATTTTATAGATTTCATAGACATTAGGGCTGGAAGGGACCTCAGAAGATCATCGAGTCCAGCCCCCCGCCCAAAGGGCAGGAAGTAAGCTGGGTTCATAGGATCCCAGCAAGATGAGCATCCAGTTTGCTCTTGAAGAAGCATGACATCCATCAGGATGGGTGCTCCAAGTTGTCTTCTCAGATGCAAAAGTATCATACACATCTGTATTTCTATGATTCCTTTTTGAGGTTTGTTGAACTTTCATCCCACCCCACAGATCCAAGAACTCTCTGTAGGTTTCGTTGCTAGGTTGGCAAGTAGCTATCCTTGCAATTAGTTAAAAAGCCATAAGAATGAAGCCAATGTGGATAGGCTTCCAATGTTTCAATCTTTCTGGAATAACTGAGTAGAAAAGAAAAGAACATGATTGCTCACACTGTTTTAAAGTGTAAGGAGACACCCAGTTGCCATAACCCTGCAACAGGAGAGTATTGATAAAGCAGTAATTAAAATCCGGAGGAAAAATGTCCTACATTAAAAAAAAAGGTCTAACTTTATCCTAACTACATAGTTGATCTAATAAAAGATATGACCCTAAGAAATCCTTTCCTTTTGCATAATTTCTGGACCATCACGGCAACTTCACTTTTACACTACAATTTGAAGAGTGTCATTCATAATCAGTGGGTGCCATGCCAATATCTTGACTGATGATAGACTGAAAAAGAAGTCATTATGTGATTCACATAGCTGGGGCATATACTTAGAGCTGGGCTTCTTTATGTTGTTTTATTTTATTTTACTTTACTTTAATTTAGAGTCCCCTCCCCCACTTTTCCCCAGATAGTAAGCTTACTAAAAAGCAAGGCTTTGGTCATTTCTAAAGCTATTTGCACATTCAACCCAAATCAGCCAAATATTTTTAGATGTAATAAAAATGGAGACCTAGATTCACATATTTATCAGAGGAGAGGAGGAGCAATGGTGCTGGTGCTTTGCTTTTTCCCCTCATGTCCAGGTAGTTAGGGCATTTGTCCAGGATGTGACAGATATAATTTCAATTCCTTCCTCTTTGAATCAATGTTACCCATAAGATTGCCCTAACTACAATACTATTAATTAATTTTCTCTCTATCTCTCTGAATATTTAAGTATTGTACACAGTGGGGAACAGATTGAATAGGAGACACTGGGTACATCTACACGTGTGCTTGAATGATCAGTAGCCTATTCTACTGTGCATTCAAGTGGCATGTAAAAAACTGTGCTCGTATGCTTATGCACAATAGAATAGGCTATTGCTCATTAAGTGTCACCTAAAAAGCATGCACTTTCACTCCTGTGCATGAGGGCAGCCTAATGCACATTAATTTAGTACCTCATATTGGACATACTAAATCAAATGTGCATTAGGCAAAGCACATTGATGCATGTGTAGACGCACCAAGTGAAAACATCTACATTAGAATAGATTATAGTCTGGTAGTTATAACGTTCTTCTGAGAGAGAAAAGACCTTGGTTCAAATTGCTGCTCTGAATCAGGCAAAATGTGAAGTTTGAACTTTGGGAATCCCATTTTCCCTGTGAATAAGCAAATGTTCTTAGAAGGGGAGCATGAGAGAGAAGGACACTATATCCTGGTTAGGACATTTACCTGGCAGGTAGGACAGCTGTGTTCCTGAAAAACTAAATATAAAAAACATGCTTTTATAAATATAGGTACATTAAACTCAACTTGTCATTATTGTATACATAGAATTATTCATGTACAGAGGAACAATGTCAACAGGAGTGACAGAGACCAGCTTAGGCCAGAACAATCCAGTGGTGAGTGCACTTGCCTGAGAACTGGAGGATGAGTATGAGACCCCTAAGGATGAGGAAGTAACCAGACCTAGATTTTCTATATCACACCTTAGTGCTCTTACCTCCAGACTTTCTGAGAACAAGGCAGAAAAAAACTTTTTTGTCCAGAAATTGTCTAAATATGGCTTTTAATTTTCCTTTTTGTTTCCTCCGAAGTGCCAGAAAACAAATGGTTTAATTTATGGTTGACGTAGCTCCCATTAAAGTCCTTCCACTGAATTGAATGGGATTGGCTCAGACCCCAGATTTTCCCATTTTCAGTCCCATAGGAATATAGATAAAGATCCCTGGCTCAACAAAGAAGGTATCTACAGATTATTTAACGTAATCTTGTTGCTCCAAAAGGCTTTAAAAGCACCACTCTGTATGACCTTTGATCATCATACATAACCTCCCATTAAACTCCATGGAGACTGTACTGTTAATGCACCAGAGCAGTCATCCCTTAGCTTGCCAGGATGCTTCGGAGCAGAATCCAATGAGCTCTCTAAATTTCCCTGGCTTGTTTAATTCTAATCCCCATTTATTCACCAGCATTACTGTAGAAATCCACAGAGCTGGTTGCATGACACTGCTGAATTATTTATTGAGATGTGCTGAGGTGAAATCACTGTGTCACAAATTTGCAAGGTGCTTGGTGTGCATAGTTTATTTTTTAGGGTGACCTTCAAATTCACTGGCAATACTCTTACAGCTAAATGGTCAGGGCAAAGCCATTACAGGACAGGTTAATGAAAACTTTGAAGTAAACTTTCTACAGAATAGAGAAGTCAACCAAACAAATAATTTCACAGAAAACCTATGCATAGTAATTGGCAATTTAAAAGGAATGTAGATATTAGCGTGTGTCCTGTCCCAGTACAGAAAATATTAAGGGTCCTTTCCCACCCTGTATTCCCAAAACAATTTTCTCATACGGTGGACCCAGCTTTCCCAAATAACAGCAGAAGACAGTGATTCTACCTGACCCATTAGTAAAATGAAATTTTATATACAGAAGAATCAATACACAGTTGTAGAGTACAAGGCTTTTGAATTTATCCCATTAATTATCTGGGTAAAACACAACAGTGCATAATTTCTCTACAGGTATTAAATTTAGAGTATTCAACAGTATTTGCATTTCCTGCTAATCCCACCAAGCCAAGCTGTATAAAGCCTCTGTGAACAGGAGAGAGAAATAATTGTTTCACATTTTAAAAATCAGTACTACTTTGCATTACATTGCTCACTTACGGCTCCTATTTGGTATTATGAACTGTAAAGTACCAACATAATTTCTGTAATGAAATAATGATTTCCAATAGAAGAAAGACACCCTTAATGGCTCAGTTTATTTGTCTTTTGTTTTAAAGTGGTAGTCCATCCTACTCACTGTTCTGTTGCTCTCATAAAGGGCAGCAAGTTGATCAATTACTCGATGGACAGGTCTTCTACGCTTGTAGCCAGAATCTAGCTACTTTGGGTAACAGTAACATTGAAGATATAGCAGTGCAGGCTTCAATACAGACTCACCATACAAGGTTCCCAGGGACTTGTGTAGCCTGCGCTGACCCTAGGCTACTCAGTCTTCAATACAATCAATAGGTGAGTCTGGACAACCCAGGTTGTGGCTGCCCATGCTGCAGTTGCATTTCCTGATTGTGGTACAGGGGAGCCTTAGGTCTGCTTCTGTTTTCCAGCATCCCACCTGCCTGGAATTTCCCTAAAGCAGGGCTGTACACCTTCAGTGTGATTGGGGACCACATGCAGTGCTGCATGTGGCCCCGGGTCTGCATTCTGTGCAGTCTACATGCTGCAGGGGCAGCCCCCCAAGGTCTTCCCTACTGCATGGGCTGTGCCAGGAGCAAACAGACTCCCAGACTACCCTGAAGGAGGCACACAGCCCCTGCCCCTTCTATCTGCATAGGTGGCATGTGGACCCCCAGTCCCTTCTTTGCTATATGGCAGTGGGAGAGGCAGCTACCAGAGCCTGCAGGCTGCATGCAGACCTCTTGTGGACTGCCATGTAGACAGCCCTCCAATCAGGGTTTGAATTATATTCTGACTCTTGGGGGAGGGTCTGCAGCGGTGCCAGCCAGAAGCCAGAAGGAGCCACTGCCACCGCCACTGCCTGAGGCATGGAAAGGGCCAGGGAAGGGGTCTCGTCTCTTATGGGGGAGCTTATCCCCACCCCCCCACAAACTCCCCCCGTAATTCGAACCCTGCCTCTGATACAGAAATAGCAGATTTATCATTTTTCATACAAGGATTGGTGAAACATGTCTGGTGTCTTTCCTCTGAGGCTGGCTTTAATACCTATTTCCATTTACCATATGCACCCTAACTATGCATGGTATGTTGGGAGAGAAGATGAGATTGGGGAGATATGAATGTACCATCAGCTTCATGAAATTTGATTGCTGTTTCCATTTTCCTAATTGCCTTAGTTCTCTTAGCTATAGATGTTAATAAGTACACAAGTTAAAAATACCCACATAGAGATAAGGGCACCTGTCAAAATTCACATATTGTCTCCAAAAAGGGTACTAACTGCAGTATTTGCTAGCTATTCTTTGACAAGCACTGATGTCAGACATTCAGCAATGTTTCTCCTCTTGGTTTCTTCCTGGGCTGCTTGTTCCTTTCCATATCACATTCCAACTTCCTGCTTTTACCTCAACAGCTCTCCACTATTTCACTTTAAACTACATCTTTCCTTTCACCTCTCCTCAGGATAGTTGGGCTGGGCTACACTCTTTGGCCAAAAGTGTTTTGGACAATCATGTCTCACTCATCAAATTTGCATCAGAGGAAAACAAAAAACAGGACTTTAAAAATTCAAAATGTTCTATTTCAACATTTTCTATGCTTAATGGATGGAATTTATCATTTTGAAACACAATTGTGTCTGTAAATGTACTTCAAGTAGAAACATTTAAAAATTCAAAAGTGAATATTTTACTTTACATTTTTCTGGGAAAATTTCATTTCAGGTTGACCTCTAATGGCTTTTCTTTTGATTTTTCCCTT
This sequence comes from Alligator sinensis, assembly GCF_000455745.1. Classification (NCBI taxonomy): domain Eukaryota; kingdom Metazoa; phylum Chordata; order Crocodylia; family Alligatoridae; genus Alligator; species Alligator sinensis. The sequence goes on along the minus strand of NW_005841842.1, from coordinate 5,713,538 downwards.
CTTGTCAACAAATTAAAAGTCATTTATTTGCTCAGGTCTGCTTACAACTGCCCTCCTCACACACATCCCACTTCAGCTAACCTTAATCTTCTTTTCATCTACCTGCACTTGCAAATCCCTTGCCTTATTTCATACCAAGCCTGTGTGAAGCAGCTTCTACTCACTTGTGACTCCAGAATTTGCTTTACTCTTCCAGCATCCTTTTTTTTAACTCATTCCTTTCCTCTAGTATCCCAGCACTGGCCCATGCTTGGATTCTCTTTACTATTTTGTGTTTATCTTTATTTGTGCTGGGGGGAGAAATATTCTGGTAAGAGTGATACAAAGCCCTCATCATATTCAAGGAATGAAAAGACGCAACACTTAAAGTACAGTAGCATTTATCCCCAGGTTATAAAGCCTAATGCAACATTAATAATCTCTCACCATTTATTGTAAAGCAGGGATGTCATATATATATCCCATGGACTGGATTTATCTGTGGGGTTGGCTCATCTGATCTATGGGGCTTCTGGCCACAGCTGCCAAGAGCAAAGTAGTTAATGCCACCTCTGCTCAACTTTCATTGCTATGGCTGCCAAAGTCACTGTCAGTATGGCCAGCAACCAAGCAGCGAAAACCGCTTCTGAATTTTGTTTTTTCAATCACTGCTGGTGACTAAAATTAGCAACAGTTAATGGCAGGGGTTGAGCAACAGGATTGTTAGCTCCCTGGTTTCTGGCTACACCACCACAGAGGCTCTGGAAGCTGCAGCGATTGGGGTTGAGGGCAGCAGTATTAATTGCCGGGCTGCAGCAAGAGTATCTGCCATCTGGACCTGGCCAACCAACTCATTGAGTTGAACACCCCTGTTTTAAAGCATTTCTAGAAACGATTCACTTTAAACTAGCCACGTGGCTCCATTGGCAAAGCTATGTACTATTGTACGGTTCATATGACTCTGGTAAAGGTTGTGATGAACTTCAGTGCTACAGCCCAGACTCTATTCCACCCTGCTCAACTGCTTGGAAATCCATTAATGTGGCAGGAGATTTCCCTTCTCACTGTTTCTTTGGACTCAACCTTTAGGGTCCAATGATGATGTGTTGCAAAAAAGCAGGTGCACTGATGGCTTTTCAGAAACCAAGCGGGGATTAAGTGCATAAACTCACTTAGATGTTCACTAGGTGGAATATTGCCTGGCCTTATATCTTACTCTTCTGGAAGTAAGTGTCTGATTCACATCCCATTTGTAATGGTGTCATCACTAGCGCATCTAAACAGCATCTTCATCTGCCCCATATACCTCATAGAATTTAGGGCAATATTCTATTCCTAGAGAGGACTGCCGGTCCTCTCAGCCTCAGGCTGTGATGCAGTTGCTCCATAGTTTCATAGTTTCATAGTAGCTAGGGTCAGGAGGGACCTGAACAGATCATCTAGCCTGATCCCCTTCCACAGACAGGAATGAATGCTGCGTTCACAAGACCCCAGACAGGTGATCGTCCAAACTCCTGTTGAATTTGCCCAAGGTAGGGGCGAGGACCACTTCCCTGGGAAGTTGGTTCCACATTTTGGGAAGTTGGTTCCACCCTAACTGTAAAATATTGCCTTCTGATCTCTAACCTAAACCTATTCTCCATCAGCTTATGACCATTGTTCCTTGTCACCTCAGGTGGTGCTGGGAAGAAAAGGGCTCTGCCTATTTGCTGTTGATCTCCCCTGATGAGTTTGTAGGCAGGCACCAGGTCCCCCCTCAGCCTCCTCTTGCTGAGGCTGAACAGGTTCAGGTCCCTCAGTCTCTCCTCGTAGGGCCTGTCCTGCTGCCCTCTCACCAAGCGGGTGGCTCTCCTCTGATCCCTTTCCAGGCTGGCCACATCCTTTTTGAAGTGTGGCGCCGAGGACTGGATGCAGTACTCTAACTGCGGCCTGACCACAGTCGCATAGAGGGGGAGTATCACCTCTCTGGACCGGCTTGAGATGCACCTTTGGATGCAGGACAAGGTATGGCTGGCCTTGCTGGCTGTGGTCTGGCATTGGCGACTCATGTTCATCTTGGAGTCAGTATGACTCCAAGATCCCGTTCCGCCTCTGTGCTTTCAAGAGGGGAACTCCCCAGCCTGTATGTATGCTGCGGATTCCTTCTCCCAAGGTGCAGCACCCTGCATTTATCTACGTTGAACCACATCCTATTCTCATCTGCCCATTTTTGTAGTCTGTCTAAATCTATTTTCAGCCTCTCTCTCCCTTCAAGTGTGTCCACCTCGCCCCACATTTTAGTGTCATCAGCAAACTTGAACAGTGTGCTTTCCACCCTCTCGTCCAAGTCGCTGATGAAGATGGTAAACAGTGCGGGCCCGAGGACCAAGCCCTAGGGTACCCCACTGCTCACATCTCACCAGGTTGAGTACAACTCGTCCACCACTACTCTCTGGGTGCGCCCCATCAGCCAATTTTTTACCCATCCAACTGTGTAGTCATCAATGCCACAGTTGCGTAATTTATTGATGAGGATGGGGTGAAAGACAGTGTCAAAGGCCTTCTTAAAGTCTAGAAAGACTATGTCCACGGTGGCACCATCATCCAGGGATTTAGTTACTTGGTCATAAAAGGCAATCAGGTTGGCCAGGCAGGAGCTAGTGCCACAAGTGTCTCCTTGTTCAAAGACACTATTTGAATGGGGAACAGTAACAGTAATTACACAAAAACCACATGGCCCTGCTGGGAGTTGTTCTACTATGTAAGTACCTGGTCAGGGGAAGTGGCAGTCCTTTAGCATCTGTCCTGAGCAGGACATAGTATAATGTAGGCTAAAGGAAAGATTAAATTTACACACAAAGAGAGGGAAGATATTTTGAGGCTGAAGTATAAAACTGTGATTCCAAGTCTTGGCTCCATTACAATCATTCTTCATTGACCTTAACTCAGACATTTCTACCCAGTTTTGAGCTTAATGTATGAACTCAGCTGAATGTGTCTAACATGACTGAAAAACCCCAACTAACATCTGGAGCTATGTTAGTTGACTGTGTTGTTATCTAGAAAGAAGTCAAGATAGGGCTAGGTTTTCAGATGAAGCAGGATGCCAACTCAGTTGGCTGTCTGAGAAAATATTAATTTTACCATGCCTCTGTTACCTGATTTGTAAGAGGATAGTATTTACTTACAGAGGCAGAAACACTTACACTTTACTTACAGAGGCAAAACATTCAAAGAATGTGCCTGAGACAGTCCTCTTTCACCCTTCCCCACCTCTTTCTGGCTTCTCTATGAGGCAGGACACAGGAGCGGCAGCCAGACAGTGTGTCATGGAATGCAAGATCTTCTGGGAATCATAGTTTTGTAGAGCAGCAGTGGAGTTTGCTGCTGGAGGGGGGGTGGGGGGCGGGACATTTTCCCCATTGCTTTTTTGCTGAAGCCCAGGTTGAGAGGACAAAAAAAAGCTTAATTTGGTGGCATAAAATTGTGTTAATTCTATTCTTAGCAACAGTGAACTCTGCTGCTGGCCTACAAAACTACATTTTCCAGAACACCTTGTGCTCCATTACATACATTGTCTGTGCCGACTACTTTCTGCAGCCCTCTGTGTAGGTGGAGCATGGGACAGGAGAGTGAGACACTCTATCCCTGTCCTCCTGGGCTAGGGACAGACAGTACATATAAACTGGTTTAAGTGATCAGAAACTGGTTTAATCCTGTAACAGAACAGATGTTCAGTGCACATAAACCAGTTTGAAAATGGCTGAAATGGGTTTGAGATAAGTCTGGTTGAATGTACCATCAGACTTAATTGATTTGCATCAAAGCAGTTTATGCAATGTCTGTCCCAGACCCCTTCCTGGTTTAAGATTAACCAGATACCCCCAGCACCTCAGCACACTCTCTGGGTTGGGCGGGGCTCTCTGTTCTACATCAGGGATAGCCCATCCCCTCTGTCTGCCTGGCTTCTCCGTGCTAAACAGGGATTATTCCCCCCCCCCCCCAACACCTATGGATTAGGTAGCAGACCACATGATGGCTACAGTTCCTGCTGTGGGACAGACAAGGGCAGGCAGGCTTTTTGGAGCTAATCAACAGGTAGCTTAATGTCCTTCCTTGGAAACCTTTGCGAAGAGCTGTTTGCTCCCTTCCCTCCCACTCACCACTTTCTGATAAGCACAAATTCCCCTCTCCCCTCTGCCTTTGCTGAGGTGCCTGTATATTAGCCAGCAGACCACATGATGGGTCTGTGCTGAATCAACAGATAGCTGGTAATGTCTCTTAATTGGGAAATAAACACTGAGCTAAGGGTAATAACCACTGTTATCAGCTCTCCCTCTCCCTCCCCCCCAGCTTGACTGCCTGTCAGTTTGCTGCAGACAGTATACATAAGCAGCAGGGGGGGGGGAGAGTGAAAAGCTCGATATCATCAACAGATGCATGCACTGCACCCCATTGCCTCAGAGTGCTAACCCAGAGCTGCAGGCTGGCAACACCCTAGCCCCTTGAGCAGAGAGCATTAAAAAGCCTGGGACTGCAGGCAGGGTAGGGGTTCACACCCCACCCTAATCAGAGCCCTGCTGGGGTCTGGCCACCATCCCCTCAGTTTAGCTCTATGGAAGGTCAAGGAGGGCTACTCTAGCACCCTCCAGCTTCCAGCCTGAGCCACTGCAGGCATGTACCTGAATTTCCTCAGTCCAGAGGGATTGTCTGCATGGTTGGAAACAGGTTCAGCCTAGCCAGGTTAGACTAACCTGCAAAGGTTGAATCAATTCAGGCTCAGGCTTTTTGAATGCCTGTCACTAGCCCTGGTGCCTTTGCCTTTAGGCAGTGCCCGGGCCACATACCCTGCTCACACACCCCATGTTACACTACTGTTTACTTATCTCAACAGGAGTGTTATGAGATATAATTCTTTAATGTTTTCAAACTGCTTTAAGGTTGTCATCTAGAATGCAGTTTTGTAAGAACCTAAAAGCAATATTTTGTTCCATCTAGTGTATTGCTATTGCACGGTGAAAGAGCCACGATTTGTGCTTTCTGATTGCATTGGACCTCAGCTTTAATTTATTAAAGTGTTGCTTACTCTTATATGAAGAAATGACCCTTTAGTCAGGAAACTCTGCGTTTTCTAAGTATCAGAAGCATCAGCACACAAGAAAAAAAACTCATAGCCACAGCTCTGGACAACATCCCAACGCTTCAGAGGAAGGCAAATCTTCTCACCTACCCCAGAAGCCAATAGCATTCATGAAAAGAAAAAAAAATCTTACTGGCCTTCACAGATGACCAGGAATAACCCTGATGTATAGGGTTGCCAGATAAACACCACACTGCTATAGAATTACTTCTGTACTTTAGCATGGGGATGGGCAAATACTTGATTCTGCATTACACACATGCTGACTGTTAAAACAAACATTCCCTTTACCATCAGACCACCCCTTCCATAACTGTATCCATCTCAGTCTTAAAATGACTGATGTTCTTTCCTCCACTACTTTTCTTGGAAGACCTTTCCAAAGCTTCATTCCTCTGACAGTTGCCAATCTAATTTCCAATCCAAATTAGGTCTCAATTGGTTTGTAAGCATTTGATCTTCTGCTAGTGGTGTTGTTTAGCCTAGAACATTTGTTACCCTTCCTAAAATTCAGCCCATGAATATATTTAAAATGTAATAACTGGACTAGTAGCAGGGAATATGGACTTCAGCTCTGATATTCTGCTGGTCAAAAAAGGGTTGGCTTCCGCTCAATGGAACTGAGGTACAGTCTGGGATCTGCCCCTTTTTCCTGCCCTCATGTCTTCTTGGACTACACTGGGGAAGGGTAGGAGTGGTAGGACTGCTTCACTGTAGAACAGTGTGAGAAATGTAATATGATTGTTCCCCTGTATTCCTACAGGCTTTGACTGAGAATGAAAGAGTTAACAATAGTAGCATTTAAAACACGATCATTGTGGCCATTTTAGTACCAGACATCCCAGTGGTAATTGCTTGCTAATCATTACCACTATCTCCATGTGCTGCCCCTGTCTGTTTGCCATGTTCACATTTCATCTAATACCTTAAATTATATGGCCATAGGGACAGTCATCACCTTTCTATTCATAATGTGTACACCAAGGATTGATCCTTAATTTCAATACAAATTGGAGAAGTCAAAGGAACAATAGCTGTGTAAACCCACAGCATGAAAGAATGGGAAATCACTTCTAACCTGTTTGTTATGTTGTTTTAATATTTGTGAATTCTGTAATTATAGTTATCCCCATGAGGTATAATGCATGGGAGCTTAAAGAGGAGTTCATTCATGTCACAGCATTGCTGTGACTGTAAAAGTGCTTTTAACTACACACTACTGGCAATGCAATTATGTCTCCATAATGTGTTAACTGCAGCATTACGGCTGCTATTAAACGTAAAATGGGATGGAAAGATAAAAGGGATTTTACCTTTTTTATCCCTTCAACATGACATAAGGAAGAAGGGGGGGGGAAGGGGGTTCCTCTACCCTCCCTATAGATATTTCTAATGATAAACCCATATTTGGGGCCTGAAGAGCTCATAGGCAGAGCTCAGCATGTGTGAGGAGCATTTTGACTTCCATGGGGTTACAGATTGGGTTGGGCTCCTTCTGCCCACATCTTCTAGCAGGATGATCTTAAATGCTACTATTTTGTCATTCTGAAAATAAAAGTGACAGGTTAATCCACAGTGGGTGCATCTATATGAGATGTTTTACTGAAAAGCAGTGTAGTTTACTGCACAGTAAGCATGTGTGTCTACATGTGCACATGCTTACTGTGTAGTAAACCTCACTAATCATGAGTAAATTTGCTACCTGTAAATGCAAGTAGCAAATTTACTTGCAATTACTAACTGCACAGTAGCGCTCAAGTAAACACCTGACTGGGATCATATTTGCTTTTGGTCAGCTGGCCACCAGGGAGCAGGAGACTGCCCCCTACCCTGGGAGCTACCTGTTGCCGGGGAGGGCTCCACTCCCAGAGCCCAGGTGGGGACTATGTCCACCTGCCCCAGCAGCAGGGAGCTCCCAGCCCCCTAGCTTCAAGATCACCATCGCAATTGGGAAGTGGGGGGATGGGAGTTTCTTATCTCCCAGTTCCAGCTTTACAACATCCGAGTTGGCACTGGAAGCTCCCTGCTGGCAGGGGCTGAAGAGCCTGTTTCCCACCCAGCTCTGTGATCACACAGCTGAGCAGGAAACAAGCTCTCCAGGCTGTTCTCCACCCAGGTTTGCAATCACAGAGCTGAACAGGGAACAAGCTCTCCAGCCCCTGCCTCATGATTGTGGAGTCAGGGCTGGGAACTGTGCCAGTCAGGGGCAGGTCCCAGCCCCTGCACCCCCATCAGACAATTGGGACACGAGGTTTGGAAAGAGCTGCAGGGGCAGGGCAGGACCCAGCCCCCTGTCCCGATCCACTGGTGAGGCAGCTAGTAGCAAGCCCCTAGCTGGGTGGGGAAGCTGCCTCACCAAATACCCCCAGTCCCCACATGTCACACCAGGTCCTGCCACCATGGGCCCAGCCAATCCAGGCAGCAGAGAGGCCCCAAAGGTGGCAGGACCTGGCTGCGCTCAGTGCACGGGTTCCCGCATCTGCCCTGCTGTGCCTGCGGGGAGGTGGCGCATGCCGGGACCCAGCCCAGCCCCGTGCAGCTCTCTGGTCTGGCTTTGCACTGGAGTGGGTCACATGGCTCCAGGAGACGCAGCTCCTGTGTGTACCTCCTGGAACCGTGTGACCTGCTCTGGTGCAAAGCCACACTAGAGAGCTGCACCGGTCTGGGTCAGGTCCCTCTGAGGCTGCTCCAGTCACTCAACCGCCGCAACCCTGGGGACAACCCCCTGCACCACTCCCCAAACCCCCCCACATCCTCCTCTCATCCCTCACACCCCCCACCCCATAAACCCCCCAACGCCCATTCCCCCACTTACCATGGACAGCACTGGGGCCGGGAGCAGCAGGAGCACCAAAGAGACGCTCTGGCCGAAACCAGAGCATCTCTTCTGGAGGACTGACTCCTGATGGCTCCAGACATGGTCTGCGACCGTGCCTTGCTCTGCTGTTCTGTGGAACAGTTTTTTTAGACCCCTGGGTATCCAGGGGTCTAATTTTCTCCCCGCACTGCAAGTTTGCAGCACAGGGAATATTTTTTCGTTCCCACACATGTGTCTTGCCCCATCTCAAAGCGGTTTGAGACAGGGCAAGAGGCATGTGTGTGCTCATCTGGACGTACCCATTGATTTCAATGGGGTCAGAATTTCACCCCATGTTTTGTTGGTATGAGTAATTCTGGGAATTGAATTTTAGAGTTGCACAGGACCATTTTTTCGATTATCCACAATCCAAAGAATAAAGTAGATTCAAAGTAATGTCTAATTGTACTGGATAATTAATACCCTGAAAGGAAACTTGATCTGCTCACACTTATTTTGGAAATGGAAAAAGAGGCTAAACTCAGAAAAACAATTTGTTATAATTTAAATATTCAGCTCTAATTAAAGCGAAAAAAATAACTTGTAAACACTCCATTTATGGAGATTGTTTCTCTCTTTTTTTGGTTTTCAACAGAATAAGTTGTGTGTTTCCAGATAGTTTCATTTTCTTCCTCTTTACAAGTATAATGTAGTGTTTGTGATCCAAAAGTTAACCAGGATATTTTAAACAAAAATTGTGTTATTTTTTAAACTTGTTTTAATTTTGATTAGTTTTTAAATGTATTAAATACCTAAGTATTGGATTTTAACCTTTGCAATAGCTAAACATAACTCAATATAACTTTAACTGTTCTGTCATAAGAAAACAATATTTCCAGTCATACTTCTGATAATATGCATAGTATTTATTTTTTAAGAAATAACCTGCCAATTATATGATTGAATTCTGATGCTGAATGGTGATAATTACTAGCAAAACTCGTTGACTTCAGTGGTATCAGTTACTCTACCTTTATTAATGTGACAATGATTCTGATACATAAAACTCTGATCCTGTATGTGGATGGACTACTGTATCTATGTGGAACCTCAAAGAGAATCATATGGCTCTTTACAGCTGTCCATTCATATTCACAAAGTTATTTAAACCTGAAACCTAGCTTACAAGATAGACTCATCACAAATGAAACAGAACTGAACGTCAGATTTTTTACAAAAGCAAGGAACATGCACAGCTCAGAATGAAAGCCTTGTCTTGGAAATCTTGGCTCAAACAAAATAATGTGAAAAAAACTCCCCATCTTGTCATTAAGAAAACATTAAAGCATGGTAAGAACTTATCTTGAAGAGTTAGATAGTTCATGCAATACAAGACACAAAATACGTGCTCAACAGAAATCAATGAAGTCAATGACAACATTTCTCAAAGGGTTAGGATTCCTCTCAAGAGACCGTCTATGTGTTGATCAGCTTATTTGGACAATTCACTTTGAAACTTTTTTGGCCATAAAACTAAGAATAAAAAGCAGCAAACTGATTTTAAAACACCTGGCACAAAAAGTAATGTTTATTTTTTTCACTTATCTGCTTTATTTTTCTTTGCTTGATTATTTTTTAACCTAAGGAACCAACCCTTGATTATTTTTTAACCTCTAATCCAGCCGAGAATGGAAAGGAGACAGGCCAGGACAACAGGGAAAGCCCCCTACAGGATTCATGCTAAATGCCAGTAACTGAGTCATTTGGGTTTCCCAGACTTGTACATGCTTAAGGTAGAGATGGACAAGGGTGATGGACAAAAGTGCACCATGGAGACAGCAACTTCCCTCTGACTTTCTTCATTACAGGCAATGATGTAACAATACTGTGATGTCAGCAGCTCATGCCCATTGGCTATCTTGCCAGTGCCTAGAATTGTGGCCTCAGAATACAGCCTGAGCCTGGGGAGCCAGTTTAGTTTCACAGGAAGACCTTGCTGAGGTCTGGTGAGGCATGGATGGATAGATAAAAGGGAAGAAGAATGAAGAAGAGAAGTAATGATGGACAAGAAGGGAGGGCCTACCCAGAAGAGGAATCACACAGAGGGTCACTTCCGTGGATCAAACTGAAGAAGAAGAAGAGGATGGCAGCATTAAACAACCACACAGAGGATAGTCAGTCAGACAAGAGGCAAATGTGAAGGTAGGTACCACAGAAGACTAGGACTATTTGGAGTGGGAACACTGAGGGAAATGATAGGAATGAAATGGGAATCATAAGGTTGAAGGTGTCCTACATGTGTTTGTAGGACTTGAGGGATGGGTTAGAAATAAGGTCAACGAGATAAAAGACTGCCCAGAGAAGAGTCCTCCTGGAGGAATCTCCTCAGGGAGGCATGAATTTTGTTTTCTATATTTGTTACTCCCTGGCACCCTTGGGTGGAAGGTGCTGAAGCAGGGCCAAGCCAGGGAATTAATCTCTGACACTAGTGTAGGTGGGAGAGAGTTTCCTTGTGTTCATCAAGGACTACCTCCTGTTCTTTGCTCTCCAGCTCTAGGAGTGATCTTGGGGCACTGACTAAGCTTCCTGATGTTTCTCATCTGAAATAGGTATCACTAAATGCCTCTGCCTTGGCAAAATGTTCAAGGAGTGAGGTAGTGTTCTGTGTCATTTTTGTTGCCACAAAGCCAGAGGCTTTTATATGTGAAGATCAATAATATATCTCCCAATTAGGTGTGAGCCTGCAGCAGTCTTTCCTCTCCATATTCCAAACATGGCCACTGTTGCAATGCATGTTGCGTGCTATCGTATCTAGTTCCTTTGCATGGTGTAAGAGTCACACAATAAAGGGCACTATAACCCTCCCCTGTTCCATATGCACTGCAGCTCTGTGTATTGGACAGTATTGTGCATACTTCCACATTAAACTCCCCAAATGCCCTTCCACTAGGTTGTGTGTGGCATCTGTGCAAGACCCCCTCTGTTTAAAGGTCATTTCAATCAGTGCTACCCAACAGGTGAGGTTTCACTTGGAGTGTGGTATACCAATTTTGGGCACCAAACTTCCAGAAAAATGAGGACAAATTGAAAAGAGTTCAGAGGAAAGCACAATATATCAGAAGTCAAGAAAGTGTAACATGAAGAAAGGCAGGAAGAATTAGGTTTAGTTGATTTATAGAAAAGAAGACTAATGGGCATGAGGGATTGATAACAGTTTTCTAACACAAGAAGGTTTGTTATAAAGAAGATGGTGATCTATTATTTCCTGTGACCACAGGGGATGGGACAAAAAGGTTTGGGGTTAAATTACAGGAAGGGAAACATAGGTGAAATGTTAGAAAGAACATTCTAACTAGGAGGATGGTTAAACACTGGAAAGATCGCTAAGACAGACTCTGGATTTGTCACCTCTGAAAATTTTTAAGGACAGGTTAGACAGACATTTGTCTGGGGCGCTTTAGACAAGAATGTTTTTGTCTTGAGAAGAGGGTTGAACATAGATTACTTCCTTTGGCCCTATCTAGTGCTATTTTTCTATGGTTCACTGCATTTGTTGCTAGGGAATAACCAGGAGAGTAATTGCAAATATTCCTGTTGGTATATTGTAACTGTGTTGTGTAACTATTACACAAGCTCATGAAGTGCTCCAAACTGTATGGGAGCAAGCACAGAAGGCACATCAGATAACAGCCTGTCCAGACACTAGTCAGTTTAGACAGTCGACCACTGGGTTCCCAATAATGTTTCAGGTGTTTGGATCAGTGTGGTATTTTATAAGGTCTAGAAAAGAGGGGAAGACTGTTCTGAGGCCTTTCAACTTCTTTTCTGAAACTGGTCCACTTGTACAAAAATTGTGTTCATACATGCAAGAATGAGGATCACTCATTCACCTCAGGGCAAGGACACTATCCAATGAGATATACTTTAATGCATAAAGTAACTGACACTACCACCCCCCACAAGAGTGTCCTTTACTTATTATAGAGGTTGCTGCTCATTCCTCCTCTATTTTCTTTCACTCTAGCCTAATGGATCTTTGGATATTTCATGTAAAATGAAACTTCCCCAACAACTGCTTCAACTAATCCCACCAGAAAACCCTATAGGTTGATGATTAGGGCACTCTTCTGAGAGGTGAGAAATTTGGCTTGGAATCCCTGCTGACAGATAAGGGACAGGAACCTTCCTCCCCCACCCCATACCTGTAGTGAGTGCTTAAACCAAAGAGCTATTCTGTAAAAGGTGGGATACTCCTTTGTTTTAAAAGAAAACAGTGACTGGGACTTCATTTTGCACAAGGCCTGATCCAATACAGATAATTTGATAATATAGCTGCATCCACATCAGCATAGATGTTTGTTTCTCCCGGAACAAGAAGCAACAACACACACAGTGCTACTGCTACTTGTCCCCAAGGAACACCTGTGCCATGTGTCCTCTTGTGTGCAGCAAGTTACACTGAGTGCAGTAGAGGAGGCTGAGGCCAGCACTGGCCTGGATCCAGTAGCCATACCTGGGGTCCAAGGGGTGTCCTGGGGCTGCATCATCACTGATCCTGCCACTCAGAGCCTGGCTGGTAGCTGGAGAATGGCTGGCAGCCAGAGCATGGCCCTGGCCAGCTACACTCCAGTTTTGGGCGGCACGCACTGCCCCAATGTGCGCCACTCTGCTTTTTTTTTTCACTGGTTTTTGACCATGGGAGATCCCAGGGTAAGAAAAACCCTCCGCGCTGCTACCTTGCAGCACAGAGAACAGCTGAATGTGTGGTATGTGGTGCTGCAGATGTGTCTGTGGCATCACATACTGCATGGCCGTGCTGGTATGGACCGTCCCTTCTAGTCCATCCTTACCAAAATTATTCTCTAGTACTGGCAAGCCCTTAGAGCATTGTACCACTGTAATCATAGCAAAATAGTGAAAAGTTTGAAATGTAAAATTATTTTATTAAAAAAAGAAAAGTGACATGTCAACAAAATAGTAATACTGAGAAGTCCCCATCCCTGCTGGAGCAGGGAAAGACACCAGACATCAGTGTTTACAAAGCATATTGTACTGACGAATGTAAGCCAAGAACTTTTACTAAAGCTTGACTGAGCATAAGCATGCAGCATGGATGAAATAAAAGCCAGTATTTCCTAGCTAGTAAAGTATTCCAAGATTATATACTGTTACTGAAGTAACCTGACAACTTCTTTCTTGCACCCAAATTCCTAGTAATTGTGAAAAAAAAGATGCACTGGGAGAAGAGAGAAAAGCCTGTTTGTTGGCTGTGCTCCCAAACACTCTTGGTCATCTGCCTTCGTTCTTTTTTTAACATGGGGATGTCATTCTTTTGCTTTTGTCCACTAAGAATTAGAAAATTATTTTAAGGAAAGGAGGGATGATTTCTCTGTCTCTGTTACTACAGCTATGGTTTTTAATCAATTTTAAGTTATTAAATGTATACTCCTAATGTTCTTTTTCTCTGTGCTAGTTTTTAGGGAAAGGTTTCTCAGTATAACCCATGTTAGGATTTTTCTCTGGCTCTGCAATCTCTTTTTAATTCTTACTGTGAAAACCTCTAATTTCCATTTGTGTCCTTCTATTCCCCTCTCCTTGATTATGTCTCCATTACTGCTAATAACTCAATCAGAACCTATCCTTAAACAGCTTATTTCAGTGTGATTTTTTTTTCTCGGCAATCTTATGCACTTGTAGTAGGTACACAAACCCTACGATCTAATTACAATTGTCTTATATCAATAAAGGACCTACTTTCCTCCTTCATGTAAGATGCAGAGCAAATAATTTCAAATATAAAGGGGAAAATACATTAACAATCTAGAAGTATTAGGATTAATGAACCACAAGTGTGGGATGAAGTTTCAATGGGTCGGATTCACAGGTATAGCCAGCTGTTTTATGTGACTAAACAGCCATAAACTCAGTTTAACTTGCTGGATAAGACTTCTTTACAGTTGCTTTGCACTACTAGAGCAGCACAGACCAATCAGAGCATACTGGCAAATCTCACACAGAAATCCCTAGGGGCAGTTTAATAAATAATGCTTTGTATATTGGAAAATTGAGGCTGTGGAAGACCTTATAAAAAAACTGGTGTCTGTAACAATATTAGGTATTACGCAGTCTTTGGAAAAGAGGAGTTATGCAGGGGGGGAGTAGAATCTGGTGGATGAATTCCTTTATTAACCTTGCTTCATTCCATTACATATCTTACAGCAATTCTGTAAAGCATCCAAATCAGCTGCATTTTTCTAGCTCCATTTGATCAATTATAATGACTCTAGTTTCACTGTGGGACTAGGAATATATTAACAGCAACAGCAATAAAAAACAATACATAGCTCTTATATAGCACTTTTCATCTCTAAGTCTCAAAGTACTTTTAAAAAGAGGCCAGTGTTATTCTTTTATTAATACTATCATATGGAAAAAGAAGATGATATATAGATTTTGATTGAAAATTCTTTTGATGTTAGCCAACCTAAAATAAAGTTTTAGATGAAATTACTGTTAATTTGCCCTTATTCTTGACCTGATATTTTCAAATTTCTATTTTTGTTTCTGAGAAACATAAGATTTTTTTTCTTTTTCTTTTTTTTTTTAAACCTCTTGTTCTAACATTACTAAATACCACAATGCCAACATTGTTGTAATCACTGTTTGGATTGTAAGCAGTTGGGTGGTCTAAGACTTGATCAAGATATTTTAGATAATTATCTGTTACTGACTATAAATAACTGCCACATTGATGATAAATACCTTACTTACATACCTTGCCATGCAATTCTTTAGTGCTTGTTTTTCAATTCATGTGGCTTCTCTATTTTCTTCAGTATTCATTATGGTATTTTCATGACTTTCTGCAACAAGGTCATGTTTGCACCGATTTTTATTTTTCTGTAGTTGAAAATTGTACTAAAAAGATTGTTTTTATTTTGTTTCACCAGTGACTTTAATTTTACTTAACAGATGAATAAATACATAGGAAATAAACCTTACAACAGGAATGGGCAATTCTTTTAGCTGGAGGGCCACTTAATGGGATTTGGTTTCCTTTTGAGGGCCACTTAAGTTCTGGTGTCCTTTCAACCACTACATCTGTCTCTCTCTCTTTCTCTCTGTCCCTGACACACCCCTCTGGAGCTGTAGCACACCCTGATCCCCATCCCCGACCTGGAACCTGCCAGCCCTACCCACAGCATAGACAATGCATAAGTGCTGACATTGGAGGGGGGGCACAATTCTGCACCCACCACTGCCCCCACTTCTGCTGGGTGCTAGGTCCAGCCAAGCTGCAGCCTTGTGCCCTGCTGTTGGCACAGAAATCTGTGGCGGGGGGAAGGGTGGGTTCGTGCCTCTCCCCACGTCACCTATGATCCTCAGCGTATGCCACCACCAGCCCAGCATGGCAGCCCTCAATTGATGCCGGTGTCAATTATGGATGCACCTGGCAGGGGGAGGATCAGGGCATCCTCCTGCGTCCAAAGCTGACACGACTACATGAAGGCTGGGTGGAAGCAGGTCTGGCTGCCTGCTCAGTATGGCGAAAACAGCCCAACCTGCCCACCCAGCACCCCGCAGCAACCAGAGCCATAGCAAGAGCTGCCAGATGTCCATGGGCTGGATCCCATGAGTTGGCAGCTGCCTGCCCAGGGGCTGGATACAGTCAATTGGAGGGCTGGATGCCTGCTTTACAAACTGCACTATAGATTGGGAGAATAGTAGAAACAAGCATTATTCAACCTCCATGTTCATTATTGTTTTACTTTTGACAATATATAAACAACAAACTGATAATCCAGTATGCCATCTTCATAATCTTCTTGATGCTGTGATTTAATGCTGACTCTGGCTTCAACATAAAAGTGCCAAGCCTTACCCACCAGCAGAACAATTCCATATTTATTTATTGGTTGATTGACTCTTTTTAGAATGCATTATTCATTAGCATATTGCAAGAATTAAAGCCAAATTGAAGCACAGGGCCAGCCAGCCTGCAGTTAAGTTTGATCATCATTTTTCTTAAAGGTGGACTATAATAAATGCTGTGAAAGCTATATGAAGAGTCTGATTTTACTTTAGAAGTATTGTCCAGGAAATTAGCATTGATTAAGTAGAGGCAAGTTGAAAGAATAATGCAATCATATTTCCTAAACAATTAAATGAACAAGATCAAAGGTAAAGCAAATTGCTGCATCATTCAGTCTGGAGGCTCCTGACACAGCCCCCTGTTATCCCCAACAGGAGCTTTATAACATTTTCCAGTGCTTATAACCTTTTTGGTGTGAGGATTTTAGTGGGGAGGGGAAAGGTTGAGTAGAAGGTGCTGATTAGGGCAGAGGTGGGTGACACTGGGTGAGAGGGATGCTGCAGAAAATCAGAGGAAACTCTGAGAAGGGATTCAACCCTCAAATATGAGGGGAAAGGATGAGAACAACTGGAGATGAAGCTGGCAGTTTGTGTGCCTCATTTCAGATTGCATTCATTGTTCTGGTGTGTTCTTCTATCTTGTTTAACTAAGTGATACAAATGGCCACAGCTAGGTCCAGATTTGTGGTAGAGACTTTGCATGCCAACCTCTTACGCTTTCCAGCTGTTACCTGCACTCCTATTCAGCTGCATGCATGCAGATACGTGCTGGGATTCAGGTCTCTGCAGCACAAAATAATGCCATTCTCTAAGAACTTGCTCCATATTCGACCATTCTCAGTAGCTACTGCCAGCCCCGGGAGCCAGACTTAAGACTGCATTGCAGGGATGGTATACAACTTAACTTGTAATTTTCTGGTGTTCAGGGATTTATGTTTTGCCACAAAGCACCTCTGGACTATGTTAATGACTTTTTCATATTTTAAATTTTAAGCCACATCTCCTTCATAAACCCTTCAGGGTACTATACCCCAACACTTCCAGGATAGTTTTTACATCCTCAGATATGTCTAGTGAATTTTCATAGCTGTCACAGTGGTCTGTGGACAAGCAATACAAATCCATACCTCCTATAAACTGATACAGTTGTGCCAGTGTATCCTCTGATTCCACTGAAAAGCTTGGTCTGGACAGTAAGCCATGCATAGGGCAAACATGCTGTTGCTCTGGGAGCTAATCTAAAATTAGCTTCAAAGCCATCTTTTTTCTTTTTTAACTTTTCTCAGGCTGAGAGAGTAGCTTTGAACTACTGTCTCCATAGTTTCAATTATTTTTGACCTCTAATGCCATACATCCAGAATGTTCATGTTTCTTCCTTATGGAAGCCCTTGTGGCTTCCAGTCAATTGCATCACATCTCATTTTAATAGCTTGTCTGGGTTATAAACAGAGACAGGATTGTTAGGACACGTTTATACCTCCAAACAGCATAAAGGCAGACAAAGGTCCCAGAGGAACAAAGGCATGACTGCCCATGCATATTCCTATGCAGACCTGGTGTATTCATCAGCATTGTAAAGAGCCATCACTTTTCTTATGAACCTATTGCCCAACAAATGGCAGGGAGCCAGGAATGAAAGTGGCAGGCTACTAAAACACATCTCACTTTATAAGCTGTGTGTGTCACCCTAGATCTCACCCTATGGTCCTTAAGCCTACACTTCATGCTCTCTTGTATACACACACAAACTTGTTGATATTGTATTTATTCATTTAATGTATTTTTTATTCAATTTATATACTGTCCTTCCCCACAAAGGCTCAGAGCAGCTTATAATAGGAGAACAAAAAACATCTAAAACAGGAGAATGAACAAGGGAACAAAGCAACTTAAAAGGCAACTAGAATATCAACAAAAAACAGAAAGTCCATAACCAATATCCCAGCCTAGCTTTGTTTGAAAAATACCTATGCAGATAGGCATTTTTCAAACAGAAAGGAAGGTCTTACAGCACTGTCAAAAGATGTCCAGGTTTGGGCTTTGGCATGCCTCAAGATTAAGGGAGTTCCAGAGCTGAAGAGTGACTTCTGAGAATGAGCTCCCATGGATTTTTGCCAAGCAGACTTGAAGCATTGATGTTACTTGCTGGAGGTTGCTCTTGGCTGACACACAAATCACGGTAGGTCATAAGGGAGAAGACAGTCCCTTAGGTGCATAGGATTCAGATGATTTAGGGCCTTATAGGTCAAAAACAGTATCTTGCATTTCACCCAGAAATATATCCTACTGATACAAAGTATGGGTTAATGTTGGAGTGAAAAGCAAAGCATTAACTATACATTTAAACGACTCAAAACAAATGCACTTAAAGTCAGATTGTATAGTGAATGGGTCTGTGGTAAGCTCTGAAGTATCAAATGAATCCTAGTCCATATCAGCAAATAATTCAAACAACAGCATCATTCTAGCTCAAAGAATTTACATGCCAAATGACTTAATGCCGGAGAGAACATAACATAGAAACAAGCTGTAACTGGGGATCTGATTTGCCTCTCATAGGTAGCTAAAATATTGTTTGTCCTGTTGACCTAGCTATTCAGTAAGTGCTGAACTGGGATGTCTTTCCTTTGATTGTGTTTGCTAGCATGCTATAGAACTAGTTGGATGCTTCAGTGATCTGCAGCTACATTAAGACCCATACTCACACTCTCTCCTTCATGTCTGAAAACAGAAGATAAAGAGAATGTAATTATGAAGCTTTTGAATTTCAGCTTAATTTTGTGGCACAAGGGCAGGCACTTGATAAATTTACATAGGGAGCATATAAAAGCAGTAACCAACTGCTTTTCTAACACCATAGTTCCAGTGCTGTTGCCAAGCGTAAGCAATTGTCAAAAATTTTTAAACATCAGATAGTTTTGCAGACCAGCAGCATTCAGCAATTAGTACCTGGGAGTCACTTGGTCACACAGCACCTCAAAGAATTCAACAGATTAAATGCAGAGATTCACACAAACATGCTTATCATAACTTTTCTCAGGACTAGGGGATTTTGGCTGAGCTTTATGTTGCCTCTCTTCTGTAGAAAGAAGGTTGAGGAGAAAACATCTTTCAAGAATGCTCCATTACATGAAAAGTACTAGGAAAAATACTGTGGAATTTTATAATAAATTAATTATATCTAATACTGAAATCTTAAACTCTGCATACAGGCTTCCCTCCACGGTGGCAATGCTGTGTTCTGGTCAGGACAGGCCTGCACATGCCCTGCCAACCAGTGTCCACAGACAAGCTCCAAATACATAACTACATCCACAAGGCTGCTTTGGGCTCATCCCCAGAGGCTGCTATTAAGCACTGAGGTCTCAAGAGTGGCCTCACCACCAAATAATTTTGGCTGAGGTTGTGCAAGTGGGACATGCTCAGGCCCATCCTGGCTAGGAGCCATTGGCACCACAGTATGGACAAGCATTTTCTGTTTGATGATCTATATAGCATCAAAGCAGAAGGTTTCATTTTCCCTACCTTTTGACTATTATCATATATACCTGACCTCATCAGACCATGGAAATGTGCCCAGGTACTAGTATTAAAGGCTGCCTATACACATGCTCATTCTCATTCTAATTAGAACGCTTCAGAGCAGATTCAATTAATTGAGTCTGCTCCATGTTCTAATTAGAATGCTCCAGTGTCCCCTCACCATCACGTGTCTTCAGCCCCCATGCATTTTTAAATGGCCATGCGGTGTTTTAGCTAAATGTCATTGAATGAGGGTTAGATAAACTGTCCAGTGGCCATTTTTAAATGGGGCTTAATACACATGACAGTGAGCTGTTTTAATTAGAGCGGCTGCCCTGAAACCATTCTACTGAAAAGTCCCCGAGCATGTGTAATAGGCAGCCAGAGTGATTTGTACATCCCAGAAGCAAATGTCACTGAAACCTTTCGTGCACTAACTTAGTTAAAGCTAAGAGACACCGTGCATGGAGAATTGAGGAAAAGCATCCCTCCACTTAAGCATCCTTCCACTTAAGTAAACTAACCGTCAATTTCTACTACAAGGTTTCTTGCATTTTTCTTTCAATTGGATGGGCTTCTGCTCAGTGTTACATTCTTATTGTGATGTCCAACACCTGGCATCTCAGGAACTATGGGACAAATATGACTTTGATTCAGTTAGGTCGAACACATGAGGAGTGCTGCAGCAGTAACTGCTTCAGAAGAGACTGTCTTATAGTGGTGGGATATTTCTTTTCTAGCAAAGGGAGAGAATACATAAATCTCTAATGTTATGTTCTAGTATTAGTGATTACGATCATTATGCATTCTGCACATTGGTCTTAAGTACAGCGAGGTACTTAAGTACATGCTTACTACTAAGTCTAGAAGTGGTTCCATGAGCTTTGTAAGTACTTTGCTAATTCATGGCCCTTATCCCTGCACAAAAATTACTATTATCTTCAATAATTCATTGTAATCCCTGAAAGTCCCAGGAGAACATCTTAAAAGTTTAACTTAAGGTAGAGTCTCAATGTGACTTGTTACAACACTTTGTATTTCCATTGTGAATATTTGATTGTAAAGCCTGTTCTCTGCTTCTCTCCTCCCTTTCCCCCATGTCCACATTGAAGGAACTGCAAGAATGTGAGGAAACCCCTAGCTGCCCATTCTGTTAGCAGTCTCTGGGAACCTGCAAGAAGCAAAAAGCTAATTTACTGTTGTTTCACTGGGCCCATGTGCCTTTCTTTACACTTCAGGCTGAATAAAACAGAAATAGGAATAACCCTCCAACAAAGGGAGCTAGGATCTGGGAAAGGCTGGAAGGTCCCTGGGAACAGCCAGATACTTTTAGAATCGATCCTTTTGTTATTAACCCAGACCCTGAAAGGGGAGATGTGATTTAATGTGCAGCTTTCTTTGGAGCAGAGCAAAGACTCCAACATCCCTAAAATCCCTCCTGAACCACTCCTGCATTTGTATTATGTTTCATCGTGTCTTCTGCTCTTTGACGGGTATCAGATGAACACTAATAAAATGAACCTAAAACAAAACAGAGGAAAAGCCAGGGAATGGCTTTCTCAGTCATTTGGATGCTTTGGGGAATAAAGAAAGGACATTTAAAATGCTGTTTTGAGAGTTAGGATCCTGTAGAACACTAACCACAAAACAAAATTCATTGGTTAGCAACCTATGTGATGTGAAGAGGCACAAAATGTGCGCAGAATCACTGAAACAAAGTTGCCACATTTCCTTACAGTTGTGCCTGGTGAGTTCTAATATCCCATTATGAAAGTGAACCTTTCTAGTAGAGGCCCATCTCTGACAAATGTTTGGGTCATGCAGTGCTGACAGCAGCAGATAATTGACAAGAATGTCAGTTTCACTGTGCAGCTGCAGGGGACTCCCAGGGTCATTGTATGTGGTGCAGACACATCAATAAACTGCCAGGGAAGTAGGGATCTTGGAAGCTTGAGGTGTGTAGCCTATGATGATCTTTCTCAAAGCACTAAGTCCCAAGCAATGAGGCAGTCTTCTAGGAAATCAGTGCAAACCTGCTTTGGACTCAATGAAAGTTCATCAAACCCAACACGTTGTGAAACAAAATATTTCTAGCTCCATCAACAGGCAATTTATTTCTAATCAGCTCTATTAGTAACTTATAAATTCCCTAACTCACTTTCTGCAACCTCTACTCATATCTTCAGACAATGGGCTTCTTCTTTCATATAAACTGCCTCAATCTGGAAGAGGCTACTCTACAGGGTGCTGGTAGGTCACTATTTCTTCTTTTAGCAGTTGGCAGGGCTATGTATCTTCTTCCTGGATGAGTTGATGGGGGAGGACTGTACTTGGAGAGTGATACTTATCAAGCCATTGAGAGTTTTCCAATGTTTGGTTTACTTTTTTCTTTGGAAGAGACCTTCTGTCATCTGTCACCTCAACAAAAGAAGAACAACAGACTATGAGATAAATCCTACTTCATTTTCTGTGCCTAAATGGTGCATGTGAAGAAATGCCCCTTTTGTCTGTCCCTGGTCTGAGACAGCCTAGGCGCGAACCCCCCTTCTGATTCAGTTCAATTTGGGCACTTAGGGGACTGGGCTGTAAATATTCCTAAGGGAGGGGGGAGCCCACTCTTCCTTTGTCTTGAACAGGCATGTGGGGAGAGGGGGCAGTTATTTTGGAAACACAGACGCAGAAGCCTCCAGCCTCTGCAGCTCTTACTCTCTGGATGTATGTGTGAGTAACTTACCTGAAATCTAGCCAGTAAGTTAGGGTTATGTAACTTTAGCCACGTATTAAAAGGGCCAACAAGCCCATTCTGTTTTGCTCAAGGCATTTTCTCTTAATATTTATCTGTCCTGTACCCCTTCCCCATTCTCTCTCCCTCTCATCAATAAAAAGCTATCTGTTACAGAATGCCTAGCTGTGAATGCTTGAGGGGAGAGACAGGCCTTTTCACTCCTAGCAGAGCTCAGCTGATAATTAACTAATCCTGTCCCGCTGAAGAATATCCTAGGGTAGGGGCTCCAGGCTATAAGGAGCACCCAGAATATACTACCAGGGGATAAAGCATCCCCAAGGTCTGCAGGGTCTGTGTACCTTGGACTTCACAGAGCCCTAACAGAGAGCAGTTCATGGGTGCTGGCACCATTACCCCAGGCTTGCGAGTGTGCTCCAGGAAGGGGGTCAGCCAGATGTAGGTGGCCCAGGGGAGACTCCCAAAGTGTGGTTTTGGGCCTGGGATGTTGAGGTGGGTAGCCTCAGGTAAAATTTTAGTCAGGTAAAAACTCATGTATAGTGTGGCAGTGCACCTTTGGGTATCTGCCACTTTAAGTGTTTAAACAGGCTGCAGACCAGCCTGCAGGTGGAAGCAGACCCAATCAGGCAGTAACATGGCACCCAGGAGGCTACCTTATTGGTGGAGGGCTGGGCAACCTGGGTATAAGACCAGGTCCTGAGAGCAGAGCCAGCCAGTTGCAACTGGGGAGCCAAAAGATGACAGCACCTGGCCTGAGTACTGCTGCTCCCAGAACACCTGGAGATCAGGGTAGGAACTATGGGGACAGAGGAGGTTCCTGGTCCTGGGTAAGACTGGAAACTGCACTCTGCTGGAGTTGGATGGTGTGGTGGGGCTGCCTGTGGCAGGGCAGTCTCTAAGAAATGCCACACCTGTGCCTCCCCAGTGAAAGGTGAGGATAGGGTGCCTGAGAGCCTCAGCCCCCACCACCTGGTGGGTAACCCTGCAGAGGGAACAGATCAGAGTTCAGACGCATTGACAGACACCTCTGGCCTGAGTGGGCCATGGGCGAAGTTAGGGGTTCAGGCATATTGACAGACACATGAGGCCCAAGGGGCATAAGGCGCAGTGGCCCCAGTGAGAGGGCAGAGTAGTGGCCCAGCATGAGGTGAGGGGCCAGGAGCCCATAGCAGCAAGGAGCTCAGCATAAAGTGAGGGGCAGAAGGTCCCAGAGTGAGGCCCAGGGAAAAGCCTGAGTTCTGAGAGAGAGGGCCCAATGAGGGGCCAAATAGTTGAATGAGATGCCTTCTTTGCAGCATGGGACACAGTATAGGAATGGTTCAGAGCCCTGTGTTATGCCCTTGGCTTCAGGGCACTAAATGGGCAGCCTCCAACCTAGGAACAACTATTTAATTCCAACAAAGGCATGGCAGGAAAGTCAGGTAAGCAGACTGCCCTAGACAGGTGGGTGGGCCAGCGATGGGACTGGCCTCTAGACAGCCCCCTGTCACATATAGCAGGAGTTAGAGTGAAGGAAAAAAAAATTGCCCCTTATGGAAAAGTAGTGAACTAGTTAAGAAAGGATTTTTAAATATAATGGATTTCATGGATCAAACTCCCAAAACAGTAGGAGAAAGCTACAATGATTTAATGAAGCAGGAGGGTGATGAGTAGTGAGGATTGAATGGAGCAATCCAAGAGAAATTATTTTCTCCTTTAGGAATCTCTCACAGTCGAGGATGATTGTCTTGCATAATTGTCCTATCTGTGTGTCCTAATAAGCCTGACAAGGTCAATTCAGGATCAACAGATGCTGTTGCAACTTGGGAACATTTTTCCATGCAGGGTGGGTGGCTCTATTGATTCAGTCTGCGACATGATGTTTCTGCTACTTTTCCATCTCCTATTGTCATCATAAGGTTTCAAGTGATTGAGATCTTTGAAGCATATTCTTCCTCCATTTGGGGGCTGTTCTAGACAATAGCTTCCCACAAGTTGATGTTGAGTTGCATTTTTCCAAGTTGCCTTTTAAGGATGTCTTTGAAACACTTTCTCTGCCCTCCTCTTGAGCATATACCTTGACTGATCTGGGAGAAAAAGACTTACTTCAGGAGCCTGGAGTTGGACATCCAGATGAAGTGGCTGGCCCAAAGAAGTTGATGTTGGATGATCATCGCCTCAATGCTTATGGTGTTTGTTTGCAAAAAGATGCTAATATTGGCGTGTCTATCTTCCCGCTAGATTTGAAAGATCTTCCATAGGCAGTGTTGATAGTACTACTCCAATGAGTTCAGGTATCTCATATACCTTGTCCACTTCTCAGGTACATATAGGAAGGTGGTGATCACAACTGCAAGATAAAACATGAGCCTGGTTTTGGATATGATGTTCTTCAAGCACCTGTTTCTTCATGTGTCTGAAGGTTGCACTTGCAGATTTGAAGTAATGTTGGATTTCTCCATCCACATCAGCCTTCTGTGACAGATGACTTCCAAGGTATGGGAAATACTCAATGTTCTTCAGAGTTTCACCATGATGAATCTGAATGACCAGAGCTGGGGACTGTTCATTAAGAACTTGCTGATGGAGAACCCTAGTCTTTTAAATGTTAAATGCCAGTCCAATTTTTTGTATGGTTTGGTAAAGATGTTGACAATTTCATGAAGGTGGTGGACAGGAATGTGTTGCCTTTATAATTTCCACAGGTAGACTTGTCTCCTTTTTTAAAGACTTGTCATGAT
>NW_005841842.1:5677097-5688776 GCF_000455745.1 Alligator sinensis | reverse complement strand
TGAGGTCATGAGGGATTTCCTCATCATTCTAAATCCTTAAGATAAAGGCATGGAGTTGTAATGTGAGCTCCTCTCTCCCCTTTTTAAAGAGGCTTGATGGAATTTGTTTTGATATCAAGAATGAACTCATAAACCAACTCAATGGTTATTTATAGCAGTAGAGTTACTTACTGGTAGATATAATAGGAAGAGATTACATATGATGAAAATACTTTAAAACATGCAATCAATGAAAGATGGGACTTTGTAAAGCAATAACACTCAGACAAAACTCCAGTGATAGTGAACATCAAGTCATGAATTTGCAAGGCAATGTGGCTAGAAAAAGGCTAAAATCATTTGGAGTTGTACAGACGTATGGATTCATAGCTCCTTCTCACACAGGTCAGTTGCCTTGGCACTGCATTGCCAAACAAATTAGAAGGAAGTTCAAAGAAAAGCAGGCAAAATTATCAAGAAGTTGGAGAATTGACTCATGGGCAGGGATTCGGGTTTTCCCATGGAAAATGGAAAAAACCATGGATTTTCCCATTTAACAGAGAAAAATACAGATTTTTCATTTGAATGGAGAAACACATGGTTTTTCCACTTTTGCACAGAACTCTCTACAAGTTGGCAGAGTTCCAGCCTGTAAGAGCTTCTTGCAAAAAGGATGGCAAACCCTAAGCCCTGTCCCAAGGGGGAGCGAAAGTGGGAAGGGGTAGGGCCTGAGACTCTTGAATCAGCCAGAGCTTGGCTCAGGCTCACTTTCCCTCCTGGAGCCTTTGGGGTAAGTGGGGCTTGCTAGGGGCCAAGTGAGAGCCCCCTCTAGCAGGGCTGAGGGGGTGGGGGGCACTGGCAGGCCTGGAGGGGCCCTCTGGGTTGGGTGCAAGTGACTGACAGGGCTGGGGGTGGGGAGCTGTGAGAAGAGCCAGCAGGGTGGGTAAGGGGCAGGGAGGTATATGTGGGCACTCTCCAGCCAAAGTCTGGCATCTACAGACCTTCAACTCACAGGGAAAGGACAACTGGTTAATTTCCAGGGGCTTTATTATAACATGATATGTGCATGTGAAAAGGGATTGCTGTTTCATTATTCAAGAGAAACTACAGTTACCCAGTTTCTAGCCCTACTGACTCAAGAGCATCATTCTGACATCTCTGGATAAAAGTTATCATAAGCAGCCAGTGTAAAGTATCATTCATTTTTATTACTAGACAAGCATGGGAGAATCCCTGTGCTCCACCGGGGGTGGGAATGAGCAGGCAGGTGCCTAGCAGTGTTGAGCAGTTGGGACACCTGCCCAGCCACCTGCTTCTGCAAGGAGGAAACAGTGGCCATTGGTGCAGCACTGAAATTCAGGGGACACTGTGTTGTGCCAGAGGCCGGGGTAGATGCTAAGCTACTGCTGCCATCCACGCACCATCGGGCCAGGCTGGCCAGCTCTGTGCCTCCATGTGGGGCTTCCAGCACTCCAGCAGGAAGCTGCATGTGGAGGCAAATAGGAGCCCACCCAGTCCGATGACTGGTGACTCTCTGCCTCCATGTATGGTTTCCCATCCAGCCTGATGGTGCGTAGCTCCTGCCTGCAGTGCCACAATCCACACATGCTGGCATGGAGCCAACCCAGTCTGGTGCCAAGGCACATGCCAGAGGACTTGGCCGGTTCCATGCTAGTATGTGCAGGCCCTGGGACTCAACCAGAGGGCTCTGCCTGCCGCAGCCATGAGCACCCCAAGGGCCTGCTGTCTGCTGCTGCTGAGCCACTGGTGGTGGGAGCTGTGCACCCCCACCCCCACAATCCTCACATACTCTTATACCCACCCCACCACAAACCCTACACCCCTCCTCCCCCCACCGCATCCTGGTGCATGGGTGGAGCTGCTGTCAGGTGGGAGCAAGTGTGGGGTAAGCAGGGAGGGAGGGGCACTAGCAAGGCTTGGGGGGCTGTGGCTTGGGAGTGAGGGGCACTGGCACCACAAAGCTGTGGAGGGGGAGGAACTGCAGATGGACTCATGTCCTGGTAAATGAGGAGGGCAGCAGGAGCTCTGATTTTCCATGATGAAAACCCAAAATCAAATGCTAGCATATATAGGTATTTAGAATTTATTTTATTATAGTGGTTAAGCCACTGGTAGGCTTCCAAATTGCTTTAAAGCTGTAAATATATCAATAAAACATTGTGTTCAACTGATACCTATAATATATAGTGGCCTTTCATTTTAATCATGAATTTGGGGTTTTTAATCTGAGAATTTGTAATTTTTATCAGAGAATTTGTGATTTTTAAACAGAGCAAACCAGGACCCCTTCTTACGAGGAATGATTAAATGAGTTGTACAAAATGGGATATTAAAGCAGTCTAAAAATACCTGTTGTACTGACACTAAGGAAGGAGAATATTTAGTTAATAAAGTACATGAGGATACAACTAAAAGCAGTAGGATGAAATTATAAATGGGAAACTTTAGATTATGAAATGCATAATGGCTGTGAAATCATGTTCAAAGGGAAGTAGTGGTTGTCCCATTTATGGAGAATCTGAAAACTATATTGGACAGCACATTAAAATGCATTTGAAAAAGTACCTTCCAGAGCAATCCTGCAGCCACAAGTAGATGGACTAGATCAAGGGTTGGCAACATTTCTGGGCTGTGCGCCAAAAATCCTTGCAACCATGACTTGGAAGATGCTGCTGTGCTAAGATCAGATGGCAGGGTAGCTGCAAGGGTCCTGATCCTTGTTGTGGCAGCACACGTGCAGCCACTGGTGACTATGGAGCTGGGCTGGGGCTCCATATCCTGGTGCACAAGTTGCAGCTCCTGGTTTCCTGCCACACCTGGCTTGGGCTCTGCTGCCTGCCATAGAGCCCAAGCTGCTTGCAGCAGGTGGTGGGGATGGTGCAAACCCTGCTGTGAGATACCTGGGCTCCATGGACAGCAGCAATGGCCCAGAGCTTAGGCTGGCTGTGGCATGCCACGCAAAATGGCTTCATGTGGCATGTTCTGGCATGTGTGTCAGAGGTTGCCGACTTCTGGACTAGATGTTCTAGCAGGCTTTTCTGTTCCTTTACATATCTAATTCTATGGCAGCGATATAACATTACTTGTGTATGTACCTGTCTCTTAAATCATTTCTTTTGCACTTGCTTCTCCATCCTTTTTTCTGCAGTTGAAGGCATACAAAATGCATATAACAGACAAAATATCACATATTTTATTAGGGCTATGTGAAACACCATCATTTTGTTTTAACATCCATTTTGCCATTTCAAAGGGACAGTGTTTCATTTCATCGTTTCATTTGATTTTAAAGCACTGTCCCGTTTTGTTTAGTTGAAACTGTTTCAACAAGTTTTGATGTTTTGCCCATAGACTATAATGGGAAATCATAAAAATGCCCCAAACTTTGTCATTTCTTGCCTGATTTGGATGAAAAATTGCTATGATGGTAGCCCCTTCTGAGGACATTATGCCTGCTAAGTTTCAAGGAGATAGAAGCAGAGGCTTCTGGGAAACTGCACCTCAAAGTGGTCAAACAAAAGTCATGGCACTTGCTGGCAGCGGTAGCCTCCTCTCATCCAGTGCGCAGATCTAGGGGTCTGCACCCCTGGGAGGGTTGCAGGGTTATGCTGGACTCCTCCTTGGGGTGTGGGCCCCTGGATCTATGCACCGGATGAGAGGAGGCTGTTGCTGCTGTCCAGGACTGGTGCTGGGCACAGCCCACACCCAGCACTGGAGAAGATTGCTGCTGCTGCCTGAGCCTCATCTCATCCGGCACAGATCTCGGGGCCTGCATCCCCTGGAAGAGTCTGGCACTGCAAGCCCCTGGATCTGTGCCAAATGAGAGGAGGCTCAGGCTGCCACCTGGGACTGGTACTGGGCACAGCCCATGCCCAGTGCCAGGGAACACTGCTGCTGCCACTGGACCCAGGCAGCAGTGGCAGCCTCCTGTCATCCAGTGTGCAAATCCGGGGGCTCACACCCCTGGGAGGAGTCTGGCACAGTCCCACAGTGCTCCCGGGGGTGCAAGCCCCCATATCTGCATGCCAGATGACAGAAGGCTCCCTGGGACCAGCGCTGAAGCCAAGTAAGCCCGGCTTCAAAATGTTTTGAAAGTTTCAAAATGTTTCAAATGCCCTTCTTTCGTTTCATAGCTGTTTCAAAGCCTTTTGTTTCATTTCGATTTTGCTGTTTTGAGCTTGAAACAAGTTGAAACAGCTTCGAAATGAAATACCTAGAGAAATTTTGCACAGCTCTACTTTCTATTGCTAAGCTGAAAAAAGCTGTTGCAGTGAAACAGTGTACATCTGCAGAGTGGTTTTAAATATGGCTGCATGGTCTACAATAGAGACTTTGTTACTGATACATGCAGATGCAAATACATCATTGAATTTCTTTCAACAAATGCTCCAAAGACCATTTGTGCCTCCAGACCATAGAATAAAATGAAATATTCCAATACATGCGGCTGCTTGAAGGCAAACTTTTAACTTGTGTCTCCTGTTGGGATTCTTACTTGGAAAATGAAGGCTCTTTACATTTATTGGTTTTCTCATAAAGTAACAACTGTAATTACATACGCACTCTTAAGATCCCATGTTCCTGATAATGTGCAATGAACCTGTCAAGAATAGTTTTGTTTCCTCATGCGTTCTTTCTGGTTTGGTGTCCTAATAGAGGCCTTGGGTAAAATATCCACAGCTGAGCACAATTAAATATTTCATATTTAGTTCTACAGAAATACCCAGGCAGTTTATCTTCTGAAACACAGTGCTCCTTGTGTATGCTGGCACTCAGTTGTAAGTCCATGTTGAAAATAAGGACAACTTCTTGATATCTTTTATCAGCCTCCCTAGCTTAACTGACAGAGTTATGACATTGATTTAAGAGAGACCAGGGGTATGTTCTAGTGTGACAACTCCTATGAGTTGTGTTTATATTAGAAAATGGCAAAATGAAATTTAATTCTTAGATGGTGAAGTTATTACTTGTTTTTGAGATGACGCTCAGTTCTTTGCTTACACTATTGGATATATATTAAACAAAGTTGGCATGTTGTACTCTTTAACTGAATATTACATGCATAAACAATCTGGTACATTTTACATTTTAGGAGTTGTCTGGAAGGAAACCAATGGGTTAGAACTTAATTCACTTTGCAAGCCAAAATGCCACTTACCCAGCCACATAACACCCATGTTTGACACTTATACACAGTTTGGAATACTATTCGATGTGCAGTACAGACACAAGCATCCACAGTACTCCTGAACAAACTCAACAGGCTGCAACCTTGCTGGCTAGGTAAGTGGTGCTGTATTTAGCTGTATCCTAGACAAGTGGAAGTTGCAAAATTGTAGGTAGGCAAAAATCCATAGCTAGAAGTTGTTAGATACTGGAAGATGGGAAGAAAGGGGAGGGCACTCCTATATGAAATGAAGCAAATATATGCAGTACACAATGACAGATTACCAATGACTGACAAGTTACCAAATGACTGTAAACCATTACAGAAAACAACTCTACGCAAACTGGGGGTGAGGTAGAGAAACTTAAAGGAAACAAACTATTACAGAAGGTCCCTGGGAAGTTATTTAAGTAGCTGACCTCCTATTATTCTTTTCAACTGACCTATCTCTAATTTCATTTTATACTATATTAAAACATTTTTCTCTATCCAGTGTTTATACTGGAAACTTTAACCATTTATCTTGTATAACATATAAGAACTGCTCATTCTGTTTTACTCAGGAGAGCAGTAACAGCATCAGCTGTGTGGCCAAAATGATCCAGCTCCTGAGGAGCCTCAAAGCATTTTTGTAATAACTTTTGATATATATAAAATTGGAATCCTCCATGAGGAGGTTACATGAGGGCAGCCCCACATCAAATATGATAAATTCCTCCTTGCTTGTAGAAGCTTCCAAGCTGATTAGATCCTTCCTCAAAAGCTTTACCCATGGCATTTTAAGATTCACTGCTCATCTCTAACTCCCAAAGTTTCATGAGTGTTTCAGGAGTTACTTGGAAGGAGGAAACACCTGGGAAGTCTGGAGGCATGGCTTCCTTCTGAATCCTAGCCAACAGCACTCACACTTCCAGATCATAGATATTACAGAAGGAACAACAAAATTGAGCAATGACTCACTGGGCCAGATCTTCAGTTAGCATAAATCATTTTAGTACAACTGAAGTCGATTGAGCTTTGCTGATTTACACAGCTGAAGTTCTGGCCTGTGGATATGAAATATAAAAATACTAATGACAAAGAGAATGTGACACTGCTAATTTTCTGGAGCATCACTGCCAAAAAATTGGAAGTGCAGGATTGTTAGCACTGTGAGGACTACAGTGGAGACTGATTAACTCATCTCTGCAGAAAAGGGAACATATGGATCTACATTCCTATCAGTTCCCAAGTGTTGCTCATTTAGAGGGAATTCCTTAAACTCAATATTATCCACATTCAGTACATCCATACTCCTCCTCTAGTATTTTAAACTGTCTACATCAGACATATGGAATCCTCAAACTGAGATTACAGAATATTGTTTACACCAAAAAGTGTCCCACTTTCTTACATTACATTACATTACATTTCTTACAAGAATTTAATGTTTCACATCGTGGGCTTTTTTTAAAATGGACTCCTGCATTTGGACATTTAAAAATATGTCTCAAGTGAAGAAAGTAAATGAATATTAATAAAAAAAAAAATCAAATGCAATTTGGTGAAGTCCAAGAACCACTTTCTGTTAACAAAGCTTTGATGTTTTTACTTTCTTATAAATATACTTTCTTTCTAAACATTTGAAAGTTTAGAGATGTCTCTTGGCTTAAGGATATGAGGAACTAATTAATGGAGTGGAAGGGAGACAAAAAGCTCCCCTGAGTTGTGATGTTACAAAGATGTTAAAAAGATCATTTATTAAAAGTTGCTTTTGGTTATTGATATTTCACTACAAATTCAGAAAGAAGAACCCTGACTGTCTCTTATCCAACTCTAGAAGTTTTCCCAAAATGTTTTTGTAGAACATCCATTTTTTTCACTTTTTTCTTCAACACATCATTAACAGTGCCTCACTAGTAAACATCAATATCTACATTGTATACAGTGTTTTTCATCAATAGTTCTCAGACCATTGTCCAAAGATGATCAGTATCTATCATGAAACCCATCAGAGTAGACTGATTGAAAAGAGAGGCACAGACTTGTGAATCTTCAGCATAAAATAATCCCACGCACAGAAATCTGATTTTCCCTAAGAACCTCATATTCAAACTGATCTGAGACAAAGCAGGACCTTACACTTTGACAGAAGTAGAAATCCCAAGATGAACTGCCTCAGGGCCCCTTCTCAAGGAATATGGTCACTTCAGAGCAGCCCCATCCACAATCCTAGCACAAATCACAACATTGCAACAGACAGGGAGCAGCCAGGAATATATAACCTAAAAGGAAAATTTTCAGCATTTCAGTCAAATATCTGTACTTACTTGCAAAAATATTGCTGTGGATCACCCCTGGCATCTACAGACTGTCATATTGAATAAAATAGTTTAAATGTTTGTAAAGGTTGCCCATTAGCCAGTTTCAGGAAGAAGATAAGATTTATCTCCTTATCCTAAGTCATTGTTTTTGGACTACGTGCAAAAGGTCCTGACTTTGTTTAAAGTCTTAATTTGAATTTTATCTTTAGAAGTCTTTTACAAAGAGAGCAAATATCCTGAGTTCCGAGAGATCAAACCCTAAGGCCTTTTGACCAGATTGGTAAGAAAAGGGCATTTGCAGTGATATGGAAGTTTCCCAAAGGTAATTTCAAAAGAATCTGTTGAGTAAGATCCGAGCCCAAATTTGGGGGTAACGACAGGTTGAGTAGGAGGAGCCCATAGACGGCAGCTCACTCAATAAAAACTGTAACTTAATTTGGAGGTGACTTCACTTGTAGAACAACAAAGGAAGAATCGCAAGTGTAGGCCGGATCAGACTGATCACCTGAACCACCCTCTCCGTGAACACGAATCTCTTAGTTCACGCTGAAGCCGCGGAGCACCTGAAAGGGACTGAAGGAAGGGAACTTAGTCCTATCACTGCTGAGGCCAGCCTATTGAATCGCATTGCTGAGGCGAGCCCATTGAACCGTACTACTGAGGCCAACCCATTAAATTGTACTACTGAGGAATGAAACCAAATTTTGGTATTTGGCTTCTCGGAATTCTAGGATTGTAAGTATAATATGAAAAATAATAGTATTGATTCAAATTTAACTTTTAGTTGTAATTGTAGTTGTTTTTGTAATACTAATTCTTATAGCATTGTTTGGGAAGGAAGTGCATTCGGAGCATTGTTTCTGATATATGTAATTATTGTGTTCTTAATGTTTGTGGTGTTTCTTAAAGCTAAGCAGTGTTATATACGTAGCAAAGAATTTTAAAATAAAATTGTGTTGTATGAATTAAGTGTGTAATCATTGTGAAATTGTGCAATCAGCTAACTACTCCCCCAGCCAGTGCATCAAAACGAATCAGTAAATTTTGTGGGATTTTCTCTATTCCATAACCCACTAGAGACACAGACCTTCAACTCACAGGGAAAGGACAACTTGTTAATTTCCAGGGGCCTTATTATAATATGAAATGTGCATGCGAAAGGGGATTGCTGTTTCATTATTCAAGAGGAACTACAGCTACCCAGTTTCCAGCCCTACTGACTCAAGAGTATCGTTCTGACATCTCTGGATGAAAGTCATCATAAGCAGCCAGTGTAAAGTATCATTAATTATTATTACTAGACAAGCACTGGCATCAGTGATAACTGGTAGTTTACAGCTCAGCTCCCCAGATCTGTTACTAATTGAATAGAAAAGCAAAGAGAAATTGATAAAAATAACACTAACTAGACAGTATTCTCCAGTTATTTTCTCAGTAACAATAGCCACTGGAGTCTGTAAGTACTGTTTTGTGCCATGTGGGGGGACCAACCTTTACCCCTGAACTCAAAACAATGAGACTAAAGCCAGGAAATAAAGACTAGTCATTTGTCAACTACTGTGTTCCATAACTGCTAGAGCTTTTTAATACATTTTGATGGTTGACATGGTGTTGTAACCCTCCTTATGACCGTTGGCTGTCTCTTCCAAAACTTTGGAGCTTACAGGGGTGCACCTGTCACACAGGGAAAATTGTGCAATGGTCACTAACGGGTCACCATTCACTGTGAGCTTTGCAGAGATCTGAACTGGAGTAGTTGTCACATCCAGAAAGAACATGCGAGACTGGAGAGAGACTCCTGACAGAAGTTATTTTTGGATGGCATTGCAGTGTGTCATCAGTCCTCAGAGGGAAAGTGCCAACAGGCAGAATCACTATAGGAGATTCAGATGGAAACCAATTATCCACTAGTTCTGAAAAAGCTGAAATCTCTGAGCCCGCTATTGAGCAGGTCAGGTTCTAGAAGAGCTGGGGTTGGACAAGCAACCTGAAGAGGATCAATGTCCTTGATTGGCAGCAATCCCCAGAAGTGAAAGGCAGTGACTCAGCTTGGTGGTGACCTGTGACAGCAACAGAGAGCAGCAACTGCAGCCATGCAACAGCAGTGACCCCTGGTGATGGCAAGGATCACTGACCCCTTGTTGTAGAGCAGTGTCAACTTCCAGTGGTGGCGATCCCTAGAGGCAGAGCTGCAGTGAACTCCACTGTGTGCATCCTTATCCAGCCCATGCTACTTTTAGCTGCCACAGGTGGCAAAGTCCTTAGATGGCAGCGCAGGGTGAGTTCTCTTTCCTACACTGGGCTAGGTATTAGCTCCCTTTGGGTGCTTTAGCAGTGATTGTGATAAACAGTTAACTGTTTGGGGTTTTAGCTAATACTTAATAAATTAAGTTTTCTTTAGGATTTTGTATTTCTCCCTTTTTCTCCTTAACACCCCCCCCCCCCAACACCCCTCCCCTTAACCCCCCCCCCCACCAACCACCCTTGTTATGTTTAAATATTAATTGCAAGTCAGGAAGTTCATTTTGGAACACCTCGTTAAAAAGCTATTTTCCAGGTTTCTGGATGGAGGCTTGAGGCAAAATAGAAAGCTCATGCAAAACCCCAAATATGAACCCAGCCTTTGTTACAGCCATTCAGTGCCTAGCATAAAGTTTAGAGTATCAGAAGTAGAGCTGATCATCTCACAGATATGAAACAAATGGATACCTACATCTGAATGGACTCTAAAGGGATCTGGCAGAAGTGGTATTAATAGAAGCAACTACTGCTAAAAGAAATCAGAAATTGTGAGATCCTCCAAGTTTTTATTGATATTTGCAATCCCTTTTAGGAGGAAAATGGGAACTGTAAACTGCTATACAAAGTCACTCAGAGATTAGAATATCTGGCCCATGCAAGAGGAAAGAACATTTTATATCCTCCACAAGAAACTAGGTTCCAGGTGAAGACATTGAACATCACATTACAGAGCTATGCAATAAAGTCAAGTCATGTGAATATGATGGACTAATCAGAAGAAATTTATGCTATGACTGATAACCAGGTTAAACCAGGTTTATTACATAGTGTTACAAAGAGCAATGGATAGTGGTATGAAGCCCCTCAGATGTCATAAAGGAGAAAGATTCACAAAAGAACTTACTATATTTATTTGAATACAAGATGAATATTTTTTTTCACCAGTCAGCATGGGGGGAAAAAGCCCCTTTGTCTTATATTTGCATACAGGAAAATCTCCTCATTAGATCAATTGTCTATTATTAAACTGCCAGAAGCAGTATGTGCTCAGTAATGGAAACCAACTATGAAGTTGATTGAATGAAATCCATACTGAGCATGCATGTAAAATGCATAGCCCATGCTGGGCAAACATACCAATGGGAACAACAACAACAACAACAATAATAATAATGAAAGTATCAAAACCCTAAAAACCTGCTTACATCATCTTGCATTGCATTACAGAAATCCTACCTCAGTTATAGGCCAACAAAACAATAAAATTTTGAAACTTAAAATGTGCTTCCACCAGCTTCCAAAACTTCAACAAATAAACCAACAAAAAACATAGAACATTTATACATTATCCAACGATTCCTTCCTTCCCCAAATTCCCATTAATCCAGGGACTAGATACTTTCATTTCTTAATGCCACATTACTTCCTGTATCCTTCAAAGCTCATCTATTAATGCTTATCACCCCTTATCCATGGGTGGGCAATTATTTAAGCCCGAGGGCCACATAGGGAGTTTTGATGACCTGTCACAGCCTGGGTCAACCCCCACCCACAAAAATTCACCAAAACTCCCTACAGGGCTTTGGGTGGGTGAAAAGCAGTGTCCAGGAGCAGGACAGGCAGGCAAGACCAGGATCATGGGGTTGGTTCACAGAGCAGTGACAGCTCAGGACCAAGCTACAATCTACATCTTGCATACCCTGCCCTGTGTGCATGATGGGGGGCAGGGGGGATTGTCACTGGATGCTATGTCCCAGGAGACAGTCAGGGCTGAGGGGAAGGAGGGAAAGGCAGTGGGTACAGCGCTCACCTGGGCAGTGCAGTCCATGGTTGCCCCCTGCATGGGGCTGAGCCCCACACTAGGCAGCCAACGTTGCACCCGCACCCGCCAGTGCCTGCCATCCCCAGCCCCTGGTCTCAGCCAGCAAACAGCTTTTGGCAGGGCTGTTCCTAGTGTGGCTGTAGCCA
>NW_005841842.1:5661332-5677066 GCF_000455745.1 Alligator sinensis | reverse complement strand
CTTCGAT
Organism: Alligator sinensis; assembly: GCF_000455745.1. Lineage (NCBI taxonomy): Eukaryota > Metazoa > Chordata > Crocodylia > Alligatoridae > Alligator > Alligator sinensis. The sequence continues at coordinate 5,677,059 of NW_005841842.1, read as the reverse complement.
GCCCCCCTCGTCTTCAGCAGAAACTGCCCACCTGCCAGCTCAGAGTGGCAAAGAAGGGGCAGGAGAGGGAGGAAGAGCCACCACTGAGGTGAGGGGAGCAGAGAAGCACCTGGCCAGCTGCAGGGCCATCAGGAACAGCCCTGTGTCCAGCTCCACCAACTGTCCAGGGTCTGAGCCAGTGGGGCTATTCTGCTTCCCTCACCTTCAGTGGCAGCTCCTCTTTCTGCCCCCGCCCCTGCTGTGCCACTCCAGGCAGTTGGGGGGAAGCTTCATCTGGGCATCTCCTGCCCCTGGGTACAGGGCTCTGGCTCCAGCTCCTGGCTGCCTTAAACCCACTCTGCCTGCCTGCAGGTAACTGCTCATCATGCTGTGTAGGCAGAGAAGGTGGAAGGCAGCCAGGAGCTGGAGTCTGGAGCCCTGTGTGCTGGGACAGGAGCTGCCCAAATGAAGTTTCCCCCACCACCCACCCAGAGCAGCACAGCAGGGGCAGGGGCAGGAGGAGGAGCCGTTGCTGGAGGCAAGAGGAGCAGAACAGCCGGTAGCAGAAGGCCACCTCTGTTTCTCCTCAAAAACTCTGCTCTGTGACAATTTGGGCCCTGCAGAGGGTACACACCTTACCCTCTCTCTTTAGGTAACCTGAGCTGGATACATATCTGAGGGAGTGGGGAAACCTACTCCCTCTGCCTACATGACTGGCATCATGTACCTGGGTGAAGGGCTTGGCCTCCCTGGTGGACTAGAGACTGCCAGTCTGCCCAGCAACCAGTGATGCACTTCAAATTGGTTGGTTGACAGCCAACAGGTGCTGGCCTCCATTGGACCAGGTAAATGAGGTTATAAGGGCTATATAAGTTAAGGACTGCCGGGGAGGAGGGCAGAGCAGCCATGAGGAAAACTCAGAGAGAGGGAGAGAGAGAGAGAGGAGCTGGACCATCTGAAACTCGGTCTCTCGCTCAAAACTCATGATCAATGAACTGCCTGCCTCCAGAGGGAACCTCCACCTGCCTCTGGATGATACTTGTGAGTAAGCTACCTTAGATTTAGCTATATATATAGCTTGCAGTAACTCAGATGCATGATCAAAGGCTACTCCATCCACCCTGTTTGCTCTATGGGATTTCTCTGATATTGCTCTACTCTGTACCCTATTCCAACCCTACTTGTAACCAGTAAAGTTCTCCTTTGTACCTAGCATGGGAGACTTATTGGGAGTGGGTCTAGATTATGCCTTGTGGTCCCCTTGGTTCAGCTGACTAAGGAAGACCATTGCTTGTGCTTCCAACTGAGGGAAGCACCCCAAGTTCTTGAAGTGAGTTAAGTACCCTCGAGGGCTACTAGGCCTGTGTTTCCCAGGGGACATCATGCCAGAATCAAGTCCAGCCCTGGGTGGTGGCAGCTCTACCCCCAGGCTAGTGGGTGTGCTCCAGGAAGGAGGTCAGCCAGATGTGAGGCACCCCCAGGGAGGCACTCAGAGCCTGGAAGGTGGTCGGGTGCAGTAAGGTGGGTGGCTCAGTGCAGGAGCACCCCCTACTGGCCTGCCACACAGCCCCACTACCCTGGACCTTGGCCAGCATGCGCAACTTCTGGCAGAGCTGTTCTCAGACAACTGCAATTGGCTAGATGCTTCTCCGTTCTCCTTGCCTCCAGCGGTGGCTCCTCCTCCATCTGCTGCCCCTGCTACACCACTCCAAGAGGGCAGGCAGGGGGCAGGGTGGGAGGATCTTCATCTGGGCAGCTCCCATTGGAGGCAAGGGGAGCAGAGCAGCACCAGGAACAGCCCTACCAGAAGCTGCACATGCCAGTCAGGGCCCTGGGCCACTGGGCTTAAGCAGGAGCATGGTACAGGCTGCCCCAGCTGGAGCAAGTGAGGCTCAGCCCCATGCAAAGTTCTGTGGATGCAACTTCAGGCCGGATCCAGTCAGTTGATGTGCCAGATCTTGCCCATGGGACATATATTGTCTGCCCCTGCCTTATCCCATACATGTCTTTTCTTAGCCACTATAATGACTTTCCCTAGCCAGCCCCTGGCATCTGGTTATAGCTCTACTGCCTCTCAGGCCTCATCATCTTTTCATCTTCCTAGATCTACTAGGTATCTCTAGTCTTCTCTTTTCCATAAATCTATCACCTGCTCCTTACCTAGTTCTCTTGCATCTCACCAACAATACCACTCCAGTTCACTCAAGCCCAAACACAAGGTTTCTTCTACCAAGAGTTCCAGTTGTTGTAGGACTAGCAAGTTTCTTGCCTTCCACAGTGCCACATGAAAGCTCATTACAGCTTTCCATATTCTTTCTCCATCCTTCCACTGGGCCCAAGTCTACATTCTGCACAGAACCACTTCTAGTGTAAGTTAGCTCTTTGCACCCAGACACTGTAAGATTTTCTCTGCCTTCCCCCAGTCTGTTCTGGTGTACTGATACTCTCACATTACAGTCATATGTTTTCTTCCTCACATGTTTGTCTGGGACATCTGGCTGTTCTACACAGTCCACAACTGTAATGGAGCTTCTGTACTGGTATAATTTGATGTGCCTGCAGCCAACTGAAGTCCCAGTGCTGCTTCTGTAAGTGTTTTTCAAATACCTGCTTTATTTGGCCTAGTCTCCTTTTCCCTGACATAGGCCTTTTTTATGGTCCACCAATTCTGTGTGGCTATTATCTGCAACCTATACCAGTTCACAGGTTTTACAATCTTTTTGTATATTGGTGGCATTATCTAGGTCCAGGCAGTCAGGCTAGGTGATCTGTTCAGGTCCCCTCTGACCCTAGCTACTATGAAACTACTATGAAACTGTGCTCAGTATCTCTGTCTTTGTTAACCTCACTCCCCTGTTATCCCGCGCTGTCATAATACTTTTTTTCCTCTCCCTCAGGCAAAGTAAGAGGACCATTTTTTCTCCTTCCTCCACCCAGGCAGTCTTTGCAAGGATGTTTCTCTCTCCTTTCTTTCTAAACCACTCCTCCAATAGCTTTAATGTGTCTTAAGTTTCCTCTGCTACTGGGAATCCCATCTCTTCCAGTTATAGGAAATGCTGCAGTCTCCACTGCAATCTCAGATTCTTCTTTTCTCCATGTTCTGAAAAAGGCTTGTGTTCTTTCTTTAACATCTTCCCACCACCTCACTCTATGTGTATACAGTCCTTTCATTTTCTCTCTATTATTCATAGTGGCTTCTATACCATCTGCACACTTGTTCATCTTCCAGTAATCTTGCATTTAACTTCCACTGCCCACTACCTGGTGTTCATAGAATCATAGAAAACTAGGGTTGAAAGAGATCTCAGGAGGTCATCTAGTCCAACCGTTGCTTAAAGCAGGACCATCCCCAGCTAGATAATCCCAACCAAGCCTTTGTCTAGCTGGGTCTTAAAAACCTCCAAGGATGAAGATTCCCATAACCTCTCTGGATGACCTGTTCCTGTGTTTTACTACCCTCCTAGTGATAAGTTTTTCCCATTTCTAATATAAATTTCCCTTGCAGCAACTTGAGACCATTGCTCTTTGTTCTGTCTTTCACTGAGAACAGTCTAGCTCCATCCTCTTTGGAACCACCCTTCAGGTAGTTGAAAGCTTCTATTAAATCTCCTCTCAATCTTCTCTTCTCTGGATTAAATAAGCCCAGTGCCCTCAGCTGCTCCTCAGAAGTCATGTGCTCCAGCCCCCTAATCATATTTGTGGCCCTCTGCTGGACTCTCTCCAACTTGTCCACATCCTTTCTCTAGCGGGGTGCCCAAAACTGAACACAGTACTCCAGATCTGGCCTCACCAGTGATGAATAGAGCAGAATAATCACTTCCTTTGAATGGGTGGCAACACACCTACCAATGCAGCTCACTATGCTGTTAGTCTTTTTGTCATCAAGGGCACACTGTTGGCTTATATTTAACTTCTTGTCCACTGTAGCCCCTAGGTCCTTTTCTGCAGAGCTGCTACTTAGCCAGTCAGTCCTCAGCCTGTACCAGTGCATGGGATTGTTCCGTCCTAAGTGCAGGACTTTGTACTGGTTCTTGTTGAACCTCAAGAGATTTCTTTTGGTCCAATCCTCCAATTTGTCTATGACTCTCTGGGCACAACTACACATGCATTTACATCACATTAAATTTACTGTACAGTAAATGACTGCTCAGTAAGTGGAAATAGGCTGGCATCAATACATGCAGACATTAAAGCTGTGTGGCTTGACTTGGGACTAAAGTTAGTCCCAACTCAATCCATACACACATTGCCACTGCGCAGTAAGGTGCCTACATGTGCATTAATGCACTTTAACTAATCAGGCATAAATTTGATATCTGCATCATGCAGTTACTGTGCAGTATGGGTCTGCATGTGTAGACGTGCACCCATATTGTGCAGTGATTTAGGCTACTGCACAATAAATGAGCACATGTAGACACACCTTCTAAATCCTAACCCTACCCTCCAGCGTATCTACTACTCCTCCCAGCTTGATGTCATCTGCAAACTTGCTGAGGATGCATTCTATGCCATTTTCCAAGTCACTGATGAAGATATTGAACAAAACAAGTCCCAGGACCAACCACTGGGGCACTCTACTTGATGCTGGCTGCCAACTAGACATTGAGCCATTGATTACTACCCTCTGAGCCCGATGATCTAGCCAGTTTTTTATCTACCTTACAGTCCATTCATCCAACCCATACTTCTTTAGCTTGTCTGCAAGAATGCTGTGGGAAACCATATTAAAAGCCTTGCTAAAGTTAAGGTATACCACATCCACTGGTCTTGTCACATCCATAGAGCCAGTCATCTCATCATACAAGAAAAACAGGTTGGTCAGATATGTTCCTGATCACCTTCTTCTCCAAGTGCTTAGAAATGGATTCCTTGAAGATCTGCTCCGTGATTTTTCCAGCAACTAAGGTGAGGCTAACCAATCTCTAGTTCTCTGAAACCTCCTTCTTCCCTTTCTTAAAGATATGCACTATATTTGCCCTTTTCCAATCATCTGGGACCTCTCTTGATCACTATGAGTTTTCAAAGATGATGGCCAGTGGCTCTGCAACCACATAAGCAAACTGCCTCAGCACCCTCAGGTACATCCCATCTTCCCGCATGGACTTGTATATGTCCAGCTTTTCTAAAGAGTCCCATAGCATGTTCTTTTGCCACTGTCAGCTGCTCACTTCCTCCTCAACCTAGGCTGCCAAGTGTAGTAGTCTGGGAGCCAACCTTGCCTATGAAGACTGAGGTGAAAATGGTATTGGTATTTCAGTCTTGCCTGCATCCTCTGTCATTAGCTTTCCTCCCCATTCAGTTAAGGACCCACATTTTTCCCTAATCCTCCTCTTGTTACTGACATACCTGTAGAAGCCCTTCTTGTTACCCTTTACATTTGTTGCTAGCTGCAACTCCAATTGTGCTTTGGCCTTCCTGACTTCATCCCTGCATGCCCGAGCAATGCTCTTATACTCCACCCTAGTTGCTTGTCCACGTTTCCACTTCTTATAAGCTTCCTTTTTTTTTATTTAGCTTACTAAAGAGTTCTTTGCTAAGCCAAGCTAGTCTTCTGCCACACTTGCTAATTTTCCTGCACATCGGGATGGTTTGTTCTTGCACTCTCAGTAAGGTTTCTTTAAACTACAGCCAGCTCTCCTGGACTCCTCTTCCCCTCAGACTGGCTTCCCATGAGTTCCCTGAGCAAGTCAAAATCTGCTTTTCTGAAGTCCAAGGTCCTTACTTTGCTGCTCTCTTTCCTTCCTTTCCTCAGGATCCTGAACTCAATCACCTGCTGGTTGCTGCTGCTCAATTTGCCATCACTACTACATCCCCCACCAATTCTTCCCTATTTGTGAGCAGCAAGTCAAGACTAGCATGGCCCCTAGTTGGCTGCTCCAGCACTTGCACCAGGAAGTCTAAAAATAGTCTATGTGGGATCATGAGCAGCCTGCCGCATATACTCTAGTAAACCTACTTTCAGCTCCAGGGACTGTCTTTGTAGTCCTTGCTAGTATCTAATCCTGAGGTGTTGCTCCCCATCCTATCCCCTTCTTCCAACATGCAATTAAATCTCCAACCAGTATTAGGGGCAATGCTGCCGATAGGAGGATTGTCAGTTCCTCTAAGAGGGCTCAGTATGCCTCCTGCTCTGCCAATATGTAAACATTCAGTATTCTAAATCTTTCTCCTCTCTTCTCCTGATTACCTGTAACACTCTTCTCACAATTATGTCCCGACAGCTTATTAGTTGCAGCTATGGATCTTTAATTTGTACTGCCACACCTGGTGCCCTGTTCTTATTAATACACAACCACATGCCATGCTTCCATCTTCCTATAAGGTCTTTATGTTCCCTCTGCCCTTTTATTCAATGTTCCTGCAGACATATTATGTCTACCTCCATCTTGTACAAATACTGGCCCACCCCCACCCATCTTCCATGGCTGCGAATGCTCATTACATTAGCACGATGATCATATTTATCCACCACCCTCCAAGTCGAATCTATGCACTGAGATCTAAGTCTGGGCATAGCTCCACTTCTGATTCGAAATTCAAGGCTGATATTTCCTTCTTCTCTTGTGTTCTTCCTCCTCTGCCTTCTCCTTTCACCGTGTCCATTATACACAACAAGCATTGTATTTTGCCTTCCTTTAAGAATTCTACACCAGCAGGGCTTTAATTTCTCTCTGAATGCCCCAAGCCTAGGCTACCACAAAGCTAGATTACCCTGAGGCTATATCAAGTCTAGGCTAGTGCAGGACATTTAAATAAAAAGTGGTGCCCATTACGATTGGTCAGCTCAGTACTGATTCTTTTTAAAGTCATGGTGAATCAGGAAACTGCATACATTTTACTTATTCTTCACTCCCACAGCTGGGTCACACCTTTCTTTCCCATTCAAATTATTCCTGTTTCTTTGTTGGCCTTAAATCTCTGGAAAACACCACCAAATGTCTGTGTAGATAAGAGGTTCACTTGCCCCCTCTCTCAACCTGTAGCATGTGACTGGTGTGGCCCTGCCCTCCATGGGGTGGAGTTGAACCCAGTGGCCCTGTACTTTATCTGCATATACATTTTGGAGGGTCCCAGGACTCATGACAAGACCCCCCCATTTCAGTCATGAGTAAGGGACTAATTAGTATATGGACCCTTTGTGAGGAGTATCTGGAGTACACATACATATTAAGAAGTGCTGGGCTGTGGGGTCACCATGGCTTGAAATGCTGTTGGCACTGCTGGGGCTCTGCCCAATGAGCTATGTGATAAATCATAAGCCTATAATAGTTTATATAGTTTGTACTATGTATAAGTAGGTATAAAATTATGCTCAGAAGTGCATTTATGAAGTACCTATACTAAAGCCTGCAGCAGTTTGTATAACAGGTGAAATGCATCAATTTTGGATGAACTAAATCTGTAGGTACCTATAGTAATTTGTATTCATGCAAATTACAATGGGTATGGTTATTTCAAAGTTAGGGATTTTTGGTTCTTTGTGTCTTAAAGTAGCCTCTGCTCCTTCCCTTCTCTTATTGTTATGTGCTCAGGAAGGAAACACAGCCTTACCAGGGTCTGACAGTAAGGGGTGGGGGGGTGAGGGCTACAGGGGGAGATGGGGGGGCAGAGGGCAAGGGGGTCATTCAACCCCTCCCCAGCCACTATTTTCCCTTCTGTTACAGTGGGAGGGAAACAAATTGAAGAAAAACTGGTAATTAGCTTCTATACCTGGAAAATGGTAACAATGTATAGATTTTCCATATATAGAATCTAGGTATTGAGGGGGGTCATCTTAAATTCAGTGTCATCTTAAGTTTGAGTAAATACAGTAGGTCCTTAAACTCTTAAGTCCAATAGACTGATTCACAGAAACCCTGCCTACCATCTTAGAGTCTGCTGACTATCTAGGAGGTGCCAAAGAACCTATAAGGACCTACATTTTCTCATGAAAACCCGCTTAGCTGCTATGCAGGCCCAAAGGCACCACTCTCAGCTGCCTAAGGATCTATAAACTAGTCATCCTTGTAACTAAATTTTAAGAGGGTTTCTGTTTAGGGTCACATGCTCAGAGTAAACCTGACACACACACTGATGGCATGCAGTTCAGCCCCCATGACCACTTTCATTCAAAAAACAAAGCCAAAAGATCTTCTGTATTACAGAGTAGTGGTCAGAGCACTCAACCAGGAAGCATGAGACCTGTTCTCAAAGCTGTTTTGAGCCAGGGAGTGTTCAAACTCATTTATCTTACCTCCTGGGAGAGGGACTTAACCACAAAGTTTTTGGTATGGCTGGAATGGGGCCACTCTCTTTCCTTCCAGTTGAAGGTTAGCCATTTTGCACATAAAACTGCAAGGGTGTTGAAGTCAGACAGCTGCCAAGATGGAGTGTGACTGCAGCCCAGTAAGAAGAATATTCTCCTGGGTTCTTCTCCCTGGTCCTGACATTGGATCAAATGAATAAACAAAGTAGTAAGCAAGGACCAAGACCCAGGCAAGGGAAGGCTCTTTGTCACCACCACGTCTAAATCCTTTTTTAAACCTTGTCCAAAGAGAATACTGTAGATAAAGGCTCTACATATACCATTCACACCACAAAACATGACCTTAAATAAACCTCCTTAGCCTGAAATAAATTGCTTAAATAGGCGCATCTCAGTCATTAATTTCAGTCAACATACTCAGCTCCACTTAGTAACCAGATTAAAAAAAAAATCCTTCATCTATTTTATGGCTTACATTAGTATTGATTTTGTGAAGATTTTCAGATCATTTGCCTTTACCACAGACTATAGCAACTGGTATCTGCCTTTCAAAACATGAAATATTTACAAGATTTAACAGTTGCAAGCAGAGATTGAGAGTTTATTGGTGCATAGTGAGGACTTGGGGATTAGCCTTGTAGACTTCAAAGTGCCCTCCCTCAGCCAACCACTGGTGGCCTTCATGAATCTCTGAAAGTGTCTAACTTGTTTCCTCCCTCAACAGAAAAGCATCAGACATGAAGACTTTATTCCAGGAAGAGAGTGTTTGGAGGTAGTGACAGTAAGTGCTCCATCAAAGTCTGCAGGAGCTCCTCTACCCTTCTCCTAGACCATATGGGCATGACTGCACTGACTCCACAGCACCATCAATAACAACACCACAAAATATTTCCTGCCTGGCCAGTCCCTCTCCACACTCTCCAAACCCAGAACGTTGGATGCTTTAGGAACCTCTTGTGCTTCTGCTCTCAAGCACACAAGGGACAGAGATCTTGAGAATGGTAGCAGGGAGAGTACAGTGCCCCTGAAGCATCCTCATCACTGCAGTTCCCTTCTGGAGTGCTCTGAGCAGGACTTGAGTGGGCAGGTGGCAGCAGTATAAAGAGTCCTACAGAAGCAGCATATAACTGCCATAAGTCTTATGCAATTTTCCTTTTCTAGGCTAGTTCACTCCAAAAGGCTGTTTCCTGACAGCGGAGTTAGACTGCAGAAGAACTAAGGCTGAAGAACTGACAGTGTGAGAAAGTGTAAAAAATATCTAAATTAATGCATAAGAAAAAGAAACAGAAGTATAACATATTTACTATATGTTAGGGGTCATGGAGGCAAAGATTCTTTCCCCACAGTATCATTTCCTTTGTCTGTAATGTAAGAAAGATCTTCAATCATTGGAAATTGTCATAACTTCAACCAAGCCACTGGAGGTATGAAAATGTACTTGCAGCAGAGAGGAACTACCCCTGTATGCAGCAGTCATAGCCCATCAACTATTAATGGGCTGAAGTAAATTTTATAACAGCAAGCTGCATAAATAACTTTAAGATGCTTGCTTACTTAAAAAAATGGAGTTTGACATTATTTCTTCTCCACTGGTGCTTTAATTGAAAGTGCTTGCAAAATCAATTAGAACCTCCTAGCAAGAAGCTATATTTCAAAAAGCAATTAACTGAGTTTCCAAAGCAGTGGTGTACCATTTGCAAAGCTGTTTATACCTTTTAGGCTAACATCTTTATGCATTAGTTGCACTGAGATAATGGTTTTATTGCACTGATGTTGTAATTATGATTTATATGACCAGGGCATGCCTTTAAATGTTGACCTTCTTTAATGCCACCAGAGCAGTTAAGGCCTGATGAGACTTAATAAGAATAGTTTGGGCTAAATATTTTAAATAATGGATAAAATCACGTTAACACCTCATTAACCTCAACTCCCCCATACAGACTGATTAAATAAAAATCATTTCACTTAGATTATTCAAGGCTGAGCAATACCTACAGAAGCATAAAAGAATCTAGTAAATGTCAAGCATTAATTTACACAAGATTACTTCCTGGCTTTCTTCATAAAATATGTTTGTTATTACTGCATGTTTATGTGTGAGCTTCTATTGGTGATCATAAATGCATGGGTTTAGAAGAATTGTCAAGGGTTATCTAGTTCAACTCCCTGCACAGATGCAGGATGCACTATTCCTAAACCATCCCAAACAGATGGCCATCCAGCCTCTTCTGGAAAACCTCCAGTAAGGGGATTCTACAACTGCCATTGGGAGCCTTTTGCATTGTGTCATAGTGTCACAAACTCCAATAAAGGCAACTGTATCACACAAACTTAATCACACCTGATTTCCTCTGGTACTTTAATGCCAGTTATCCTTTTGTTTTTTTCCTTACCAGTACAACTGCTTTTAGCTCCTTATTGAAAATTTAAATATATCCTGTGGACGAACAAGTGAAAGAATGTCATCTGAAGTATACGCTATTTCATTTCTCCATATATCTGTCTTTTTTTTCTTGAACTGGTTGAAACAGTCAAAGGATTATTCAGGAATAGCTGACCGATAGATCAGTCCAGCTTTTGTAGTTTGTACAGCTTTGTTAGTGTTATCCTGCCCCCACCAATTTTGTTTATAGAAATATAGGCCTGGAAGAGAGTGCAAGAGATCATCTCACCTAATCCCCCTGGACTGAGGCAGGATCAAGTACCCTGACAGATACTGGTTTAACCTGTTCTTTAGTGACCATGAACCTTTTTTTAAATAAATTTTTGGAATTCTCAGGTAACCTGTCCAAGTATTTTACTATCCTCATATAGTTAGAATGTTTTTCCTCATATCCATCCCAAATCTTCTTTGCTGCAAATAAAGCTGATTGCTTCTTATTGTATCACTGCTGGTCATAGAAAACAATTGATCACATTCCTCTTTATAATAACCTTTTATGTACTGGATGACTATTATGTCTCCCCCACACCCAATCTTCTCTCTTCTTTGCCCTTCCATCTTTTCTAAACCTCTTACCATTTTGTTTATGATTATGATCAGTGCCTTGCACAATGGGACCCTGTGACAAGGGGGCAATCTCAGGGCTGAGTCTTGAGTATGACCAGGTGGTAGGTATCTGTCTGTGGGGCAGTCTGCCTGATTTCACCTGCCACAACTTTGCTGTTCCTTTTACTGGTAGTATAATGCAGGAGGCTGCCCATTACATGCCCCGATGCCAGGGGACACTATCCACAGCTCTGAACCTCCCCTACACTTCGGCCATGTCTCGCAGATGGCATCCAGGATCTTATAAACCACCCCCCTGGCCTAAATCTGGACCAAACTTAGTCCTCTTCTCAAGCCTCTTATACACATGCATTCATATTGCTCCCCTCTCACAGGGTCTCTTTCTTGTCTCACCTTCCTGTGCCCCCTCCACTCTGCTCTGCTCCCTCTTGGAGTGATCCCATAGGCCTTGGGGTTTATCTGATTCACTCCTTGGGTGGCCAATGTACAGTCTTTTGAACCTTTCCCACAACCTTCACCTGGGTAGTGGCCAGCCAATAACCTGACCTTGGCTAAATTTGCCCTGGCCCCTCCCGGGGCAACTCTACACACTTCCTATTTGCTCTTGTGGAGGTTGACCCATGTGTTGTCCTTCAAGCCTACTCATTTTCAACCTTACTCAACACCCCCCTGGGGCTGCCCTTCAGACCATCCCACAGCCCTACTCAACCCCAAGTTATGCCCAGTCCTTCAGGCAGTAAATTGGCCTACTCTGGGTGGGCCCCACTGCTGCCCCTTCTCTGGATCCACACAACTGCCCTCTCCCTCTACAGCCACATAACTGCCCCCTCTCCTCGGGCCTTACAACTATCCCCTCCCTGGGGCCTCTGGGATCTTATTCCCCTGTGGGGGCTCAGGTGGCTGCAGCCATACCTGGTTCCTCAGCTCTACTGGGATCTTACACCCCCTAGGGCTCAGATGGCTGTAGCCATGCCTGGCCCTTGCACCCATGGTGTTGTGGGGGCTCAGAGTTATTGAGGCACCCCAACCCACCTTTCATCAGGGAGGTGAATGGTTCTGGTATTTGAGTGGGGCTGCCACGCCACTGGCAGTCCCACCAGGCCTCCCTCCCCCAGCAGGGTGTAGTTTTAGGTCATGCCCAGGACCAGCAACCTCCAAGCCATCCCCCTAGCTCCTACCCTTACCTCCAGGATGCTGTGAGCCTCAGCTCAGCTGGGTGATGTTGCTCGCTCAGCTGCAAGCAACTAACTGTCAGCTCTGCCTGACTGACCTTAGTTTTAAAATGGCCACCCTAATCAGGCACCTGCCAGTTGCAGGCTCCAGCCCTTGAAGTGGCAAGCGCCCAAAGGTGCGCTGCCACAGACCCCAATTCTAGAACAAGGCCTTTAGATACTATTCACAATACAAATAAATGTGGAAAGGATAGTCATATTCAGGGTATAACTTTAACATTAATTACTTGCAGCTAAGGGGTTCAACATTTCTCCTAGCTTGGAAACTATCCAAAAGATCACTTCTAGTTCAACCTGCATATGTAAGAACTATGCTGAACCCAACATAATAAAAAGATGGCTTCTGGAGAGAATGTTTTGATCTGCATACAAGTAGCACTACAAGCAGTGACCAATAAAGCCAAATTCTGCTGTGGCAGATTGTTAAGGGAGAGTGATGAGATACAGTTTCAGATTGTTAACTGAAAGGAATGAAGTGCAGTTTCATATTTGAAATTGTAACTTCAGCCTCTAAGGTAGAAACAAAGCCCTGGTCCACAGGCCTCACAAAATCTTAGGGCATTGAAGCAGTGTAAGCACACCCATATGCATAGTTTCTTTATTCAGAATATAGCTGCTCTGTAGTTTGGTCAGTCTCACGACTGCTATAACTGTTCTTCTGTGTTAAGAGAAAGGTGATGCTGCGACAAAACATTTTACTTCTTTGCATGAAGGCAATGCTTTGTAATTACTAAATACATTAACAAGAAATCCCCAGGAACCTGTTCAGTTTAATAAACTCATCTAATATGAAGCCTGCCCAGCTTTACCAGGATGAGTTATAATCTACATACAGGGAAAGGTTGAAATGCCCCAGTCAGCACAGTGTCACTGAAAACTAGTTAAATGTAACACACCAGGTGACAGATTCAGGGATGTAACTTTTCATTGCTGTTAATTGCAGCAATAGGTTTTAAATCATATGGCTGAGCACAACAAAGTGTTGGGCAGGAGTTTTGCTCGCACTCTCACTGGGGTACTGGAAACTGCAAGAAGGTTAGGGATAATGGGCCTAAGCCTCTCATGGAATCAGTGAGCCAGATCCTCTACTCCATCTGCCTTCAAAGATGGCAAAGCAGTAAGGTGGAGGTTTTGTGGAACTTGTTGCAAATCACTGACTTTAACTCAGCCAGTGCAGGATACAGCAGCTTGTATATGCTCTAAATTGTGCCAGTGGACCTTTTAGACTTCACCACACTCCAGATTATTTCATGCCCTGGACCAGAAGCTATGGGGAGGAGGTGTGTGATAACTCAATCAGTTCTTTCCCTTCTGGGAGCTTTGCTTTACAGGTGGAATACTCTTCAGGAAAGTTGTGGGTGATTTCTTCTTCCTCTGTGGCAGTCGAGTGGTCTTGATGGAAAATATTGGGAAAAAAGAATCTACTGGAATGGGAGCTGAGATTGCTCAGAACATCACATAGTACTTCACCCTCGTGCTTTATATTATCAGAAGATGATTACAATGTACAAAGAATCATTGGATTGGAAGATGCTTGTAGGGTCATCTACTCCAACCCTCTGAACAAATGCAGAATGTGTTCTTTGTAAACTATCCCAGATAAACGACCATCCATCCTTTTATAGAAGACCTTCAGTGAAGGAGATTCCAAATTTTTCCTGGGCAAAGTGTCGTATTATCCTAGGGTTCTGACAGCAAGGAAGCTTTTCCTATGGCCTAAGATAAACCTGCTTTGCTGCAGTTTAAACCCAGTGCCTTGGGTTTTGCCCTCTGTGGCAAATGAGAATAGCTGTTTTTGATCTTCTTTATGGCAGCATTTCAAATACTTGAAAACTACTATCATGTCCCCACTTAATCTCCTTTTCTCCAGACTAAACATATCTAGTTCTTTCATTTTTTTCCTGTACAGCTTGCATTCCAGTCCTTTCTATCTTCTTTGTCATTTATCTTCAGATTCTCCACAGTTTCCATATACTACCTCTAGCTTCTGCTAAATGCAACTGGTAGGTTAGCAAGACTAATGGAGAGATAAAGGTGATGATGCCATAGAAAATAATATTATCCAAGATGTTATGACTGAAATATTTTCTCCTGTGGGGCCTAACCTAACCATTTGTATAAACTAAGTCTTAGTCAGAAGCCCCAACAGCCCTAAGGAGGGAAACAGGGAAACAAATGGGATTTGGTATCCAGCCCCAAACACTTGTACTAGTGCCTGATAAATATCACCACCCCTGGACATGCTGAACCAGATTCTGTTTCACTCTACTTCAATTTCCAAAAAAATGTTATTACAGAAGGTGGGTAGGCCCTCCTCTTCCTCCTCACTGCTTTTTTGTGACTAAATCTTAAGGGTCAGATAAACCTGTGTTTCAAGGAATTGAACCAGGAGGAACAAAATCCCACTTCGGCATTTAAGTATGCTTATTAGGCCTCTGGCAGATGTGCAAGTAAAGGTGTCATGGGATCTGATGTATGATTGCCACAATGGCGCTTCCTGCCATGCCGTACATGAATGGCGGGAGGCATGATTGTGGGGCTAAGCATCAGATCCCATCACACCTTGTTGCCAGTGCAGGGGGAGCCTTGGATCATGATGGGGAGCCATATTTTCCCCTGCACTAACAAGTAGCAAGCTCTACACCTTTCACCCCTCCAGCTGGCAGCCAAGATTAGGTAACAAAGCTCCTAGCTGCAGTAGTACATGGTGTGCCCTGCAGATGGGAGCCCCAGCCTGGCCACATGTTTAATTAATGGCATGATAAGAATCAGCCACACAGTGCTTACATGTTTGAAATTAATTAATTGCATTAGCGTGTGGCCAGGTAACAAATTAAGATGTGATTACCTGGTTAATCATATCTTAAGTGTAATGTGTGCCAGGGGCCTTAGATACCTAATGGATGGAATGGGATATGGCCATATAAAGAGCTGTGGCTAAAAACTAAACTAAGAAAAGGGAACAACATTTAAAAATACTTATAAAAAAACACACAGAGAGAAAAAGGAAGCATATAATCAGGGCTCAGTCCTCAGGTCTGCACTGTTTAACATCTTCATCAGCAATTTGGACAAGGGGGTGGAAAGCACGCTGTCCAAGTTTGCTGATGACACTAAGATGTGGGGTGAGGTGGACACACTTGAAGGGAGAGAGAGACTGAAAATAGATTTAGACAGACTACAAAAGTGGGCAGATGAGAATAGGATGGGGTTCAACATAGACAAATGCAGGGTGCTGCACCTTGGGAGAAGGAA
>NW_005841842.1:5615068-5660790 GCF_000455745.1 Alligator sinensis | reverse complement strand
TGGCAGGGGGTCAGGCTAGATGATCTGTTCAGGTCCCTCCTGACCCTAGCTACTATGATACTACGAAACTATGAAACAATAATACCTCAGTATGTTTTCCCACACAAATAACTGAAGAGAAAACTGTTATGATCTAAGTGGTTGTAATGACCCTTTATACCACATAAGGTAGTTGTTAAACATTCACTAGAAAAAATGCTTTTTATTCAAAAAACAGAATTGTTGAAATTGTTATGTTAAAATTATTAAAGAGAAAGAAAGTAAATACAGAAGAACTGAAACACTAGACATTATGTTTTTCAGTAAGTATTCCAATTGGTTTTATTGAATGTCCATCATTTTTTTTTAAACATATCCATTTCATTTGGCCATCTCTCCTTAAACAGGTCAGACCAGTGAGCCCCTCTGTTTCTCTGAATTCCTTTATTCTGATTCTGTAGATATTACATTCCACCTCTTCCCAACAAAAATGTTAATAGAAAAATATTGGATTCAATGACAAAAATTATAAAGATGTTCCTATTTAACTGGTATTGACCTATGTTCCAAGTCATAGGGCCCTGGGCACTTGGGCCTTAAAATAACTCTTCCTTCAATTTATGAGATAGGTATTTATATCTAATTTTAAAAACAGAACAAATACTTGCATTGGCAAAATACGCTTCTGTTTTATATTCTTAATAATCCTTTGTAATGAATGAACAACATACTTTTAATACATCTATATAATAAATTATTAAAATAAATAGCCATGCAGTTTGAAAAAAATGTTCAAATTATTATAGGTGCAGAGTAAACATCTACTGAATTGATGCTTACAGCTATGGAAGTTGTAGATAATGGGCTGTTTTTAGTGCATTTACCAATGAAGAATTAGAATGCAAGGGATATTAATTTGCAAGTACTTGTGTTTACTGTTCTTTAGGGGAGAGATTAGAGGTGTCTCTCTTTGAACATGGTGACAAGGAAAAATTGGATGCTTTTGCCATTAGCATTGCTCTCAAAGCTTAGATATGGTACTGTGATGAATATTCATTATGTGGATCTACATTGGCCTTTTCTTCAGGTTAGTGCATTAAGTAATATAACCATGGGCCAGGTAGTCTCTGTTCACCACTTTGTTGTGGTCTCTTAGCGACTTTGTGATAACATGTTGGAAGGATGAGCAAAAAGGCAATAAAAACATCCTTAGATCCATCTCCTTCTTTTTAAGGAGCTCTTGGGATGGAACATTTCATTTAAGATCTGCATGATGCACACATTATTTTTGTATACTCTGCATTTTTAATACAGAGTTTGTAGCTGTAATATAGAAGCAGTTGCTTCCTTCAGTCAGCAAAAGGAAATGATACATATGCAAGCAGTTTTGACACCTTATTAATAGGCAGAAATGCTGTGAAACACAGATACTATAGTATATACCACATAGTATATACCATACAACAGTATATACCAGGATTTGCCACCTGCTTTTGCTACTGCAGGACTGTGCCCTTGTTCTGAATTCCAGATGCAATGGTAAATGCTACAGCTCTCACATCTGCTTAGATGGGTACTGAAGCAGAAACCTGAACACCTCTGGTATGTGGCTTTTCAGTTTGGTGGTTCAGACAAATTTCTCTCTCTGTGAAATTGGCTCAAACATTCTAACTGGGCTAGAAGCCAAGTACGGAAAGCTGCTGGGTTTGCCACCGGCCTGGATCATTCATCACCACAAGATGCATTTGTAGGCTTCCAGATATTGTCCCCTGCACCTGCAGGTACAGGAGCTATCTATTGGTACAACAACATCAGATCCTACTCATTTCTACCAGAGGGAAAAGAATACTCTCCAGCTATACAAATTAAATTTAGTGCTGAGAATTCACCTTTGGTCAGTGAGAAGAGAGATGGTCCAGTGTTGTGGTTATTTGTCTCTCTGCCAAAACAAAAGGAATTGCTAAGAAGCATGCCCTGTCTACTCACTCTTGTTCTGCACACTAAAACTTAGAAATGAGGCAATGTAGCTGCCTTTGAGCAACACTGAGAATGCATCTTTGCACTGCTCTGGGCCTAGAAATAGACATCACCAATGAAGCAGATTAGCTGTGCCATGATGTGTCCTGGCACCACTGATCATTGGTTGAAACACATCACCCATTGTCCCGCCCCCTGATATTGTGGGACAACAGGCAGTGTATTCTCCTGTACTTGAGGATGCACCCCAAAGAATTCCTGGGCAGAACTGGACCCATCAACTCTTGGGAGCACCTGCTAGTGGCTGCCTGTGCTTTCCCACCATAAGCAAATAGATATCTGCCACAATGAAACAGTACAGTTCATTACTATCTTTTTTCATGGCCACAAATTTGGGCATTTGTAGCATAACAAAGTTTGTGGCTGTCTACTTGCTTTTGCTTTGTGCTGCCATAAAAATGTTTATGGTGACACAAAGGCAATGCAAGGTCTGGTTCTACCCTCAGACTCTCTGTCCCAACCTACTTATTAGTATGAGCTCAGACCAGCTGTTAGGTGGCTATTTTGCCTCAATTCTGAGATTTGGCGCACACAGAGGATAAGTGAAAAGGTGAGGTATGCTTCTTGGTAGCGCTCCCTGATCTGACACAGAAGTTCTATAGACAATGTCCAAGTGCCTCCCTTGATCTGCTATCCATCTAGTGAATATTGCTTCTCCCTTCTCAGGCTGTACAGATGATGACTACATCTGAACAGACTCTAACACTGATAAGAGGACAGACAGCTCAAATCAAGATGAATGTTTTTCAGGACTATGCTTTAGCTGGGCACAAGAAATTGCACCCAATACCAGGGTACCTCAGTGAAATTCTAGGACTTAGTGTTATGCAGGAAAGCAGATTAGATGATCTAGTGGCCCCTTCTGGTCTTAAGGTATATGGATTTCTAGTCTCTTCCAGGTACAGGCTGGGCTTTGTCACTTTGATATCTGATGTGTGGTGCTAAAGGCCTCTGCAATGTAGTTCTACACCAGCAGCTAAAAGTTAGCTTATCCCCCTTATTCCCATAGCTCCTCCAAAGCATCTCCTTTCACTTCCAACTTGGAAGGGGGAAGTTACTATTCAGAAGACAGGCAAAATTCTTAATCCTTCTGACACTGAAACATACTGAACTATACAAAAGTATCTGAGGCCCTCCTGGCTTCCAGTCCTCAGTTCCTCTTCTAAGCACGTCCAGCCCTTTTTCCCCTCCCATAAGCTTCCATCAAAGATGACAGCCACAACCAGCCTGTATTCATTTACCTCATTCTGTTCATTTCCAGCCTCCTGACCTTACAAATGCTGAAGTTTCCCATTCTTCACTGCCTCTAGGGTAACACCTCTTCTCCCATCTTCTAACTCAGGAACCAAACATCTTCTCCAATCCCGATTCTCAATAGTAGTGTCCCAAGCATCCAAATTAACATTATAGGGATATCCTGTTGAGGAAGCTGGACAGCAAGAGCCTGAAGTTCTCTAGCTCTCAGAGTGATGAACAGTAGGGGTGTGCAAAGCTTCTGTCCATGATTCGATTTGGAGAAGATTTGGCTCAATTCAGAGGCTGAATCACTGAATCCAAATCAGGAAGAGAAAAAAAAAACACCTCCAAATTGATTCAGAGCCTCTGAATTGATTTGAAAAAGATTCAGAGATTCAGAGATTTGGAAGGCAATCTTTCAAGGGAACAGAAACTGAGAAGAGGGAGGGGGAGCAGGGGGGGGAAGACTGACATCTCTAACTGGCCAGTGACTGTGATCTTTCCCTGAGTCCCCTTCCAATCACAGTGCTTTTGGGGAGGGACATAGAAACAGCATATGAGCCTCTGTCTGAAGGCTTTCTGTGCCTTTTGTGAGCTGTTTCTGCCTGAACAACAGCATCTGAAAGGTACTGGAATGGCTTGGCTTCCCACCTAGTCAGTCTCCTGCTATTTTCTGTTCTTGGAAAGGATTGGATATAGCTTACTAACTGGAATCCCTCTACTTATCCCTATCCAATCCATTTCCTTCAATTTATATTTGTTCTTGGTTTGTTTGTTTTTTCCAACACTTTTTAAAAATAAAGCTGTGTTTTCCCTGGCAGTGTAATCCATCACTATGCAGTGAAGCACATACATTATACACACACACACTTACATCATAGAAGAAGTCAGATGTTATTAAACAGAACACAACACAGAAGAAATCAAGCAATCGTAGAAGAAGAAGAGATTATATATAGTTATTATTCATTATAGTAACATACAGACTAAAGACAACATAGAAGAAGAAGTCAGGTAGAGATTGAAATCATTAAACAACACAGAAGTCAGGAAGAGGAAGAGGACCTAATGAACAGAGTCTGTCTTGTCCAGTAACACAGGACAGGCTCACTCTCCTCAGTATTATAGGAGTGCTCTACTTTGGAATTACTCAGTCAGTCTAGGACAGCCCTCATCAAAAGGGTTAATGACACAATGGACAAATTCTCTTTATTTGGCACTGTCTGTTGTCAGCCCAACCACTTTATTTATGTGAAATCCACTCTAATCTTCTTTCTCTTTGTATTGTCTTTTCCTTGCTTGATCCTTCTTTCTCTTCCCTGGTACACAACCTTTTATTATTTCCCTTTCTGGCCTGTCTCCTCCCGTTCTTAGAATGGACCCATAGTACTTTCTTGTCTTTCTTTTCACCATTTGCGTCAATACAGCCTTGGTTCCAGGTCCTCAGTTTCTCAGATAGAAAGAATGAAGTTATGTAAATGTTACTTGATCATGTGCTAGTAATAGAACTCAAGACTGTAGCAGATTTTCCTAATTCTGTAGTACCACTATGAGCTTTTGTCATGTCCTGTAAGTGGCTCCTTCTTGGCAGCTCTGAAGACAAGCAGCCTGGCTGAAGCAGTTATGCACAGGAACATCCAATTATCAGCTAGATTCAGTACACTAAAAGACTAGATTAATTGATGCTTATCAGCTGGACAACAAATGCAATCTAATTTTGAGGACCACTGTCCCTGAGAGGACTCTAAAATCCTGTAATATATTACCTATACAATAGACAAAAAGATTTAGGTGCCAAAAGATCATCATGCTAAGCAAGAAGCTTGCTAATAGAAAGCGCTGAGCACAGAGGTATGTCTGAACTCCTATCTCTTCCTGAAGCTTAGGCACCTAGGCAAGGCTGCAGAGCAGTGCCTCCTACTTGGTATCCAGATACTAAGGCCTCTGCTAAACATTGCATATATTATGCAATTAACTGGTTAATCACATAATAAATTTAGATTGGCCACACATGCAAAGTAATTATCACTTGACCAGTTAATCACACAATAAATTTAGACTGGCCACACATGCAATTATGTCATAAAAACATCCATCCAACTATAAAAAGAGCCAATCATCTACAAAGTTAGAGCTTGAAAATGTATAACAACATTATAGCTGGTTTCTATCCAACTTTAATTCCAATGTGTGGCAAGGCACCAAGATAGCTAGGGCTGCAACACTGAGCAGAGCAACATTTGCATACCTCTAAGAAACTGGGCCTAATGAACTTGTGTTATAAAAGGAAAATATACCAACTCCTATCAGCCTTGGGTAAGATTGTTATAACACAGTTCTCATAACATCTGTTGTGCTACTAAAGTCCCAGTTCCTGAGGCTGATTTTGTGCCTGCAATGTTAAAAAAAGCCATTTTCCATCTTTTAAGGCTGCAAATAATATCTTGAAAATGTAACCCAAGTATTCCCTATAGGCTTAACAACCAAAAGGCAAATATGATTCTATAAGAACATAAAAACTGACATTTACTAGGTCAGACTATTGGTTCATCTTTCCCAGTCTCGCATGGCACCCAGTGGCAGAAAGCAGATGCTGAAAGGGAGAGCGAACTGGGTATGACCAACTTTTTTTCCCCCACTGTTCCTCTCTCACTTGCAGCCTCTAGCATTTAAGGTCTAGAAAGTTCCGATTCAGAGGCTGTGCCCCTCACTCCCATGCTCCAATATATATATTTTAAATGTAATTAATGACTGTTTAATGAATTTAGACCATCTGACTCATGACTGAATGTTGAGACAAGGCAACACCATCAGCTAATAATAACATCTATGAACCTTCCTCTCCTCGTCAGCTTATCCATACCTTCTTCCTGATATCCTTCTGCTCCCCAGGGCTTGCCTTCAGGCAGGGCATAAAGCAGGAGTGGGCAATTATTTCAGCTGGAGGGCTACTTAATGAGTTTTGGTGACCTGTTGAGGGCCACAAGGGTAGCCCTGCCCCTTGACTGGTGCCCTGCCCTCTGGTCACCATCTTGGGATGGGAAGTCCCATCCCCTAACCTCTGACCTTTGCCACCAGAAGTTCCTCCCCTTGCCCCTGGAAGTACTCCTTTTGGGACGAGGGAGTTGACATCTTGGAACCAGAAAAAAAAATCATATACTAAAAGTCAAACACCTACAATAACATATTTTAATTTTATTACTGAAATATTTTTTCAGGATTTATATTTGCATACTGTATATAAAGGTGACTGCATAATAACTCAACAAAGTCTTATTCTTATATATTGTGTATGGGGTGGTGGAATGTGGTTGGGGGTGGGTGGGTTTGTGTGGGGAGGGTTTGTGAGGTGGAGTTCTGGGACCTGCACAGTAGAGGGTGGGGAAGGCAGCTGGCTCTATTGCACAGGGCTTCACCCTGAGGGCATGCTAGTGCCAGGAGTTGCACGTGCACCACAGGGAGCCCTGTGAAATAGAGGTGGGCTGGCCTGTCTGCGCTCCTTGCCACCACATGCAGCCCTGACTAAGCCATGTGTTACTGGGCAGAAGCACCTGCATAGGCCACAAGTGCCCCAAGGGCCTGTCATCTACTGCTGCTGCTGCAGCCACTGGGGGTGGGGTGGGGGTGGGGGCTGTGTGCCTAGGGTGGAGTGTGGTGGAGGTCCCCACACACCCTGCCTACCCGAGCTCCATGCTCCCACCACCCCCCAGGGTGCAGGCTCTGTGCTCCCAGCCAGCTCCACCCCCACTTTCCCCCACTACTTCCCTGCCTGCTGCCCAGAGCAAGTGCTGCAGCAAGGACACAAGGAGGAACCACTGGACACTGGGGAAGCCAAGCAGGTCCCCTGGTGGCTGCAGCAGTGGCAGCTGCAGCAGTGGCAGCAGCCACCACACCCAGAAGCTGTGTGCTGGGACTTGAGGGGCTCTGTCCTGCACAGGAATTCCCAGGGCACACAGAATCATGCCCCTCAAGCCCTGGGATCACCTGTCCAGGGCAGCTGGAGAGCACAAGCAGCTCCAGACTGACTGCACTCTCCCCACATAAAGCAGATGTCTGCCACAATAAAGCAGCATAAATTGATACCATGTCTGTTTTGGCCACAAATTTGGGGCATTTATAGTACAAGGGGCATGGACATCTGTTTTCTTGGCCTTTGTGCTGCCATAAAAATTGTTATGACAGCACAAAGAAGACACCTGTTTCCACCCTAGTATCCTACCTAGTTTTCCCCCCATCTGCTGCTTACATAGTCAGAGCATTCAGAAGCATTTGCCTTTTCCAGCTCCTTTTATTTTGTCTTCCTTTTAACTTAAGGATTGTCATTTCATGTTTTTTCCTTTGTGATCTAGATAATATCTACTTCCTAAACAACTCCTCTTTTCCTCTTATTTCTGTATTTATGTTCAAGTCCATTTTCAAGCCAAAGTTAGATTGCTATAGGCCATAGAGATACCTAGTTTAAAGCTAGCTCAAGTATGTAATTATTACACAGGCAGGCAAGGTTCACAGGCAACTAAATATTTAGTTGGTCTAATAAAAGATATCACAGCTACCCAAAGAACCTTGCCTGCCTATGTCCTTAGACCAACACAGCTACAACCAACAACCCTAAATATTACACTGCATTCATAGAGGTTAACTCCATTGTAGACATGCTTCAAGAACCAGTGACATAATCTAGCCGTGAAAAAGACAGACATGATTCAGTGTTGTACTAGGCAAGGTCTTTCCTTGAGGGAGAGGGAGGGGAGGTATTAATGCCATTATCCAAGATACTGGTGAGACTTTATCTGGAGCGCTGCCTGTAGCTCTTGCCACTCATGATCAAGAAACAGGAACTCATAGTAGAATAGGAGCAGAGATGTACAGACCCAGGAAGAGGGAGAGGGTAGAAGAATTTGGCCTGCTTCATCTTGTATAAGGAAGGCTGATGTGGGTATATTATTGTTCTTGATAAATAGGTCAGGGGGTGAACATGAAAAGGGGGATGAGCTCTTCAAGTTAAAAGACAGTGCTGACCCAGAACAGATATGTATAAACTGGCCAGAAACACTTTAAAGCTGGAAAGTTTATGCAAATTTCTAGTCTCCAGAAGGCTAAGTTTCTAAAACAGTAATATTATTATTACTATTTACTATTAGAGTGGGACATAATAAACCTAACTAGTTTTAGTAAAGAGCTTGGTCAGTTCAGGAAAAGGATTATATGGTATGGTTGCCTGAGAGAGTAAGAGACTTGAGTTAGGGACCCAGGAAGCTCCTTCCAGTGCTACATTTTATACACATTTGGGGGTTTCATGTGCCTAAATACTTTTTAAAACATGGTCCTGAGGTCTGCTGAATTCTGTAGGAGCTAGGCAACATAAGTACCTTTAAAAATCTGACCCTTAGATTTTACAAGTGCCCATTTTTTCTGTAACAGGTCTCTCTGCATATGTTCCAAAACATTTTCTCCCATACCATATTTGTCACCTTAGCTTAGTTTCTTTGTGTGACTTGACTTGTCAGAGAGCAACAAAGGTTCTGGACCCAATTCCACCCTCCCCTTTACCCCCAATCCTACTGGTTTCCTTCCTAAGACAAAATGGAACAAGGAATTAGCTCAAATGACAGAAGGGAAGAAAGAGCTCAGGACATATCATCAGCCAATGGTTGATTTTACACTTCTCTCATCTTCCAAAGGTTCTAACCCTGTTGTGAGTAAATTATGCTAGGATATGCTGTGCTAGGATAGGAAAGCATAGGACATGGTATAATACAAGCATTCATCTAGCCTAGTATGATGGATCCATGAAATCCCCACAATAGGTAATTTAGCAATAAGATAGCTATACGAAATCCTTTCCTGCTTATCCCAGAGAATGTGTTTAACAGTATTGTTTATACATAAACAGAGACATAGAATAAATATACATGATCTATTTATTAAAAAGTCATAAGCTGTTGTAGATTCTTATGTGCATAATAGATACTGAATGTTAGCAATTCTATATGCTGCTGGCAATCAATCTCTGTATAGGGCAAAACATACTTCATATTTAGGGTGACCATACATCCTGTTTTTTGCAAAGATAGTCTTCCTCCCCCAAATTTTCTCTCGCCTTACTTTCTGGCATGTTCAGTTGAGACCACAGCTTGCAGACAGCTAAGCATGTCCAAGAGCACATACGCATGGGTGGAATGAGCCACAAGATGCTGGAAATGGTCCCATTTTGACAATTTGGAAATATGGTCACTCTTTGCCTGCTGTAAAATTCTTGAATACTTTCCAGATGCACAATATTTAATATTTCAGTTCTGCTTTGCTGAAGTTTGCAGTGCATTATTGTACGATTTTGTCAGGATAGGACATGAAATAGCACAGAATTTTTCATGAAAACAGCATAAATATAGACATGTCAGAGAGACCAACGAGTTTCTTGCCTGGTTGTGTGGTACAGAGAATCTAACCCAAAGTCTCAAGCAGTGGATTGTAGCCAATAATACACCAGATGAACATCAAGTTGGTCATACAAGCTCAGACCACAGGTTCATATAGCTTGTATTTTGCCCCCAGAAGTAGGTAGAAACGGCTTCTCCAGAGAAAAGTGAACTTTTGTATAACAGAACAGTCCATTGTGAGATGATGGACTATAGAGAAGGGAATTTCCTTCCTGACCTCTACAGTCAATTAGCTTCCTCCCTAAAGCATGGAGTTTAATAACCCATATCATTATATTTTCTTGCATAGCTAGAGTGCTAATGTTATTAATACTAAATTCAATTGCAGTGTTGAGTTGAAGAATTGCTCCCCAAGACCCACAACATACTCAGCTCCTGGAATGACGTTCACATTCCAGTGATGGGATTTGCTAATGGATTATGCCCTATGTCTGTATGTACCTGGAAGAAAAAACAAATCAAAGTAATTTTGCATGAGATGGAATTGTCTGTAGTTGTCCAGGGATCACTAGGCTGTGAGTGTCCTGTGAAGTTTCAAAGCAGTGTATGGGGGTTTACTAGGGTAATTCCTATTAATAGCAATTACAAATGGGGGAAAGGAATTTCCATTTCTTTAAGGGTTAGTTGTTTCAGAAAGCAGCAATAATAGCATGCAGGTCTATGGTTATCTTTTCTATTCACCACAAAGGGTAGCATTCTGGGCCATTCCCAGTCTTCTAATTATCCAGATTTGATGTCTACAAGTCATTTTTGGTACTTGCAGGTCTAGAGGTATTCTATTGCTCAATAAACAGCAACAAAATTAGGGAGAGCTCCCATGTCCCCCAAATAATCCGGTTGCTGTAGCGCTCTCCTGGGATGCCAAAGATCTTGAATTCCGTTTACGCAGAGGACAGTTGAAGCTGGATCCCTCAGACTTTCCCATACAGTACTATAGCCACCCCACCACAGGTCAGCTATCCTCTAGCCATATCCTGGGGCACCATTTGAAACTGGCCTCTGGATCACCCCAAGACAGAGGCCTGTAGTGTAGTGGTAAATGTTATAATTTAGAAACATTCCCTTCATTCAAAGATTACAGGGGGTTGGGAGTTGAATGATGGTCCCTCAGTTACAGTAGTGAGTTAGAGACAAAAGGGTCTGCAGAGTTGCACCCAGTGATCACTACATGTAGGATATAGATGGACCCAGGAGGAAGGGAGTAGAACCAAAGGGGTGCAGCTCAGAGAAGTGGCTGCTGGCGTAGAAGGATGGGCACCCTAGTTAGCTGAGACTATGCCTCCTGGTGAGACAGAAGTTTCCCCCCGTATTGCCCCATCCATTTTTCTAATGGCTATTAGTGGCTCAACTTCAAAAGGAATGACTGGGAAGGGAATGAAAAGTAGCTGACCTCCAGAAGCTACACATCCCATAGCAGAATACCTCTGGACCTGCAGGTACCAAAAATGCCCCGCAGAGCCAGATCCAGACATGCAGGCACGTGTCACTTGTGGCACCACAAATCTCTTGGTGGTGCCAGAAACCACATGCATTGCACATTAAACCATGCACAGCACTGCTAATTTGCAGTGCCAGGCCAAAATTTGCTACTTGGATTTCCCCGTAGCAAAAAAACCCAAAACAACAACAACAAAAAAACAGAAGAAAAATGCAGCACAAAGCACACCCAAGTGGTATGCACTGAGACAAACACAGAGAAGGGGGAGCAGGCAGCCCTGGGCTCTGTGTGCTTTCTGGCTAGCCAGGGCATCCTGTGCCTTGAGATGGGGTAGTAGGCAGCACTGGGCTGGCTGTTCCCCTGTCTCTGTGTGCCTCTGGGCTCTGTGGCTGGCTGGGGTGCAGTGTGCCTCAGCATGGGGGCTCTGCAACAGAGCCCTCCTGCTGAGGCACGTGGAAACAGGGGAGCAGGCACCCTGTGCCCCAGCCAGCCCCCTACTCTGCAGTGTATGGAGCAGCAGGAGAATACTGAAAAGCACACAGGCAGGGGTATGCACTGCGGCACAAAATAGGGGCACAAATTTGTGCCACTACTATTTGTGCTGCTGCAAATGCGCCCCCCTGGACACGTGGACGGGACCCAAATGTCCACATTCAGATGCTAATAGACAACTAGAAATGAAATAGAAGGGCACCCAAAATGTTTTCCTGGTCTGAGAGAAGAAGAAGTAGAAGTTTTCCACATCATGTCAGTTCAAATGAATGGAATTGTTCTGGATATGTCTTGATTTAGTGGCAGCTACTATTGGTGGACATATATTGTAACAAGTACAGCTGTGAGACATATTGGTAATTGAATCTGAAGCCAGACAGAATTCCCTAGAGTCATGTTGAGAGACAAACCTGAAGCTTAGGCTGGGTTTGCTAAAAGACTGTTTAAGGTTTACAAAAATCCCTCCTGTGAGCCCAAGGCAAGATTGAGACATACTGGGCTGATTCATTCTCTTCCCCCTTCCCCACCCACCTGCCCAATCCCCAACCAGAAAAAGACATGGAGATGATGGATAAGCTTGCCTGTGGATTTTCATGATGTGCAGCAGATACATATGAACAAAAAGCCATAACAACATTCACAGACTGCTGAAAAGCAATCCTCACGAGGTTTGTTCATTCTTAGCCATGACCTGAATATCGTTCCCACTTTTGTCAAGTTGGAGCTAAAATGCATATGATTATATAGGGCTTCCATTTGCATAAGAAACTGGTGACAGGAAGTCAGGGTGTTGGTTCAATATAATGTGTTAATTTACAAAATTATTGGCTAGTCCTTTTTCCTTGAACAGCAGCAGGAACAAACTGTGTACAGGGGACTTCTTTTCCAGAAATCCTTGATAAAGTAGTTTGGCCAAGAAGCAGCTGCCTTTTTGTCTCTACTTATCTTCGTGAACCCATAGTGACTTGTGCTGCTTTTGTGGTCCAGCTTCTTAAAATGCTTATTGCCCAGCCTTGCTGCAATCCCTGAATTTGGAACTTGGAAAAAAAAATGTAGTTTATCCACGTGGGCTCCAGAGGTGAAACTGGGCCAGTAACCCCCAATATTCCACATTGACACTCTGGGTGGTTGCCTGCGTTCCACCTAAACTTTTTTTTCCCCTCTTTCATTTATTTCAGTGGCCCATAATGAATGATCTATATTTAACGCTTTCAAAAAACCACAATGTATAGCATCATGCACACCTTGATGTGGAGGCAGATTATAGGCCATGGCATGGTCCTCTGAAAATTCTTCTGTGTAGTAAGTTGATAATACAACAGAGCTGCTTCTCCCCCATTTGTTATGACCAACCTTTGGATAAAACAGTTTGCTGTTACCCCTGGCTTGGTTCATCAGAAAGCTGCTAGGAACTGAGCACCATTTTCTACCTGTTTTATAACCACAGTTGAATATTATTTCATCTAGTCAGAGTAAAACTGATTGCATTGGCTAATTTTTCCAGAAATCTCACCAAAATCACCAAACATACCTTATGGATTGAGAGGTAATGGATTCATGCTAGTGAGTTCATGCTGGTTCCATTGTTCTTCAACCTGGCCTGCCTTTGGAAGGAACCATTCCAGGCAGTGGAAATGCCTCAGATCTCTACTAAGAGAGTCCCTCTGCAGTAAATTTTCTGGCAGGTTTCAAAAATCCCATCATTCTTTCCTTATGCCGAGGGACAGGTTGGTCTACTGACTGTCCTTCCATGAAGGGGGAGAAGGAAAAATTATTCAGACACTACAGGGTTCCCTCAAAAAAATTCCACCCTGGAATTGGAACCTACTTCCCATTTTTATCCAATCTGAAGCAGATCTACGTTTTAATTTACAAACATAAATTAGAAATCAGGGGTCTTTTAGTATGAGGACAGCAAGCTTTTCACCTCTGCAGGTCAATCCTCAAGGACAGTTTTTGCTACCTGGTGGCTATTTGTATTCTTAGCAGACAAGTGTTTAGGTTAAAAGAACACAACCTCGGCATGGAGCTAAAATGTAAAGATGACAAGAATGTAATATTTAGGAAACAACAACAAAATGGAGGTGGGCTACATTTTTAAGCCTATTCTTGTAATTTCCCCAAAACATGAACCTACCTGCAACATACCAGTTCAACAAAAAATCTGTAGAAACACTATTTAGTTTTAAGGCACAATTCATTTAAAAATTACATTAAAACATATCTGGTAAGTGCTTTCCTAAAGTCAATATTAAATACTTTAAGATCCTTATGAGGCTGAATTTACAACCCAAGTCAGTACAACAAAGTTATAAATCTGTAAAGCAAATCATACCAAGCTTATAAATCATGTCTGCATTTGAAATAATAGGGAGATTGCTATTCAAAACCATGTGCCTTTCAGCTTCTCCCTGTTTTTGACAACAGCCAATATCTGTTTTCTGGCATTACATCTTAAACAGAGCTGAAGACCATCTGATAAGGTAGTGTTTTGGGCAGCACTCTTAGGAAAAACAAAGCCAGATTTGCACAGTGTGGAAATCTGATGTTTTATGCTTCCACTGCTCAACAGGGTGTCTTGTGCAGGCTCAAGTGAGTTACTACCTAGTTCAGTCTCTGTTTCATCAGCACTGCTAGTTACAGAAGTTCCAGGCTTATTTATGATCTTTCCCTAGCCGCACCACACATTTTAAGTCTTAAAGAAGGTTTTCTTTGCCAGGAGCTGGAGGGATATCCCTTTCCTTAATTTTCAACATCAACACACACAGAAAGAGGGACAGATAGGTTTGCAGATGACAGCCAGGAGACTGAGTATCAGGAGATGCTATCCAAGCAATTTAGGACAGATCTAGAGACAGTAAATTTGTGTATACACTGCATCTGGTCTGAGTATTTGTCAGTCTTCAAAGAAACATGAAGAAAAAATGGCATTAATTTAGCTCTCTCTCAAAACAAAACGTCTAAACCACCCTTTTCACACCTATTTCTTTTTTCCCCTTGTCCTGACAGTTTGTTATATCCTAATAAAACAAACTCTTAAAAAAAAAAGTAAGAAAAAAATATGATCCTATGGTGTGGAACCACTGCAAACACTTTTTTGACATTGTAGTATTATAGAAGGGAAGATGGAATATATGACCTTTATAGTGTCAGTCATTTTTTAAACTTAATTGGAAAAAAATCTCAGAATAGCTCTGGAGGAGAATTCTTACCGAGCATTTTACGATTACACTTCTAGTATGAGGTCTAGGAAATTGATGCATCTCAAGAAAGAGGGCACAAGTGAAGGAGAATTTACAGATACATACTGCTGTAGGCATCATACACATATTATACACTCACATTAATCTTTTCAAGTGACATGAAATTGTATTAAAACTGTTTTGTAATCATAGTACTATAGTTCAATGATCAGTAAATACTCTGGGAAATGTTCCTTGTAGTGCTGAAGTGCTGAATGGGCTTCTGAAAGAATTCCAAAATAACTGTAAAGGGTAACACAAACAAACAGAAATGAATCCAGGGCTACTGTGACACACCAAGGGTATAATGTTGGATAACAGAGACCCAGTCCTGCTCTCAGTGAAGTCAGTAGCAAAGTTCTTATCGTCTCTCAGGGAGTTGGGTGGCACCCTCTTAATTAAAGTAGACAAAGGTCTCAAACAGGTATAAGCTAAATATGTGAACTTCCTGGGCTGTTTCTAAGGCTGCACAACAATGTGTGGTCTTTTGCTTGTGGCTTGTGCCAAGCCATGATTTCATTCTCAACATTTGTCATTCAGAAAATTAAATGAAGCCATAACCTAACATGCTTATACTATTAAACACATTTCAGACAACATATGACAAATATAAGTTTCAGGCTTTCCATTTTAAGATATATCTCAACATGAATGTATCCCTCCTATCAGCAATGAAAAGCTTATTTATAAGAATTCTACAGTAAAAGCTCTGTTATCTGACATCCCCTGGGAATGGGGGATGCTGGATAACAAAATATGCTGGTTAATTGAGCAGCCCCAAATGCCGCTTCTCCTGCCACGTCTGGGGCATCCCTCCGCCCCTCCCGCCACATCACCACCTGTCCTGCAGGCCCCGCAGGACAGGGAGCCGAGCCCGACGCAGCCTGTCATGCCCCCAGGCTGTGGGAGTCAGCAGCCCAGGCTGCTTTGCCCTGGCTGTGGGGGCTCAGAGAAACTGGAAGTGCCACGGTGGGCACTTCCGGTTTCATTTTATCTTACAAGCTGGCATGCCGGTTAGTAGAGCATGCCAGCTTGTAAGATGCCAGATAGCACAGCGTTTACTGTATATTTTTTCCCTATTGGTGTATGCATATTAAAAACAAATCTAATTGAATTCCAGGGGCCAGATCCTATTCCCCTAGTTAGGCACATAAGTGGACTTAGGCACCCATCTGTAATTTTATTTCCACCCTGAAAAACTGGTCATATGAAAGACAGGTGGGTCCTTATCCTCCTCACTGTTTTTTTGTGACCCAGTGTTAAGGTTAAGATGATGGTTTGTTACAAAAGTAGATGCATTGCTGCGTTTTCAGGGACTCAAACAGGGTAGAACAGAGTTGTGTTTAGGTGCTTAAATCCACTTACATGTCCAATAGGTAGAAGAGAATCTGACCCGTTGTGACTAAAATAAGCACATTACTCTATTAAGCATTCCCACTTTACTATAGGCATGGGACAGCATGAAAAAGTTGTTTATAACAGTTTTTAACAGTAGGATTGCAATGGGATAAATAGATTGCAATAGTTGCTTTTTGCAACTAAAGTTTTGGGGGGAAAAAGATAACAGCAGAGATTTTATGAGAGTAGGTTGGCTTTACTGCTGGGCTATAGATCAGTGAAAGAAAGCAAAGCAGAGGGTTGTTCCCTCCCCCCTCCCCCCCATCCTAGGAATTGCAAATTTTGGATTTAAAAGGCTGGGAACCTCAAAATGGAGGGTGAACTTAAGGGGAAGGAAGGTGTTGTGGGGATACATGAAAAATCCTCTGCAACCGCAGCTGCATAATCACAGCAGTGCTACAGAGTTACAGTGCTACACAACTTGTGGCTTCCCCCATGTGTTGCACCCAATGGGCACATCCACACATGCAGGTACATGCGCTTGTAGCAGCTCAAATAGGTGCAGCAAAAATTTGAACCAGGGATTTTTGCCTCAGTGCATGTGCCTGGACATGCACTTTGGTGTGGGGCAAGTTGTGCCACTTCGGGCAAAATAACACTGCCCAGCTTCTCCTAGATCTACATCCAGGGGGAGATAGAGCCTGGGGCTAGCACCAGTGCTGGCCCCAGCAGTACAAAAAAACTGCCCTGGCAAGTAGCTCAGGGCCACTTGCTCTCAGGAGCTTCTGGGGTTACACTCCTATCCTTTTTCTTCATTAGTTATCCCAAGAGTTTACTTGTACCACTCATTCATTAGTCCCACACAGGGTTACGAGTTAGCCAGGTGGGCCTTAGGGCCCATGGTATGAGTGTTACAAATAGATAGGAGCCTCTGGGTCCAGCCAATTGGTATTTGGGGACACTACCCCTTGTGCCAGCTGGACTCCTGAAGCAGCCCTGAGAGTCCTCTGCACCCCCTACCTATTGCAGCAATCTGGCAGCGGGGGCTGTGGCTTGGCTATGACAGCATGTGGCCCCAAATCTGTGCACCTGCCAGACCCAGACAGGGACCGCACGGCTGCAACAGAGGCATCTGCACCAGTGTGCTACAGCACTGGGGCAGGGGGCAGCCATACAGGCACTCTGTCTGACTACCATTTGGAGGACCCAAGCCTCCAGTTGCCTCAGGGCATGGTCCTGGACTGTGCCCTGCCCAACTTCTTTTCTGCATGGGTTTTTTGTTTTGTTTTTTTTTGATACCTGGATATCTAGGTATTAAATTTTGAGCCCATGCTGCAAATATGCAGTGTGGGGAACATTTTTTTGTTCCCAGCATGCCTCTTGCTATGTCTCAAATGGTTTAGAGTTGCGGCAAGAGGCACATGCGAGCTCATCTGGACACACCCCATGTTTTGGGTACCTGGCTGCATTATGATCCCTCTGCCATAGACTTTGAGTGAGTATCAGCAAATCATTGACTGTTATATTAAGACTTAAGCACAGCCCTAAGTACTGGCTGATGTGTGAATGTCACTGCCCTGTGAGAAGCATTCTGATTCAGGAATACATCTCCTAGCTCCTAATACCCTAATGCAGGGGTTTTCAACCTTTTTTAGGAAGTGTACCCCCGGTGGCTGGACGCAGAGCTGGGTGGGGGAGGATGCACAGCTGGATGTGGGGCGACAGCAACGTGCGAGCTTTACCTCCCCACCTCCCTGCATCTAGCCAGCTGGGCGGCACCTGCATGGTCCACAGAGGGGCACCACTGCCCTTGCCCCCCTCCAGCCCTGCTCCTGGGAAATGGAGGTGCAGGGTGGTGGGTGGCAGCTCTGCATCCCCACCTACCCACACGTACCCCCTAGGGCCCTCTCAGTACCCCTGGAGGTACACATACCCCTGGTTGACATCCCCTGCCCTAATAGAAACGTGGCACATCTACACAAGATGCTAGAAGCAGAGTAGACTAATTCTACTGTGCATTAGTGTAGCAGGCAAAAACCCCATATTAATGCACTAATGTGCAGTAGAATTAGTCACTATACATTAGTGTCACCTAAAATGTGTGTTATTACAGGTACTGAACTAAATGCACAGTAACCACTGTGCATTAATGCATGTGTAGACAGGGTAGAACAAGATGCACTTAGCAACCCAAGAGGTAGAATAGGATCTGTTATATCTGAGGTAACAGAATAGCAATATCAACAACTGGGCATAAAAATAAAAAACATCCAATAGTCTCCTCAAAGAGATGGTCCTGTGAAAAAGTTTAAAGCTATAGGAATTTATGCTGAAAAAAATTGTTCAAGGTACAGGTTCACACTGGGACAAGTTGCTGCCATTTTTCTTTTTCATAGAGAAAGTGTCACTTGACCAGGCCTCAGCAGGCTTTTTTCCATTTGAACTTCTCTGTAGCTGATAACTGTAGGAGTCTGTAAATATGATACAAGAAATGTGGGAAGATAAGGCCAAACACATAAGGGGTAAAAAGAAGGTACCGGGTAACCTGGGGCCTCTGCAAGACATGCTAGGAAATCTGGTCATCGCACCAGACAGCAAAGCTAACCTATTTAACAATTTCTTTGCCTCCATTTATCTGAGCAGGGACTGGGTCACCCCCCACCCCCACCAGGACCCCCATAGGACCCAGGGGAGGTGCACCCAGGCCTAGGGTCACTGTGAGGACCTAGTCAGGGAACTTCTAGAGGGACTGGATGTATTTAAATCAGCTGATCCTGACGATCTCCACCCCATAGTGCTGAGGGAATTAGCAGAGGTCATTGCGGGACCCCTGGCACAGCTTTATGAGCCCTCATGGTGCCAGAGGACTGGAAAAGGGCCAATGTGGTTCCCATTTTCAAAAAAGGGAGGAAGGAGGACCCAGAAAACTACAGGCCAGTCAGACTTACCTCAATCCTGGGTAAGCTTTTTGAGAGAATTATCCTGGTGCATGTCTGAGAGGAGCCAGCAGGGGAGATTAAGCTTAGGGGTAACCAACATGGGTTCGTTAGAGGCAGGTCCTGTCAGACCAACCTGGTGGCCTTCTATGACCAGGTCACAAAATCCTTAGATGCAGGTGTAGCAGTGGATGTAGTCTTTCTGGACTTTAGGAAGGCCTTTGACACTGTCTCTCACCCCATTCTCATTAAAAAAGTAGGAGACTGTGGTGTCAACACCTACACAGTCAAATGGGTTGCTAACTGGCTGGAGGGCCCCACCTAGAGAGTGGTGGTGGACAGGATAGTTTCATAGTTTTAGGGTTGGAAGGGACCTAATAGATCTTCTAGCCCGACCCCCCGCCAGGGCGGGAGAACAACCCAAAAACACAAACAAAACCACTCACCCTAAAAACAAAAACGGGACTCAAATGAGTCCAGCCAGGTAAGTATCCAGCCTCTTCTTAAAGATCCCCAGGGTAGGGGCCAGCACCACCTCCCTTGGAAGTTGGTTCCAGCTCCTAGCCGCCCTGACTGTGAAGTAGTTTTTTCGGATGTCCAATCTGTACCTCCTCTCCATCAACTTGTGCCCATTATTCCTTGTTATGCCAGCAGGGGCTAGGGGAAACAGCGTCTCCCCCAAACCCTTCTGGTTCCCCCTAGTGAGTTTATAGACGGTCACCAGGTCCCCCCTCAGCCTTCTCTTGTGGAGGCTGAATAGGTTCAAGTCCCGCAGTCTCTCACTGTAGGGTCTGCCCTGTTGTCCCCGGATCATGCGGGTGGCCCTCCTCTGGACCCTCTCCATGTTGTCCACATCCCTCCTGAAATGGGGCGCACAGAACTGGACACAATACTCCAGCTGCGGCCTGACCAGCGTCGCATAGAGGGGGAGGATCACCTCCCTGGCTCTACTCGAGATGCACCTGTGGATGCACGACAAGGTCCGGTTAGCCCTGCCAACCATGACCTCGCATTGTCGGCCCATGTTCATCTTGGAGTCAATAATGACACCAAGATCCCTTTCCGCCTCCGTGCTCTCAAGTAGGGAGCTCCCCATCTTATAAGTGTGCTGCTGGTTCCTACTACCCAAGTGCAGCACCCTGCACTTGTCCGTATTGAAACGCATCCTGTTCCTGTCTGCCCACCCCTGTAACCTATCCAGATCCTTCTGCAATCTCTCTCTCCCTGCTAGCGTGCTCACCTCCCCCCAAATTTTGGTGTCATCAGCGAATTTAAACAGGTTGCTCTCCACCCCAACATCAAGATCGCTGATGAAGACATTGAACAGCGCAGGGCCCAGGACCGAGCCCTGAGGGACTCCACTACCCACCTCCCCCCAAGTCGAATATGATCCATCCACCACCACCCTCTGAGTGCGACCCTTCAGCCAATCTGCAATCCATCTGACTGTGTAGGCATCTATGCCACAGTCGCCTAGTTTATTAATTAGGATGGGGTGAGAGACGGTGTCAAAGGCCTTGCTGAAGTCCAGAAAGACTACATCCACCGCGACACCTGCGTCCATGGCCTTTGTGACCTGATCATAAAAGGCAATCAGGTTGGTCTGACATGATCTCCCCCTAATAAATCCATGCTGATTGCCCCTGAGCATCATCTCGGATGCCGGCCCATCACAAATGTGCTCCTTGATGATCTTCTCAAAGAGCTTCCCCAGGATTGAGGTAAGACTGACGGGCCTATAATTGCCCGGGTCCTCCCTTTTCCCTTTTTTGAAGATGGGGACCACATTAGCTACCTTCCAATCGTCTGGCACCTGGCCCAAGCACCACGATCGCTCGTAGAGCCGTGCCAGGGGCCCTGCAATAACCCCAGCCAGCTCCCTCAGCACCCTGGGGTGGAGAGCATCCGGACCCGCTGACTTGAACGCGTCCAGCCCCTCTAGAAGCTCTCTAACCCGGTCCTCCCCAACCTGAGGTCTGAAGGTGATCCCCTCGCGTCCGGCTTCTATCACAGCAGGGAAGTCCCGGTCCCTGCACAAGAAAACGGAGGTGAAGAATTGGTTAAAGAGGTCCGCTTTATCCTCTGACGCAACCACCAGATTGCCCCGCATATCCTGCAGGGGCCCCACATTACCCGGTGCCTTCTTCATCCTCCCAATATATTTGAAAAAGGACTTTTTGTTATCCTTAACCTTGGACGCTAATCCAAGCTCTATATCCGCCTTGGCCTTCCTAACAGCCCGCCTGCAGGCCTGAGCAGAGGAGGTATACTCCTCTTTGGAGATTACACCCCCCTTCCACCGGGCGTAGGCCGCCTTTTTGGCAAGCAGGCATTCCCGGACACCCTTGGTTGCCCCTAAGCCCCTGCACAGGGCTTGGTCCTTGGGCCTGCACTGTTCAACATCTTCATCAGCGACTTGGACGAGGGGGTAAAAGCACCCTGTTCAAATTCGCAGATGACACTAAGATTTGGGGAGAAGTGGGCATGCTAGAAGGGAGGAATAGGCTGCAATCAGACCTAGACAGGTTACAGGGGTGGGCACATGAGAACAGGATGGGTTTCAACACTGACAAGTGCAGGGTACCGCACCTGGGGAGGAAGAACCAGGAGCATACCTACAGGCTGGGGACCTCCCTTCTCGTCAGTGCAGAGGCAGAAAAGGATCTTGGAGTCATTATTGATGCCAAAATGAACATGGGCTGACAGTGTGGGGACGCGGTCAGGAAGGCCAACCATACCTTGTCATGCATCCACACATGCATCTCAAGCAGGTCCAAGGAGGTGATCCTCCCCCTCTATGCGGCACTGGTCAGGCCGCAGTTGGAGTACTGTGTCCAGTTCTGTGCACTGCACTTCAGGAGGGATGTGGACAGCATGGAGAGGGTCCAGAGAAGGGCCACCCACATGATCAGGGGTCAGCATAGCAGGCCCTTCGAGGAGAGGCTAAGGGACCTGAACCTGTTCAGCCCCCACAAGAGAAGGCTGAGGGGGGATCTAGTGGCCGTTTACAAACTAGCCAGGGGGGACCAGCAGGCATTGGGGGAAACCCTGTTCCCCCGAGTGCTACCAGCAGTGACTAGAAATAATGGTCACAAGCTGGCAGAGGGTAGGTTCAGGCTAGACATCAGGAGGCGCTGCTTCACTGTCAGGACAGTTAGGATCTGGAACCAACTTCCAAGAGAAGTGGTGCTGGCTCTTACCCTGGGGGTCTTTAAGAGGAGGCTAGATGAACATCTTGCCGGGGTTGTTTGACCCTAGTACTCTTTCCTGCAATGGCAGGGGGTCCGATTTGATGATCTGCTCAGGTCCCTTCCGACCCTACCAACTATGAAACCAACTATGAAACTATGAAACTAGAGGATGTGGATAGTTATATTTTTCAGAACTCAGATTTCATAGTAGCAGTCAGTTTTTTAGCCGTTAGCTTTGGAGGAATTTTACTATAAGAAAGGTGGGGGTAGGGAAGACAGTCACATTCAAAATTCACTGGCATGTGTGAGCAGAATGTTGTTTCCATGAGAAACTAAGTTTGCATATACACATTTAAATGATCTGGGAGAATTCTCCCAGATTTGTTTTCCTGGTAGAAAAACTTATCTGGAGATGTCTGAACACACATTCGGATGCTGATTCCCTGAAGAGTAGAGAGCTTGCAATGCTGATGCTGTACAACCAGGGGGGCCCTGTGCACAAATCTCAGAATACTTGCAGGCTCCCTCAGTCTGCCTGCAGCAGCAAACAGGAGCCCTGATTGACTGGTATGATGGAGAACTGGTTTGCTACAGGACTGCTATAGCTTTCCTCAGAAGATAATGTAATAGATATTCACTCTCCCATAAAAAAACTTTCTCCCAGGAGTGATTTAACCCTAGTTGTTCCTGGGTTAGTTTCTCCTAGAGTGGCCATTTTTACTCTGGGGGAAATATCCTGACCATCCGTAGAATCACAGTTTCTTCTGGGAGAGCAACAACACTCCCAGAAGAAACTAGATGTCTGTACATGGCCTAAGGATTGTCTGGTCATAAACATTGGCAGTAGAAATCCTTAAGTAAAGTATTATCTGTATGGTAAACCCTTCATCCCTGAAACAAACCATAAAGGTGTCCTGTGGCTACAGAATATGACAGATCCAAATTCCAGGATAATCATGTAGTATTTGTGCACTTCAGGTGTATGACTTCACCATAAAAATAATGCAGACAGATTTACTAGTAGGCTGCTTGCCTTGATTAATTCTAAAAGAAAAAGGGAGAGAAAATGTAAGAGTGAGCTCTCACATAACAGAGGGATCCCAAGGAACTGGTTCCAATTAACATTAATCTTCCCAGATACACTGCTGGGAGGGGGGAAGGGTCTGAGACCTGTACTAGCCAACCCTATGTAATTCTAGGGAAGAACATAAGACAATATCATTAAAGGCTAGGATAATGCATTATTAAGGACAAAATTGTACTGAAGAGAAACAGGATGAGAAATAAACATCTTAGAAAACCGGTATTGTGTTTGGAGAGAGCAGGATACAGGCTGGGGCCTCCCTAACTTTTGACTTTATAAAGAGATAAAAGAGTTTATGAGGAATGGGCCTGGAAGAAGGGGTGCATATGATAAATCACATAATGCTCACCTCTTCTCTACATCTACTCAAGTTTCCCTCCCCCTGAGCCCTCCATGGTGCTCATCATGGGTGGCACAACTCAGCACTGTAATGATAATAGGAACTTTGGGGTAGAAATCCAAATTTTCTCACTGTGTTGTATGGGAAAGACAAAAGAAGGCAATGTAGTAAAAATTGGACTATGTAGCCAAAGAGGCAAGGGCAGCGACCTATGTTTTTATATAATTTAAATTACAAATTAAGTAAAGAGATTAAGTTTAATTAAATGTGTTCAGTATTCTATCCAGTGCATGCCTTGCAGATACTGCAAACCCTACAGTACATTAAAAGCTTTGCTTTAATTTGTACCATTGTAAGATGCTGGCAATGTTTAATTTAAAATAAAGAATGCTTTTCCCACTATAAACTGGAGATCCAGTACTTATTGCTGTCAACAGATGTAGCAATATAAAAATATTTTTTTAAATGTGTTTAGTGGGGGGAGATGTATCCTCCCTTCTTTGAATGGTGTACTATCTGGATGGTTTTGTTTACAACACTCCACAATTTGTCACATTGATAGGAAATCCATTTGTAATCATCCAAATTTGCCAATGCATACAGCAATCCCCTACCAAGAAGTGTTTTGAGACAGATAATCAAAGCAAGAACTTGCAATTAGAGAGAAAATTAAGTATAAATTTAAATTAAAGAAATGACATAGAATGTGATTAAGAAACAGGTGGTACACCTGGTGGAAAGGATATCAATAATGAAAGTAAAACACAGCAAAGAACTGTGGGGTGGGAAGGGGAAGTATCTGCTGTGGTTAAGTGTCTGCTGTAGAGTACACCAAAATACACCACCTGTTGAATCTCAGCACGCCTGCTCAAAGCAGGACCATCCCCAACTAGATCATCCCAGCCAAAGTTCTGTCTAGCTGGGTTTTGAAAACCTCCAAGGATGGAGCTTCCACCACCTCTCTGGGTAACCTGTTCCAGTGTTTTACTATGCTCCTATTGAGAAAATTAATTCTAATATCTAACCTAAACTCCCCTTGCTGCAACTTGAGACCATTGCTCCTTGTTCTGTCATCTGCCACCACTGAGAACAGTCCCGCTCCATCCTCTTTCAAACCCCACTTCAGGTAGTTGAAGGCTGCTATTAAATCCCCTCTCAATCTTCTCTTCTCTAGACTAAATAAGCCAAGCCCGGTGCCCTCAGTCTTTCCCCATAAATCATGTCCCCCAGCCCCCTCACAATTTTTGTTGCCCTCCCCTGGACTCTCTCCAGTTTGTCCACATCCTTTCTGTAGTAGGGTATCCAAAAATGGCCACAGTACTCCAGTTGTGGCCTCAACCAGTGCTGAATAGAGTGGAATAATCACTTCCCTTGACTTGCTAGCAACACAACTACTAATGCAGCCCAGTATACCGTCTTAAAATCTAGAGTAGCTGCAAACCTAGGTCCCACATCTGAGAAAACAATACTAGGCATGGATTCTGGCCAAAGAGAGGCCAGGCCAAGAGACTGGAGGCTGTTCAGATTTAGTAGGCTATAAGGTAAATGGTACCTGATGGCTGAATCATGGTCTGACCCAAAAAATTAATCTCAACCAGGCCTGTTATTCTTTTCATTGTTAGTAAAAGCAGTCTTATTTGGTCTAATCTCCCTACAAAAATCTTTAGAAGTCTAGGTTTTATCCCTGATCCTGCACCCTATTCTTGTTGAGAGTCCCAAGTCCCAAAGGTAGGTGCATGTATCACATATTGATGTGAAATGCTGTAATTAAAAGAAGAAAATAGCTCAGTTTCTAACTATGTTAATGTGAAGAATTATATATTCTTCACATTAAGAATATGAAGACAGGGGCTGGGGGACATGACTTATGGGGAACTGAGAATCTTTCTAAGTTGTCTACAGAAAGCTGATATTGACAACCTTTGCACAAAAGGAGCAAAATACAATACCAATGACATGATCTTTCACTAGTGAGGATAAACCATACAAAAAATTACATAAAAACATGATGAGGGTTTGGTATTTAAGAAAATGATGTATTGGCAAGACCCAGTCATAGATGGCAGAAGCAGTGCAAGCATTCTACATGAAGGTTTGTTCATCTCATTTCTTATTACAAACAGTTAGCATTGGATTAAGATATCAATCTCCAGATGCAAAAGAAGGATTTGCCACACTGTTCAGAGAGGCAGCAACAGCATCCTGAGCTGAAGAGCTTATGTCCTTTGAGACAACAGCCTTGGGGAACATTACTCTTTTCTTTTGACATTCAGTGCATATTCATAAAAGATGGAATAAATCTCAGTGAAGACTACACTCTGTAGTTGCACTTAGAACAAAAAACATGAAAAGCAACAACCAGAAATGCCATAGCTGGTAAAATGTGCACTAAAAAGACTCTTTAAATGTCAGTTGTGTATCTGAAGTTTCCTGTTAGATGATTAACAGGCCATTTAAAGTAATGTGAGTGAATACATAACTATATGCTAAGGAATGGATACAGGAAAAAGGAGATGCATGCTCTTAGGACTTAAACAGTGCCCTTTTAAAGTGCAGCCTAAGCCAGGCCAGATCAGCTTCTATGTTGTTAGTCATCATTTATCTGGCTGTTGAACCAATAGCTCACCAGTTAATTGCTGGTCAGCCTTCAGAAACCACTACAAGTTACAGTGCTAGAGGGTATGGTTTCTCAATCTCCCCAGCTGAAGCTCACAATTTTCCATAAATTTGTGGACCAGTGAGAGCTGCTAGGGCACTTCCTTAAGAACTAGGACCCCGGTCTGATCGTTGTTCAATTAAATATTTCAATAATTAATACAAATGGGATTGGAGTCCCCTGTGGTTTAGAGGTAGAATCCTTGTCTACCACACAGGAGACCTAGGTTCAATTCCCAAACACTTATACAACTACAGCCATGGAGGCACCAAACATCTAGACTCAGTCTAGTCTTTGGATTCTGTCTCAGTGCCCTAAAGGGAAGATGGAAGGTCTGGGCTGCCTCCACTCCTCCAAAAATTCTATGCATCGAAGGTCTGGATGGTATGCATGCATATACCATGATCCTTGTGACCATCCAAGCCCAACTCACTCACAGAGATAATTAAGCAGCCACCACCAACAACCCCAAAAGACAAAAATAAATAAACAAAACCAAAGCAGAGTTTTGGCCCATGCCAGTCCAAAAGGAACGTGAGACTCTGTGAAGTCCACTAAGAGTTAACATGGTGATGTAGTATGATGGGATGGACAGAAGTATGAGACTGTTAGATAATCAAAAAGTTTTAGCTTTGTGGACATGCTCAGTGTCCACAATTTTATATAAACAGTTTTCACAGTTTATAAAATCAAATATGAAAGGAAAATGTTAATAGAGAGGAATTATTTAAATGATGATAATGTAGGTAACATATATATGTTTTATTCAATTTAAGATAGATCAGGAAATTGTTCTTAATATCTCATTTGAGACTATAATCCACCAAATGTTTTAGAGTACGGTGAGTTATGATTGTGCTGTATTTGAAGAAGTTACTTAGAATTATCTGTATACAATTTAAATTTAAATTAAAAGCTTCTTTTAAGCTTCTATGAGCATGTCTCTGTATAGTGATATGTTCAGAATTTCTAATAACAAACAGGATGGGCAGCAAAAGACAAGGTCCCCTCAGAATCCTAGAATTCTCCCCATGCAACCCATCCCTGGTTGCTGCCTTTTGTGGAGGGGAAGTACAAAAACAGCTACTTTGCCACGGGCAATGCAGTACCTGCCACTACTAGCTGCTCTGTGTGTGGCCACGGCCCTGGACACAGAGCTGCCCTGTTCTGCCTCTGGTGAGGAATATGATTACTTCTGTTCAGGTGAGTTAGTGCTCTTTGATCTTGTTGTAGGTCAGTTCTCTGGGAGGCTTGCCAGCTGTTTTGTAGAATGCAGTCATCACAAGTGGAAAACATATGAGTAGACGGTGACCACGGGGTGCAAATTGCACCCTGTCAGCCCAGCCAGCCAGGGGCCAGACCCTTTGCTACCCAACACCACCCCCTAGAGCCTGAGGCTGACCCCCTGTGCTCCCTGCCAGCCCAGAGCTGCTCTGCCCCAGCTCTAATTGCTACTCCCCATAGCATACATGTAGACACTGGGAACAGAAGCAGTTCACTCTGGCTCAAACAGCTCCAGAATTTATTGCATCATGTTAATTGCACATGTAGATGCACGCATTGTTTATTATAAATATGATTATTAACATGATGTATTTTCTTTGAACCCGCCTGATTGGGATAAGTTGCATTTCTTTCCTTTACTTCTTTGAGAACTAGATTCTATTCTACCTATTAGGCATCTAAGTGCAATTCTATTCCACACTGTTCAAGTAACTGAAAAAGTTAATGAAAAAAGTGGGTGAGTCCACCTCCTTAGTGCTTTTTTTGAAACTCCATCTTAAGGGTCAGGTGACAGTGGTTCGCAGAACTGGGTTATATTAATAGATTTTCAGGGACTCGAACAGTGTAAAACAGAATTTCACTTAGGCACGTAAGTCCAGTTACTTGCATAACAGAAATAGAAACTGATTTAACAGAGAAGAACCGTTTAAACTCAGAGGTGCTCACTGTTTTGGCCCCACAGGCCAGATGAATGGTGTGGGGCCAGTCCATGGGCTAGATTGGGCCCTGTGCTGCCCCTGCTTGGCCAGAATCAGGTGCCAGGGCCCCACACTGCTGCTGTGCACTGGGATGGTGCCCGGCACCACCTTGCATTCTGGACCTAGCATGTGAGGCCACAGCTTGCAAGGCTAACTGCAAATCTGTTGGGGAGCCCTGCAAGACATATGACATTACACAATGGCCTGCAGGTTGAAGGATAAGTACCCCTGCCTTAAACTGACAAATTAAGATGGTGTGGATGATTATTTTGGCTGGCCAGCCACTAGATGAGTTTTGCTGAACTGTTGAGGACTGCACACGTAAAAATCTATTAGA
Organism: Alligator sinensis; assembly: GCF_000455745.1. Lineage (NCBI taxonomy): Eukaryota > Metazoa > Chordata > Crocodylia > Alligatoridae > Alligator > Alligator sinensis. The sequence continues at coordinate 5,632,062 of NW_005841842.1, read as the reverse complement.
TGATATTATTTTACAAATTATAGATAAAACCATATACTAAAAATAAAACATCTATTACCTATTATAACATATTATAATTTTATTTCAAAACATATTTTTGTCTTGATTAAGCTTTTTCAGTAGCATATATTATGGTTGCATAATAGCTCAAAAAAAAGTGTGCATGAGTGCGTGTGGGGAGGGGTGTGGTGGGGGGCTGCTTGTGTGCTAGAACCTGGGAGCTGGCTAGGAGGCAAGGGGCACATGCAGCAGAGCTCACCCAGGCAGTGAGGTGTGGGTGCTGGCCATCTGCTCTCTCCCCATCTGGCCCACAGCTGCCCCTGTGGTGCTCTGCATGAGGCCAAGCCCTGCCTGCTCCCACCTTGGGCAGCTAGCAATACATTCCTTCCTTGTGCCTGCTGGCCCTGGCCCCAGCCCTGTCCAGCATGCATAGCTTCCCAGCAGGGCTGCTCCTACTGTGGCTGCAGCTGCCCAGGTACAGATCTGCTCCCCCTACCTTCACCAGCTCCTCCTGCACCACTCTGGGTGAGGGGGAAGCTACAGTGGTCAGTTCCTGCCCCAGTACAAAGGGCTCCAGCTTCAGGTCCTAGCGGCCTTCCACCCACTCTGTTGCCAGGAGCTGGAGCCCTGCATGCTGGGGCAGGAGCCACCCACTGCAGCTTCCCCACTGCCTGGAGTCATGCAGATGGGTAGGAGGAGGAGGAGGAAAAGGAGCCTCTGGAGGCAGGGGGAGCCAAACAATTCCTGGGTGGCTGCAATTCCTGGTGTGGCTGGGTGGGAGCAACCCGACCAGGAAGCTGTGCACGCTGCCTGGAGCCGAAGCCATTTGGCAGGTGCAGGTGGGAGTGCAGCATGGGTTGCACCACCCATGCAAAGCACCATGTGGATAGTTATGAGCTGGATCCAAACAATTGGCAGACACCTGCCTGCAGGCCAGATCCAATCAGGTGGCCTGCTGGATCTGGCTTGTGTGCCATTTTTGCCCACCCCTGAACTAAAAGAATAGGAACATAAGATCAAAAGAGCTCCTGGACAACTAAGTCCAGTCTCCTGAACTCACAAGCACTTGTTAGCCAAAGGAATCTACACCTATTGTACAATTTTGTATACAAGGTAAGGCAATTCCTTATCATTTTAAAGACTTCTGGTTTATTCCTGTTGATGTGAAATTTTGCATACTTTTATCTAGTTCCTAGAGGCCACAAAATAAGCCACCTCTTTTAAAATTCCATCTATAATATTTGTCTTGGTGATCTAACCTGCTATTGTAGCAAATTCTACAATGTGGATACATGCTAATTAAATATGCAGGTCCTTTATTGATTCTAACTTTATGCCCCTTTAGTTCCATCAACTGTAACCTTTGTTCTCTTCTGGAAGATTTTTCTTTAAATAACCTGATAACGCTGAGTACCTCAATTAAGTTAACTTTAAATTTCCTCCATTTGGGGGAAAAAGATATATTGGTCTGGATAGTTTCATAATTCTTAAATACTGATAGCTTCCATCTTTATTACTTACTTCCAGAGGTGTAGGTTATAGCCGTGTTGATCTAAGGACATAGGCAGACAAGGTTCTTTGGGTGAATCTTTCCAACTATTTAAGTTGGTCTAATAAAATATATCAGATGCATCCAAAGAACCTTGTCTTACTTTCTTCCAGACATTTTCAGTCTCCACTTTTTGTACACAAACCTCCACAGAGAAAGTCATAGTGTTTTCTTTTCTCTCTCTGTTTTAAATGTTCTGAAGTTTTCTTTTAAGAAGTAAATTGCTGAGATTAGCCAATTGCATTAAATTATATGAGAAATAAAAACACTGCATGATTTTCATTAAACTGTGGGTTTGATTTTAGATTGCTAGTTCTATATTGGCAAAATGTGGAAAAAATAGGAGGGGAAATAATGAGTGTTATTTTAAGTAAATAAAAGTACTAAGAGCTTTTGCATCTTCAGTCATTTGCTGTTGTTATCCATTGCTAGTAACAAGATTAAACTGGAAAAGAAAAACAAAACAAACCATTGGAAGTAGCATAATCAGTGGCCCTTTCAGCATCAGTTAGAAGTAGACCTTGTCGGGAATTTTTTTGCCGAAACAGTTTTTCATTAGAAAAATACTTGTTTTTCACAGAAAGAGCAGCTCTTCGTGGGAATGCAGCAATTTAGACCACCTTTGTCAGGCAAGATCTCTCAACTCCAGAACAAGATTTCTAATGAAAACCAGAATGAGAAAGACTCCCAGATAATTCAATAGCCTGACAGTTATGGCACTCATCTGAGGTAGGAAATTCAAGTCTTGGTACCTGATCTAATGCACAATTAATTAAGTGTCTATCTCAGGCAGTGTCATGCCACGGACATTTCAATCGATGAGAAAGAGAGCAGAAGTATTTCTCCCCCCCCCCCCAAATAATCCCCCAAAACCCCACTCAGTTATGGCACTTGGCTTGGCTCTGGGTGACCTAAGCTCAGTCCTGCTCTGGCAGAGGAGTGGTTTATATGAGGCCCTCCACTTAAGTGCCCTTAAACCAAGATGTGCATACCTGTATGTACATTTCTCTGTAGGCCCAGGTATTTTAGGTCTGTATTGCCCCTGCGCTTGTTGTTAGCCTGCTTTTAGTTCTCTTCTGGTTGGGAAGGGAAAGGGATAGACAGGTAAAAGGATATTTAAAAAAAAAATCTTTGAAGTCACTTTCCTATGAAGAAGGGAAACAGCAACACCTCAATATGGCTGAAGAGGTGTGAGAGCTGTAGCAATGTTTTGAGACAGGAGTTTTGAGCAGCTATGGGAACTTAGAAACATATAACTTGGAGCATGCAAGGTGAAAGCTATATCACGTGGTGGGAATATAACAGATCCTGTTCTCAATAAGCCTCAGAACCTCTTATTTCTTCTTGTTTTTGAGGATCTCAGGTGTTTTCTGGTGCTTCCTAAGGGACAGGAACAAGGTAACATAGGAGCTTCCCAGCTATATGATAAACTTCAACTCACACTTGTCAAATTCTCACGAGCACATATTGATGGGTCACAGACATACTGCATCAAGAATCCATGCAAAGAACTAATCACTGAACCCTAAACAACAAGGTTTGTTGGTCTGCAGTTGAGTGGAAATGCAATATTGTGTACAATTGCAATTGATATTAGGGACTGTGACTCCAATTCTTTCAGAGACACAAGATAAAAATTCACCGTTTGTTTCTTCATTTTCCAAGTTATTCTAGTGTTAAGAGCCCCCAGCACAAACTTAGTTACATTGCTGTGATTTACCAGAGAGCTGGCCCTTCAACATGTGTTTATAGCACAGAGAGCCTTTTAAAAAGCAAAATTATTTAAAAAGCAACCAATGTCAAGTATCGTTTGAAAAATATGTTAGCAGGTACGAGTAAAGTAGTGGTTACCTGTTAGCAAAATGACAGGTCACCTCAGGTGTGCGTTCATTAATGACAAAGAGGAGTTCTTTTGGTAAGGGAGATTTTTTTGTAAAACAAAGCATCTGCTGTTGCTTTATTTGGAGCAGTATAAAGGCACATTAACGTAATATCAGTGAGACTTGTGTGATCTAACAAGAAGGATCATACTAAATCAAACTTCTGAAAGCAGTAATGTGGACAGTCACTCCATTACTCTTACTACGGCTCTTTCACTCAGCTCAATATATTGAAGCTGGGAAATTATTTCCACATTTAGTTTATTCCTATAATTAATTAGATCTGAATTGGGATTCATGGTAGATGAGTACCCTGAAGATATTAAAAGTGCCACAATAAACAGCACTAGCTTTTTCCTGCATTACAGCTGCTATATACAGCAAATACTAGCAGTAATTCAAAGGGAGTGCTATTTAGACCGTTAAATTATGGCTTATAAATACCACATAGGCCAACCATTTTCAATGATATTCAAAGCAAATCAACTTCATTCCTGCCTGCCCTTTGATCGCTTAATACTTTCTAGTGGGTCAAACTTAATTTTAGGATTAAAAACACTAATGCTTAACCATGCTAAATGATAGCCAAGAAAACAGAAGAATAACCTTAAAAATGGAGACAGGTCAAATGAAAAAAATCATATTGCCTGCGAGAGAACAAGGAGGGGGAGGGAAGATGCTTAACTAAAAGCATCACTACCTATAGTATTAAAATGGCTTTTCTACAAAATGTTATCGATGCCAACTGGTTATGAGCAGTGGTAAAACCTTCAGCATTCATAGAACTGCAGAAGATTACCACATACAGTGACCTAGTAAAGAAAAAGTCCTCATGTGTGAAATTGTTGCTGGAGGGGAAAAAAAACTGAACAGAATGTTAACACCACAAATTAATACTATTTGGAGTCTGAATGCTGGCTGAAATTTTGCCTTTTTCCTGACTTGAGCTCAAACAAGATGAATGGGATGCATCAAAATATACAGAGAAAAAAAATACCCCAACCCTTCCTGTCCAAATAAATAAACAAGGACAAGAGATGGCTGATGCATTCTGAGTCATTACAATAGCTGAATATGTGCAAGGATGTTTCTGGTCTGTGTATGCTAAAGCCATACTTTTTCATAAATGCTTGATATGCTGTGCATGTTGGATCAATCCACAACAGCTGGGAGTTAATACTGTAGAAGAATTTTGTCCAATCTACACTTGCCTGAAGAGCCATACACAGCTGGTTGCAGCTCCTAGGCATGCTTCTCTCAGGCCCATGGCTGCAAGTTTGTCAGTGAGAAGAAAACAAATAGAAAACCAAGTAGCCTTTATTCAGTGTCAGTTGGCTGGTCAAGAGAGGATAGGTGCCAGGGTACATGAAAGAAAAACCTCTTCTTAAAACATGCATCTATGTACATGCATAATTCCTTGCTCCATCCAGTTCCACACTAACATACATATGACATGTAAGTAGATATTATCCTTTTCTCTTGCATATCAGTACATTATTAACTATTTTGTCAAGGATTTTGGCAACTCTGGAGGCTACACCCTGAGTGATGCCATACTGAACAGAAGGGATACACAGAAAGTTTCTAATCTTTGAAGAGTTTTTTCCAGACCAGAAACTCCTACCAGCTTCCGTGAGATAGAAATAGCCTTAGGTAAAGTTTTTACCAGAAAAATGCCTGAGTCTACCAGAGTTTCTACCTGAGTTCTACCAGTCTCCCAATGCCTGAAGAAGAGTGTTTGTGCCCAAAAGCTGCACAGAAGATGTTCTCTCAGCAGCCACCAAGGACCAACTCCCTGCCCAGCAGAGGGCCTGGGCTTATATACACCCTAAGCCCTGCCCCCTTCTGGGTCATGTGGTTCCTGATTGCTTCCTGCCTCATGTGCAGCCTGTCTGCTCTTAAAGTAGCAGGAGCACCAAGCACCCTACTACAGTAAGACATTCAGTGGGATGACCAGACCCCATCCCTCCTGCACCCAAATAGCATAGACCTGACCATTGCCAGGAATGGAGCCCACAACCTCCCCCTCCCCAATCCGCAGCAAGAGTCAACTTGCCAGCACCCAACCCTGACCACTCACCTGGTTTGTCTTGGGACTGGGTCTGTCAGCTGATGCCAGAGGGGTAAAGATCCATTGTGGGCTGCTGAAGGGGAAATTGAACGCTTGTAAAGCTAGCAAACAAACTCTGGGTCTGCTGTCTCAAAGCCTGACAGCTGGGAGTGGGGGGGTGTTGTGGGGAAGGGCTAGTGTGGTTTCTCGGTGTGCATACAGCCCTGATTTATATCCTTGGCTGCCATTAGCTGTCTCCAAGCAGATAGGGAAGCTTGAAAACATGCTAGGATGTGTGCAGTGGGCTGCCCTGGCTGCATACTATTGGCAGTGCAAGATCTCTGCAGAGCACCTAGGTGGGCCCTGAAACATTTTCACAGTGCTCTACCAGTAGGATTTCCAACTGCTCGTGCTAAACTGTTAAACTTCCACCAGTTCATCTGAACACACCCTTTCACATCTCCCAGTCTGCCTTGGTTGGTCACTACTTTCTTATATTCCAGGGTGGAGATGACAATTAAGCAATCCTTAGGATGATAGAGAAGCCCCAATGCTAAGACAGTCAACAAGATTGAATCAGTTCTGACTTCCTTAGTTCATAATTCTGGACCAAGTAGGTCACCAGTGCTCAAGCCTCTTCTCCAAAACACTTAATCAAGTAAAGTCCATCAGTAAAGCCCATTAGCTCTATGAATGTGAGGAAAAGGCAATAAGTGGACAAGTGCTATTATATCTTCTGCTAGTTATTTTGTTTACTGTAAGCCACCATGAGCCTCTGTTCGGAAGAGCAGGTTATGAATCTATTAAATACAGGGCGAGTCTACATGAGATGCTAACTGCGCAGTAGCCTAATAACACTGCACAGTAGTGTGCTGGGCAAACTCCATGCTAATACACTATTGTACAGCAGTATTTTGCTACTGCGCAGTTAGCATCTGTGAAAACCTGCACGCCAGTGCGGCTGCACATCCAGTAGCGCCAGTTACTGTGCATTGATTTAGTACTTGGTTATGCACAGTGACTACAGTGCATTAATGAATGGCTAGATGCACGCACATAAATGTAAGTGTCTGGGAAATATTAAAGTCAGAAACTGAAATGCCTACAAAGTCTATGTGGCACCAGGGAAGTAATCCATAAGTAGGAGGGTGACAGTTTTCAGGATCACAAGTCTGGACACAGGGATCTCTGTCTTGCCCAATTCCCAGCTTAAGCCCTTAAGTCCTACTATGGATATGACCCTAGAAGCCTCTGTCATTTAAGAGATAGCAGCTACTAGATCTAGATTTGAGGTGGTAGATAAAGATCCAAAAATCGGAAGCAAGTTGGACCCAAGAGCTTTACTGTCCCACTCTTCTTTTTGTGAAGCAAAAAAAGGTAGAAAAAAGTCCTTACTACTTCCACCATTCCAGTAGTATAGGTCAGACTGATGGAGCACAAGTTTCTGGATGTGCAGGTATTGGTGGAGCACAAGTTTCTGGATGTACAGGTATTGGTGCTGTAGTTCTGTTGAACTGGATCTCAAAATAACCCCAGTATTAAGTGTTTAAAGAGCGGAACACGTAATTCACTCTAATTTCCTCATCCTTTTCTCATGGGATCTGGGCAGAATGTCATTTGCTTGGATTTAACAGGTTTTTAAATAGTCAGCATTTTTGTTTTTTGACATAGTTGTTCGCCCCAGGTTTAACTTCAAACAGTTTTCTATATGTATTAGATATGTAATATTAGACATCTAATTTATTTTGGTTCATTGTAACTGATCACATAAGTCACTTTGGATTGCTTTTGTTACACAAATTGAAGAGTCACTGTTATTAATCAGGTTTTGTGTCAGATATTCAGGCTTTTACATGTCAGTTTCACTTTTGCAAATGCTTTGCTGTGCAAGTTTCAAACTCACTCTCCCTGGGCGCTCTCCCTAGTAAAACTGTATTGCTCAATTGTTTTTGGAAAGCAAATGCAAGCTGGGCACAAACACACACATTCATTTTAAAGTGAGCCAACATTTGTGAATTCTTTATGCTCTTGACCCATCAGTATGTATGAATATCTATAGGATTTCATATCAGATAAGATATTAAACTAAGCCTTAAGGCCACAGCTGTTGCTTGCTGTTGATTGTAACTAGTCCAAGTTCCATTGTAAAATCATAGAATTAGGAAATAATCTGCCACATCTATTTTGTTAAACTGTAAGCTGAAGTGGGGCCATCCATTTCAAGTTAAGTCAAAATGAACTATTCTTTCCCTTTCATTTGTGTTTTTCCTTTTCTTTATATAGCATGAAGCCAGTACCATGCTACCACCCTCTTGAATGATGGATCAAAAGCCTTTGGAAGTCTGTTGTTTGCAAGTTCCATTAGTATTTTCTAAGCCATTTCCTGTATATTGCTGGCAGCAGCTCTTCTAAAAGTACTGTTTGGCAGCTACTAAATATATTTAGTATTTAGGGAAGATGTGAGGCATAATTAGCTTGTTCAGACATGAACTACCACAAGAACAAGATAATTGTGATTATCTGCAAATACTTTGATATAGTGGCTTCCTTATTATTACCAACACATCTTTAGTTATGATTCTGATCATTTATTATGTAGAAGGCAGCTATGGCATAGTGAATAAATCAGTGACCTTTCCATTTGTAGCCATAAAGAGGAAAAAGTAATGTAGAAGGAGAGAATAAATAGTTTGTTTTTTTTTCAATCAGAAATGAAATGTTAATTTATCTTGGGGTGGCATTCACTTATTTTTTCATTCCTCTTATATTTCCAAAACGAAAAGGCATTCAAGTGTCTAGCTCTCTACACACTTCCTTATGCCTTGTTCCCTCACAGAAGGACTATTCCACATCAAGGCAAAAAAGATCCATGGTCATTTTTATATTGGCACATGGATCAGATCGGTCTGCCAGCAACACCACTTAAGGGTCTTCTCCATATAGAACTGAACCGCAACAAAATACACAATTCACTCAAAACATGGAAAGAGGCAATTGCTTGAGAAGTCTGACAGAAAATTATTCCCAGTATCAACCCAGCACCTTCCCTTCTCAAAGGAATTTTAGGAATGATGGGGAGTAGACTATAGCCTGTGCAATTACAGTCAGTGCAAATGTCAACATTTTCTCACATGAATCGTTATGTACAGAGACATGTGTAATGACCCACAATTCCTTCGAGAGCTGAATGTCTAGCTAAGTTCTATTTGGCCTTTAGACAAGCCAACCAGCTGAGAGAAGTGGTGAAGCCTTTTTGATTACTATAAGTCTGCTGACAGATGGTCTTAATATTTCATATTGCTAGGTATGTTCTATGCATCACCAATAAAGGGCTTGACATTTGGGGAAAGAAATCTTTGTGTGGACAGCAGATTTAATAACTAATACCATTATAGTCTCCTGAGGATGGGAAATCTATGCTGGTTATAATTACTAATATTTTGTTCTTTTTAAACCTGAACAGAACAGCTTACTAGCTAATTTGAAGAGAAATGGCCATCCAGGTACAACCAAAGTCAGTTTAATGAATTACAGGAATCCAGCTTCTGCCTTCTGTTTTGGATCAATTTCTCCATTTCTCTCCAGTTCTGTGGTTGCGTCAATTACACTTTAGTAAATTAATGATGGATGAAAGCATTTAGCCTCGAGGCTTCCCTGACAGCACCCTCTGCTGGTGATCTCTGTCTTTCTGGCCAAGGTGCCTAAGATCACTGAATAAATCTGATATCTTTTATTAGACCAATTCAAATAGTTGGAAAAATTCTTCTTAGCAAGCTTTTGGATTTAAATACCCTTCGTCAGGCTGAGGACACATCTGCAGTTGGTGCGTGCTCTTCCTGGATGGAATGAATAGTAAAGAAGCCAGGGGCTGGTATGCATGCAAGACAGGCAATCAGTGTATACTTATTACATTGATACATGTAATAATTCAAACATACTCCTAATTGAGCATCTTAGCCTGTTGTATGCAACAGTTTCATTGCTTTTTTTGTATTTTTATGAAAAAGGAGAGATGAGAATAACTGTGAACTTAAGGCATGAGCATGAAATATAATCATTTAGCCATAATCTAAAGGAACAGATTGCTCCAAATGCTTGTGCACATATTATTCATGAATACAAATATGCTGTTGAAAGATGCAAAGAACCTACAGCGTTTGTAAGAATCTAGACTGCTAATAGAATTAACAAATCCATATTTGCCTCCTACTATTTTTAGTTGGCTTAAAAGCTAAAAAAATGTAAAGCCCACATTTTCAAATTCAGCCCCTAAAGACATCTAAATCCATAATTTATGGTAAGATTATGGCATTGGCATCCAGATGCAGAATAGGAAGCATAAGGTTTATTCCCTGAATAGATTATGTATATCATGAGCATGAAAGGGAGAACAGCCTTTATGGGCGTTTGGATGCTGTGCAGGGGTATGGATGCCTGGAACCTAGACTCTAACCTACTGGTGGTACTGTTGAGTGATAAGATGGGCTCCTAAGCCCCCCTAACCAGTGGCAAGGCTCTAGGATGCGACATTGCAGTGCTCTGCTTGCCTGGTGCTGCTGAGTCAGGGGTGGCAATTATTTGGGCCCACGGGCCACATAGGCAATTTTGGGGAGCTGTCATTGGCTGGTTAGCACCTCCACCCCCCGCAACAGCCCAGAGCCCATGCACCCAGCAACTATTCACTGCCACCACTGCCCAGCAGCAGCTGAGTGCACAGCTCTGGTCCCAACCCACCCCCGCACTGACTCCAGATTCACCCCAGCTGGAGCGGACCAGCTCTAGACCAGCCAGGAACCACGCGCACAGCCCCACCTCCAGTCCACCCAGTGCCTAGTTCAGACCAGCCTGCCCATGATGAACTGCGATGGCAGCCTGGCAGAAGCTACTGCTGGATGTGGGGGGAAACCAGTCATCTCCCCCACACCGCTGCTGGGCCCTTCTTGCTGTAACTACCCAGATCCCACACCCGGGCTACTCTGTGGCTCTGCTCCACTGCCCCTCTGGGCAGCCCAGAGGTGGCACTGGTGGTGGAGTTGACAGTGGCAGAGAGGAGCCACAGGGCAGCCTGGATGTGGGCTCCAGATGGCTACAGCAAAAAGGGCCTGGCAGCCGTGAGAGAGAGGTGGCCGCTTTCCCCCTGTGCCCAGCAGCAGCTTCTGCCTGGCCACCACCACAGCCACTGCCATTCATCGTGGGTAGGTGGGTCTAGAGTAGGTGTGGGTAGGCCAAGGTTGAGGCTGCGAATGCAGGTCCTGGCTGGTCTGGTCCAGTTGGGGCAGGCCCAGAGTGGGTGCAGGGTAGGGTGGGCCAGGCCAGGGCCAAGGCTGGGACTGTAGATAAGGGTCCCCACAAATTCCCATGGGGCCGGGGCCAGAGTCCAGCGCAAAGGCACCCCAGCCCCACTGTGCACCCAGGGGCGGCGGGACAAGCCATAGGCTGGACAGTGCATGGACCAGGCGGGACTGAGGGGCCTGCTCTAGGCTGGATAAAGTCCTCCTGTCGGCCACATGCATCCCACGGGCCTTATTTTGCCCAACCCTGTGCTAAGTGATCCCACTGGTGGTACTTGCAAGGGAGTTAGTGAGCAAGCAAATGTATCTGTTGACTTGATATTACTTTCTTACTGACAAAAGGTAGGGCAGAGCGGCAGACTGGAGCAGTGATTCTCAACCAGGGTGTCAGGGCACCCTGGCATGTTTGAGATCCTTTGAAGTGTGCAGTAAGATATGCAGAGATAAACAAATAAGTGCAGGCTCAGGCTTGTCCCTGCCTGGATACTCCTCTGCACAGAAGTAAGCATTGTGAAAAAACTGTTAATTTTGAAATGGGTTGTCGCTCAATTCACAAAAGTTATGGAGGGGTGCCTGGAGTCTAGAAAGATTGAGGACCACTGCCTTAAGGGCATTTGTAGATGACACGAGATTTCCCGTTTATGCCGATGCATCTGTGTTTGTGTTTGCACAATCAGGATTCCCCCCGATCCAAAAGTCTTTTTGGCATGTTAAACTAATACTACTCAATTATGTTTTATTTTGCGGCGCTCCCCACTTACATTGCCCTATCTATGGATTCGTGTCGGTCAAACAGTAATTGAATCAAAGACTTGTAATTACTGTATTTTGCCACCAGGTGGCGCTGCACTGTTTCTGTAGTTCAGGCCTTTGGCCACTGGATGATGCTGTTATTTGCTGCTGTTATTTATTTTGGCTCCTGCTCATCCCTCCCTTCCCCTGCTCCCACAGGGGGTGGAGGCAGGGGCTGCTATAGGTCAGGAGGGGTGGAGGTTGCCTCTGAGGGCAGCACAGGGGCTGGTGCAGCATGCTGGGGCAGCAGGGGCACCACAGAGATGTTCTGGACAGATGCCAAAGCATCTTTCTGAAGGACTCAGCCTCCAGTTGCCTCAGGACACGTTTCAGGACCATGCCCTGCACTGCAGTTTGTCCATGGAGGCATTTTTTTATACGTGGATTTCCATTGCCTGCCTCCTGACCTCAGGCCCTCCACCAGTAAAACGACCCTGACCACCCATTCCTCCTCAAACACCCCAGAAGCAACCAGTGAGGCAGATCAGACTACTTAGGAGCAGCCATGAGTGGCTTGAAGTAAACCTGGACACCTTCCTGCACTGAGCCACTATTGGGCCCTCCAGAGACAGAGGCGGAGCGTGGCCTTGGGATGTACATTCAGGAACACCCTGATCTATCTACTGTCCTCCATTGAAGGTTTCCAGTGCACCCAGATGTGACCCAGGATTGATAGTACAGCGATGTACATGTGCTCCATGTGGTCCATTTTGCTGCTTTAGGGACTATGTGAAGGGGAAAAAAAAGGATTGAGAGATCTCAGAGGACAGCCCACTACAGCCATCCCTGGCATGTCTGGCTCCGGGGCATCTTTCCCGGAGCAGCATGACTCTGTGAATCAGTGCAGTGAAGGGGCAAAGTCCAGCAGCAGAAGTGTGTGGGATAGAGAGGCCAGAAGTGGGGAGGAGTTTGACAGCAGAGATGCATCGTGGGGATATACACCACAGAGAGGTGCATGGAGTGGAGTCTCAGGAGGTGTGGCGGAGTGTGGCAGCAGGGACACGCCACAGGAAGCCATGCTGTAGAGAGGCATGCAGCAAAGAGGCTCTGGCTGAGAGACCAGCAGGGAGCTGGGATGTGGCTGCAAATGTGTCAGTGCAGAGCAGTGGTGGTGTGAGTGCTGTGCCCAAAGAGGAGCAGGTAAAAGATGCCAGGATGACCAGTTTGAGCTATGGCAAAAGTGGCCTGGGACATCACGGACCCAGGTCAGACAGGTCCAGGGAGGATGGTGACATGGTGTGAAAATCTCCACTGCAGGACAAGTACTACCCTGCTACGGAGTATATGAGTTTACTCTGGCCTAATAGCCCGACGCGTGTAGATGCTGAGACATTTACTGCAGAGCTACTTAGTCTACTCTACAGTAAATGTCTCATGTAGATGCTCCCACTGAGGACAAACCTGGAGAATTCTCATAAGAACATTTCATGGCTTGGAGTGTGCAATTGGGATGTCCTGTGAGCATGGTCTAGTGGGACAGGCTGCAGCCAGTTAGACATGCCCAGACTCACTAAAGTTATACAATTAAGTTTTAGCTATGCATACAGATCTATAGATATTAATCTGTATAGCATCTCCCTTTAGTATTTTGAATCTCTCTTCTGCTCTCATGTTTGTTTTTGTTATTAAGGACGTGTGTATTTTTCACTAGGTTTTGTCACTTAAGACACATTTCACACAGCATACTGTAGTCTCTCTATTTATAAATTATAGGTTGGATGACTATTTCTAGCTATCTGGAATTGCCTTCACACCAGTCATTATCATCAACATGCATGAAGTCTGAGTATGATTAACTAAAATCCTATCACTGCTGATAGGTACCAATTATACTTACAGAAAAGAGATTTTACAGATCATGTATTCCTGCACATTTTTTGCTCCACAATAAGCTTAAATGCAAAAGGCTCACCTCATAGATTGTACTCTGCTATTACATTTTAGACAAAGTGTGCTTAAAAATACATAAAAACCCACCAGTTAATAAGTAGTAATACATTTTCCTCCTAAATATTTAAGATTTACAGTAGTATTATAATTTAATTTCAGCAAAGCTACCGTATATAGGCTTTTCAAGCATGCAGTTTTCAAATGTAGTTCATGATGGCAAAATATAAGGGCTGTATTTATAGCCTCTGGCACTAACTGGGCCAAGCACAACTGCTGATTACAAGAGAGGACTATTTGAAGTATAATGAGAATAGAAATGTCAGCTTGCCAACCTAGTAATTATTTAGCTATGTATGGCAGTAGGAAGTAATACAAGTTCAGTAAAGGTAGTATGTAAAGCAGAAGAGATGAACACATAATGAATTTAGCTCTTCTATTCACCAGATGTGTGTGAGAAGATTAGACTTTCTATGCCTTTCTCTTTTAGACTCACTCCATTTTGCAGGAGGGATGGAGGGGACAGGAGTTAAGTCTGTGAATTGATTGCAAACATTCAAGCACTATATGCTCACATTGCCCAGGTATAAATGACCACAATGTTCAAGGCAATGGAAAAATCAGGGCAAAAGTCTGTTTGCAGTTAACTTGCAAACAAAAGAAAGAAGCCATGTCATTGGATAAATTGTTCACTATGAATAGATTTCTCAGCTCTACTAATGAGGCCAGAAATTACATTCTATAAATATACAGCCTAGCAAGATATCATTAAAACACATTTACCTTGTGGAAAAAAGATGTTTTAGTTTTCCTCTCCCCAAATGTACTCCCCTAAATTACTAATATTTATTTGCTCTTTACAGTTTTTCAGGTGTTTTGGTAACAATTTATAACATTTTGTGAGCTAATTCAGAATTGCTAAGTGTTGTAAGAAAAAAATTACCTCTTTGACATAAAATAGTCCAGAGCCAGATAGCTTATAAACAGCTCAAGCAGGTTCCTCTTCTCCTTTGTTAAACAGAACTTTTTTCCTGTTTTATTTCCAATTCCTTCATCTGTCTGAGAATTGCTTACTTCTTTCAAAGGAGCTTTAGCTCACTTAACAGTTTCAACAGTTTCAGGGATTGCGTTATCTAATTCCTTCCAATTAAACCTGCTTTAGAGTTCTCTTTTTGAATGACTGGTATCTAAAGATAGTGAGGCTTTTTATTACAAAATTAATTAAAAGTTGAATTTCAATTTAGAAGATCTTTTAAAATTTTCATTTTTGTCATGATATATGCCTTATATAACAACTGAACACTTGAAGAATAATTACATTCATCTACTGCAAGAAACAGTAACTGAAATGAAAGCTATTTTTGCTCTTTCTACCAGATGGTTTTTTTTCTCTTGTGAAAGATGCAGAAATAGTCTATATGGCATCTATTTCATTGATGATGGAAGTCCCAAAGAGATCCTTCAACAATACTTCTATGCTTGGGGCAATCCAGCTTTAATAGAAAAATCTATAAATTCTTAATAGAAATGGTAAAGAATTGTGCCTAACAAATAGTTATAGTGTTAGCTATTAATTCTATATCACTTTGTGTGTTTAAGACTCTGTAAGTGGAATCACTGGGAATAGATATCTGCCATGTGACCAGATCTAACCTATTGAATTTTCCCAGCACTCCTATGTTTTGTACTTTTAGTACGTGTTGCCAGGAGAAAATTAGATATTTAAAAAGTAGTGTCAGTAAATTCACTTGAGTCTCTTGATCAAGATAAAGCCTAACACAGGAAGAATAACTTGATCAAGATAAAGCCTAACAACCTACACCCCTGTAACACAGGAAGAGTAACTGGTTCCAGTGCTCCTGACTTTTTTCCCCCCAAAAGCCACTGATGTGCAGAGAAATTGGAAAAATCCCTCTTTAGGAGAGGAGAAGCATTTCAGACTTCTAAATAACATTGTTTTGAAATTCCAAGATGACAGACTCATCCTCTGGTGCTTGCGTCCTATTCTGAGAGTAGTGGTGCCCCTCTGAGAGGCCGCGGAAATCAAGGGGCCATGTAGTTTTCATTCCCAATGAGATGAATTCTGTGGGTTCATCCACACGAACACGCACGCGTGTCTTGCATCATCTCAAAGTCCTTTAAGATGCTGCAAGAGGCACATGCAGGAACAAAAAATTGTTCCCCAGGCTGCAAATTTGGAGCATGGAGGCAAAATTAGACCCCTGAATGCAGGGGTCAAAAAAACCGCCGGGGGGGGAGGGGGGGAAGCAGGGCGGGGCACAGTCCTGAGGCAACCAGAGGCTGGGTCCTCCACAGAGATGCTCTGGTAGCCAGCCAGAGCATCTCTATGGCTGGGCCTTGCCCTGGTGCTGAAGGACGCTGCCTGCCCATGCAGGGCAGGCAGCATGCAAGCCACAGGGACCTGGACCTGGGCTCTGTGTCGGTAAGTAGGTGGGGGCTGGAGGAGGGGGCAGGGGAACAGGGGGGAAGTTAGTTGTGGTATACCCAATAAATACTCCAAAGCAAGGTAAGAATGAGTAATGGATGGATAGTGTAGTCTACAGAGGACCTCGGCATCATACAAGAATGGATATATTGAGAATGTGACTCTGAAATGAAAGTGTTAAAATAATTTAAAAAGCATCACAGAGCACAAAAACAATACCAAACATAAACTTATTATTTTTTTATACATATGGATGGACCACAAATCAATGCAGAGGTATCCAGCACAGAAGATGTAGTATGATGCCTATGATGACAGCAAGCATATTGTGAGAGTGTGACTCAGAAAAAAAAATCACAAACAGAACATGAAGCAAACATGTAAACAAAACCTAGGAGTCTACAAGGATGCTACTGGCCATGTTTTTGCATTACGTGGTCAATGACAATGAAAAACATGAAGAGCAGCCAAGGATGGCAGTTCAACCTAAGGGCACAATTCTGTTTCTGTTAAGATGTGTGAGTGACACCATTTTTAGTGGTAAAAGTTACCCAATGGCATCCTATTTTGTTGTGTGTAATGGCCCGAATCACAACTAAATGCCTTGTGTGGTAACAGCATTGCCCTAGGTTGACTACATTTGGTGCTACAGTGCATGCATGGAAGTGATTCAGTGCTGTACCGGAAAGGCCAGATTCTTTTCCACTGATTAGGTGCATAAGTGCTCAAGTGCAATTCTATTCAACTCTACTCCAGTCCATGAAAAAGGGTTAATGAAAAAAAAAAAAAAATTGGTGGGTCCTCCTCCTCCTCACTTTTTTGTGTCTCAGTTTTAAAGGGTAAATTTATGGTATTTTCAAAAGTTAATTTTCAGGGACTTGAGCAGGGTGGAATAGAATTTCACCTAGATTCCTAGAAGTGCACTTAAACACCTAAGCCAGGTACAAACATTAAAAAGCCCAAGAAGGAAATGATCTATCCTGTGCAGGTTCCTGTAAGTGGCCTAGGTTAGATCAGCAGCAAACAGAACACATGTTCACCCTTTGGTTGGGGTGGGGGGTAATGGGGGCACACAGGCTGCCTGCAATGGCCAAGGCCA
>NW_005841842.1:5608158-5615058 GCF_000455745.1 Alligator sinensis | reverse complement strand
GCATGCCTCCCAGAAGGCCCTGGGGGCTCCCCAGTCTGTTGAACACAGCTGAGTGTCCAGGCCATTCCTGACTGGCACAGGCAAACATGGCCCCAACCCCCTGTCCCCCCCTGCCTCATCCCCTTCCTCTGCCCTAGTACATTGGGACCCCGTAGCTGCAAGTCAAAAAAGCCTTGTAGCACCCCAGGTGTCCGTGACCTGGATACCTGCAGGCAGTGGTCAATCTATGGAGATCACAGGGTTAACTCCATGCAGGCAGAGTCCCAATGTTCTGCCCCCTGCCACCCCAACCCAATACAAGTGAGCCACCCATGCTGGCTCCCGCTTGGAACGGGGTTCCAGGATGGGCTCCAGGTGGCAGGGTAGCTGGCTCTGGCCACTGAGATGTGGTATGCAGGAGCCACGGTTGGGCTTTGTGTGGATGTACCCAAGCACTGGGGGCATGGGGCTCCCTGGCTGGGTGTGCAGCTAAGGTCAGGCTCCATGGGGTTGCACCTAAGCACAAAAGTATGGGGTTCATTGGCTGGGTGTGCGGCCATTTCTGCAACTTGAAGCAGGAAGCTCCTCACCCCAGCAACATCATAACCTGACTGACTAGCTCTCACTGAAACCACGCTTATGTAGCCCAGGGACTGCCCCTTCAAGCCCAAAGCAGTTGGGCTTTAAAGGCAGAGTACCACTTTCTCACTCTTGTAGTCAGTGGGCATGTGAAAGCCACGCTAATGCACTAATGCTTAGTAAAATTAGTCTACTGCACATTAGCATCACATAAAAGATAGTCATCAGTGCTACTGTAGACTAGCACTAGTTACGGCACATTAAGTTAGTGCCTGTTATACAGGTACTAAAATGCCATAATTACGATGCATTAAAAGCGCCATAATTATGGTGCATTAATGCATGTATAGATATGCTCACTGTGTCTTTCTCACTAGAAACATGGTTAGGGGTCTCCTGTTACACTTGGGCAATCTCTTTTACTCCTTACCTGTTTTAACAGTAAAGAAGTTTTTTTTCCCTAACATCTAGTCTGAAACTACTTTGCTTAAATTTGAAACCATTGCTTCACATCCTGCCCTCTGTAGCAAAGAAGAAAAGTTGAATTTCTTCTTATTCATGGCAGCCTTTTTTTTATATGAAGACTGCTATCATTCCCTCTTTAATTACCTTTTCTGCAAGCTACATGGAGTTTTCAAGGTACTTGTGAACTGTTACCATATAAAACGCATAAGGTGTGCAAAATGGATTATTCAATGTTATGATAAGAAATGTCAGATTCCCCTTGTTTCAGTTTGCATATTAAATATGGATTATCTTGATACAGTCCCTCACTTGCATAAATTAAAAATATTGAGAATCTTTACTTATATTGAAAGGTGTTTGGGAGAGAGACTATATTTTTATTCTGTTTTCCTACAGTGCATGGCATAAGGCATCTGAGCAACAAATGGAGTCCCATGGCACACTGACAATGCAAGTAAATAATAATCAAGAGAAATGTGCCATGTAGAATGTAGTCCAGCATAAGGATGACATTTACTATCTGACATCTTTCACAAAGCTGATGCTCTATGAGCACCATATTCCTCAAGATACTGGCCTTTTTTGTGATTTTGAACCTTTGATTACCTCTGATACAGTACACAAAGGTTGCACGTGGTGGGTTGCTCCTTTATCTGAGCTGTGAAAGCAGACAGAAAAACCTATAAATAAAGAGATTGTACCTACCTCTGTTTGAATATACAGGCTAAGAATTTCAAGTGGAGTGTGCCAATTCTCATGCTAGAAGCAAAGCTGGAGGTTCCTAGCTAAAGGGTCTTGCCCTTCCACTCAGGTTCATATTGATTACCATATTTGGGGTCAGGAAGAAATTTTACCCCACCGTCAGATTGGTATGGACTGTGGGTGTTTTTGCCTTCCTCTGTAATGGTGGGGTGAGGGCATGGCCATCTACCTGAGACCTCTTGAGTCAATACTGACAACATTTTATAGAAGCAGGCCATTGGCTGCCATGGTTCCACTGCTTTACCAGTAGTGGAATAGGGTTTTAGGTCTACGTTATGTCAGGGTTGAAAGTAGTCTCATGTAGAGTTTAGATGATGGTTGTAGGGGATGGTTTGGATAGAAATGAACCTGCCTCAGGCATGGAATTGGATTAAATGACCTCTGGAGGTCCCTTCCAGCCCTACTTCTCTGTGACTCTGTGACTCAATCAGGGCTAGATTAAGTCATACAGGCAATCGGAACATGCAGGAGGCCCTGGAACCTGAAGTCATGTGACTCTTACTCTGCAGGGCTGGGAGACCCCCTTGGCTCAACAGGGAAGTCATGGACCTCCTGAAATTAATGCAAGAAGCCTACAGGGGATGAAAGTCAGAAACAACTACCAAACAGGAGTACTCAGCAGCCACTCACACCTATAGGGAGTAGATGAGGACAGCAAAAACACTAAGTGAACATAAATTGGCAACCAGAATCAAGGATAACAAAAAGTCCTTCCTTAGATATGCAAGAAGGCACAAAAGGAACAAGGGAAGCATAGGGCCCCTGATAATTTTAATGGGACGGCTGTTAACTGACACCCAGGACAAAACCAAACTTCTGAAAGAATACTTCATGTTGGTATTCAACCAGTCCAAGGGTACTGACCTGCTTGACAGGATACAGGATGACCATGGTAGGCGTGATCACCCTCCCAAAGCTGACACAGGTCTTGTGGGGGAGCACCTACAAAGGCTAAATATCTATAAGTCAGCTGGATCAGATGAACTGCACCCGAGAGTGCAAAAAGAACTAGCCAACATCATCGCACAACTGATGGTGAACTTATTTGAAGCCTCATAGCAGTCAGGGGAGGTCCCAGAAGACTGGAAAAAAGCCAATGTGGTACCCATCTTTAAGAAAAGGAGGAGAGGACCCAGGAAACTACAGGCCAATCAATTTGACCTCAATCTCAGGTAAAGTTCTGGAGAAAATCATCAAAGAAACCATCACACACAGGCTAACTGAAGGCAATATTCTATAGGATAGCCAATATGGCTTCATTATGGGCAGATTGTGCCAGACCAATCTCATTTCTTTCTACGATCAGGCTATTCACCACGTGGATAGGGGAAATAAGGTTGATGTCATATACTTGCACTTCAGAAAGGCCTTTGACCTGGTCTCCCACAATGTCCTCATGGTCAAATTGGGAAAATACAGCCTCGACTACTTCATGGTCTGGTGGCTAGGTAACTGGCTCCGTGGTAGGACCCAAAGGATGGAACTGAGTCTTCCTGGTGGAAGGTGACCAGTAGTGTCTCTCAGGACCAGTGCTCTTCAACATGTTCATTAATGATTTGGATTCAGGCATTACAAGCAATCTGGCCAAGTTCACTGACAACACCAAGCTATTGGGGAGTTTTGTCATGCTCAAAGACAGGCTGGCAATACAGGCCAACCTGGACAGGCTCGTGAAGTGGGCAGACCTCAACCTGATGTTATTTAATACAGAGAAATGTAAAGTGCTCCAAATCGGGAGAAATAACCCACAACACAATAACAGGCTCAACAGTGCTCTGCTTGCTAGCACCACAACTGAATGAGACCTGGGTGTCATGATTGACAATAACATAAACATGAGCCACCAATGCAATGCTGTAGCTGGCAGAGCTAACTAAACACTGGCCTGTATCCACCGAGGCATCTTGAGCAAGGTAAAGGATGTCATCCTCCTGCTTTACTCAGCCTTGGTGAGACTGCAACTGGAATACTGTGTCCAGTTCTGGGTGCTGCACTTTAAGAAGGATGTGGAGAAGCTCAAGAGAGTCCAGAGGAGGGCAACATGCATGATTAGAAGCCTGAAGACCAAGACATATGAGGAGAGGCTGAGGGACTTGGGATTGTTCAGCCTGGAGAAGAGAAGACTCGGGGGCGGGGGGACTTGGTTGCAGCCTATAAGTATATCTGGGGTGTACATCAGGGCTTGGGGGAGCATCTATTCCCCAAGCCACCCCCCGTCTTGGGGAAGACAAGAAATAATGGGTATAAGCTGATTGAAGATTGCTTCAGGATAGACATAAGGAAAAACTTCTTTACAAGCCGAGTGCCAAGGGTTTGGAACAGGCTCCCCACAGAAGTGGTACAGTCATCCGCCCTGGCAATCTTCAAAAAACATCTTGACGCCTATCTTGCTGGGATCATTTGATCCCAGCAGTGTTTCCTGCCCAGATGCAGGGAGCTGGACCCGATCAATGATCTATAAAGTACTTTCCAGTAGGGCTGTGCAAAGCTTCGGGTGCTGATTTGATTCAGAGAGGATTTGGCCTGATTTGGTGGGGACCAATAAAAAGGGGACCAATAAAAAGGTCCAAATCAATTCGGAGCTCTCCAAATTGATTCAGAAAAGATTCAGAGAGCTTCAATGATTCGAGCAGTCCCTGCCTGCTGCAGCAGGGAGCTGGAGCCGGACTCGGAGCTGGTAAGTAGAGATTGGGGGGGGCGCTGGAGAAGGGGGGAGAGGCCCATGGGGGGATCTCTGCCAAGCCCTACCCCCTGCCTGCTCCTCCAGCCCCCCGACCCCTGCCCGCTCTCCCAGCCCCACCCCCTATGGCTGCCCCACCTGCCCCAGCTCCCGGCCCTTTTAAAAAAAGCTCCCACTCACTGCATGCTGCTGGGAAGGGGGGAAATCCCCACTGCCCCCCACTTCCCCATGCTGCATGGGGGGCTCTGCCACAAGCCCCCCAACCCCCCTGCTGTCCCAGCCCCCGCATGGCTGCCCCACTCAACCCAGCTCTGGCCCTTTAAAAAAAAACAACTCCCAACCCCCCTCAGACTCACCAGCTCCTGCAGCAGCCTCAGGGCTTCAGGGGGCTCATGAAAGCGCCCTGCCTCCCCATGGCGTGGGGCAGTGAGGGGTAGTGGGGATCGGGGATAAAGGTTAGATCAATACTAGCCTGGGATGGTTTAATCAGGGATGCCCCTGCCTTGAGCAAGGGTTTGAATTAGATGATCTCATAAAGTCCCTTCCAGTCTCACTTTCCTATGATTCTAAATCCATTGGTTCTGAAATAGTCATGCTGCCAGCAGGGAGGAACGGGTAGACATGGGTCTCTGCTACTTCGAACTTCAAGGCGGGCTGGTTTCAAACCATGTCTCATTGCTACTTGTCAACAACCCTCTGACAGACAAGATAATAATTTGGATAAACAATGTGGCCAAACACAGGAAGCTGCCTATCCTTCTCCTCTTCCTTCCAATAGGAGACTCAGAAATGCTGATAAACACTTACATGTATTTTTCCCCCAATCAATTTTACCCTTAAAATTATACAAAGTTGTTGGGGGTTTTTTTTACTGTAAAGATCCTTACAGTATGCAGAGCCAAACAAAATGTACTATGTTCATTTTAAAAATTTTCAGGAAGCAAATCAAACACTTTTTTCAGTATAAAAAAAATGCCTGCTCTTATCCTGGAAACAGTCATTTGATTTTAGAGTCACTGTTGGGGTTCTGTCTTTATATTATTTTAAATGGGTGATTCTGTGAGACTTAATGAGTCAGTAATGTATTTGTACCTATAAACCTGCAGAGAGAAATGCTTTAATAGGTTAGGATTAATTTACAGTGTTAGAACAGAACACAAACTTACAGCAAGTGCATTCATCTGGAGAGTTGATCATTTTGCTCCACTCTAAATAGTCAAGTTACTACTTTGCACTGTGGGCTGTTTATACTAAAATAGCCAAATATAAAAAATAAAGTAAATTTGTTTATAGGAACTGATGACAGGCTATCACTGGGCGTGTCTACACAAGACATTTACTGTGCAGTTGACTAATTAGCTGTGCAGTCTTGGCATCTACACGTGTGCCCCGATTAGGCTGGAATAAACTAATTTACTCCACAGCAGGATAGCACTTGTAAATACAAGCACTATCCTGCTGTGGAGTAAAAAACACTGCTGGAGTAAAAAACACATATAGACACTGAAGGGGTTGGCTGGGGCATGAGGGTGCTTTAATGCAGGGCTGCCTACTGGCTAGCTCCACTCTGTAGCACCCTCATGTCCTGGCCAGCCCCTCTGTAGCACATTGAGCTGGGGGAAGTGGCCCCAGATTGGCAGGCTGATCCTCTGGACCATATGTCAGCTGGGGCTGCTTTGCCCTGGCTCAACATGCTACAATCCCAGGTGCACATGCAGACATGTGCCCAGCAGCAATAAACTCTGGAGAGATGAGCTCCAGAGTTTATTGCTGCACATTAATATGCATGTGTAGATGCACTCACTTTGGTAGATTGAATTGCACCACAGACTCTGTGCCTTTAAGATGCAGCAACATGAGAAACAATATGGAGGATGCTTTATGCTTCACAGAAAGAAAATGCCTCCTTGGTCTCCAGGGGTTTTCATAGATTTCATAGACATTCGGGCTGGAAGAGACCCTGAAGGATCATCGAGTCCAGCCCCCTGCCCCAGGGGCAGGAAGTGAGCAGAGATCATAGGATCCCAGAAAGATAAACATCCAAATGTGTTTTGAAGGCATTCAAACTGGTGCTTGAACCACTTCTGGTGGCAGTCTATTCCAAACCTTGGGTGCTCAGACAGTAAAGTTCTTCCTTATGTCCAGCCTGAATCTGTCACGGTGGAGTTTGTGACCATTCGATCTTGTCATCCCTTGGGGAACTCTAGTGAACACCCTTGATAAACTTGTAGGTGGCCACCAGATCGCCCCTGAGCCTGTGCTTTTCCAGGATGAAGAGTCCCATGGCTCTCAGCCTCTCATCATAAGGTGTGTTTTCCTGACCTCTGATCATGTGCGTGGCTCTCCTCTGCTCTCTCTCAAGCTTCTCCACATCCGTTTTGAATTGTGGAGCCCAAAACTGGATGCAGTACTGCAGCTGCGGCCTCACCAAGGCC
>NW_005841842.1:5585588-5608009 GCF_000455745.1 Alligator sinensis | reverse complement strand
CCATTTCATGAGCCTGTCAAGATCTGCCTGGATCACCCTCCTGTCCTCAGGTATGGATGCTTTACCCCAGAGTTTGGTGTCATCAGTGAACTTGGCCAGCCTACTTCTGACACCAATGTCTACATCATTGTTGAAGATGTTAAAGAGTATAGGCCCTAGGACAGAGCCTTGGGGGACCCCACTGGTCACAGGGTACCATGACGATTGAATTCCATCAACCACCACCCTCTGGGTCCTGCTGCAGAGCCAATTCCCCAGCCACTGGATTGTGGTGAGGTTGAGGCCGCAGTTAGCCAGTTTTGCCAAGAGGTGATCATGGGATACCAGATTGAAGGCTTTTTTAAAGTCAAGATATACAACATCAATCTCTTCCCCCTTGTCCAGGTGATAGGTCACCTGGTCATAAAAGGAAATGAGATTGGTCAAGCAAGACCTACCCGCAACAAACCCATTCTGGGTATCCCTCAGGATGTTGCCGTCAGCTAGTCTGTTAAGGATGGCCTCTTTGATAATCTTTTCCAAGACCTTCCCCAGAATAGAGGTCAGGCTGATGGGCCTGTAGTTTGCTGGATCTACTTTCCTCCCTTTTTTGAGGATAGGCACCACATTGGCCTTCTTCCAATTATCGGGCACTTCACCAGAGCACCAGGAGTTCTCAAAGATCTGTGCCAGGGGCTGAACTATGATGCTAGCCAGCTCCTTGAGTACCCTTGGGAGTAAACCGTCAGGGCCAGCTGACTTGAAGGTATCCAGCCTGTGAAGGTGTTCCTTCACGAGATCAACACTGATGGAGGGTAAGGAATCTCCCTCACCTGGGCATCTCTGACCCACAGTGCAGGAGGGCATGTCTTCCTTATCTTCAAGGTGCTCTATAGCCTGGGCCCGGGTATCTAAAAGATTTCTTGCAGCCCCAGGATGACAATCATAGGCAACAGCTCCACTCCTCAGGAACAGTAGTATAATATAATAGTCAGAGGCAAACTGGTCTGCATGGGAGAAAAGGTTTTTGGAAGGGCTGTTTTGAGATTGTGGAACAATTTCCCCATGGGCATGAACAAATATCATTCACTTGCACTTCAAATTGTAAACTGCACTAAAGAATTGCACTTCTTCAGCCTTGCCATCCCTAAGATAGACACAGAGCAGCACATATACACCAGGGTGTGTGGGAGAAACACCACGTCCAGCTCCATCCCTGGGGAGGGGAAAAGAATGAATCTGATGTGACATGGGATAGTTACATTTCTTACCCTGTGGGCATGGACAGATGCTAGCTGTTGGGTCAGGGAGGGGAGGGGGATCAAGCTCTACTCTGGAGCTGATCCTGCTGTGGTCTCTCCTATCCCTGCTCCCTGCCACCCCCCGCCCCCAGCTCTGGTGCTGTCTGCAGTATAGGAGGGGGAGGAAGCTGTAGGCTGGGGTTTGCCCAGCCTGAACTGGAGTGGAGGCAGGTGGACTGAAGCACCCTGCCTCAGTTGAGGCTCATCAAACAAGCTTTAGTTAAAGCACCCCTGCTACCATTTAAAACATGGGATGCTGAATTACATGAGATGCTGCAGGTGTTTTAACTAGAGTGGCTCCTAACAGCCTCTATAATTAAAACACTCTGCCCTACCCCCACCACAAAGCATGTGTAAAGATGGCCTTACTGTCTGTTTTAAAAACTTACTATCCCCTGCTGCTAATCTGAGGAAATTAAATGTCTTCAGAAACGTCCCCTTGAAGCCCTGTGTTTCATTCTGGTTCTTCAAATAAATTCCCTGCCTTGGGTGTGAGCCTTTATTTTTTTTAACTTGTCATTTTTCTTTTGAACTCCAGTGTCCATGGACCTCTTCCTGTCCTGGTTTAAACCTGTTTTGTTGGCTGGCTGGAGAGGAGGCAACATTTTTAGAGTCAATAGTCATTCAGTGTCTGTTAATAGTTTTGTTGATAAGAGACTTAAATCTTGAGGTATTCTTTCCCCTTCTCCTTGTCCCCGCCCCCCGCCCCCGCCAAGAACGACCTATTAAGTAAATATGTGCCTACATTCACCATCCCATAGAAGAAACAAATACTCCACATCCCTCACAAATATTTTTTTCTACTGTATGTAGTGTATTTGGGGAAGCATTGCAACAGGCAAGAATAACACTGGTCTCTGCTGAATGGACAACAAAACAGTTGTATATACAATATATTTATTCCTGCCCTTAGCTGATCTTTTAAATAGTATTGCATGGTCTTTAAAGTTGCATTTTATTCCTGATACTGTACATATACAATACATTGTACTAAGTTTGAAAGGATTGGATAGGTGCATATCAGTACAGAATTAGGCCCTTGATGACTGTGTCCACCTGCCAATCATTACAAATTATTAAGATCTTAAGACTCAGTTCAAGTGTCAGATTTGCCTGGGGCACATTTGAGCTGTTAGAGCTTTACATCCTACAAATCATTCATCTTTCAAAAACTAGGTGTGTCAACACATGCAAATAATGCATCTGAATTTTCACCTCAGAAAACTGAGGCTCATTAAAGTACTCCAGGACACACATCTATACATTTGCCCATGTCAGAAACAAACTACACCCAACAGGAGCAACTGGGCTGCTCCTGCCCCAATCTGACCCCCTGCAGCAACCAGGGGGAGCTCCAGGCTTGCTGCAGGGAGATCAGGGCAGGCCCCAGGCACCAGGAGGCAGATGTTGAGGCGCCGCACTTCACAAGGGATGTGGCCAGCCTGGAGAGGGGTCAGAGGAGGGCCACCCGCTTGGTGAGAGGGCAGCAGGACAGGCCCTACGAGGAGAGACTGAGGGACCTGAACCTGTTCAGCCTCAGCAAGAGGAGGCTGAGGGGGGACCTGGTGGCTGCCTACAAGCTCATCAGGGGGGATCAACAGCAAATAGGTAGAGCCCTTTTCTCCCCAGCACCACCTGAGGTGACAAGGAACAATGGTCATAAGCTGATGGAGAATAGGTTTAGGTTAGAGATCAGAAGGCAATATTTTACAGTTAGGGTGGCCAAAATCTGGAACCAACTCCCCAGGGAAGTGGTCCTCGTCCTTACGTTGGGCAAATTCAAGAGTAGGTTGGATGATCACCTGTCTGGGGACTTGTGAACCCAGCATTCATTCCTGCCTGTGGCAGGGGGTCAGGCTAGATGATCTCTTCAGGTTCCTTCTGACCCTAGCTACTATGAAACTATGAAACTATGTCCCGATCTGTGTGGGGCTGGCAAGCAGCTGCCTGCTGAGCAGGAAAGCATCCTGAGAGTGCGTCTCAGAGGAGCACCTGGCTGCATCTGGGTCAGGGCATGTCATACATAGAAATGCTGAAACTCAGGAACGTTGGGTTCTATTCCAGGCTGTGGAGGGGAAAATATTTTCATGGCCATAGAGGTGTCTGCATGTGGTTGGGAGGCAACATCCCGCTAAGCCAAGACAGCTCTCCCTCCCCCTGTGGCCCCCTGCTGCCTATACAGATTGGGAGCAATTTGCTCCCAGTCAGCATCTACCCATGCGCTTTGGCACATCAGTTTAATGTGCCAATTTCTAGTACCTGCACATGTGTAGATTGTGACACTTTACTGAGTATTAGATTAGTCTAATGAGCAGTAAAGCATCTTGTGTAGACATACCTACTGTATGATACTGCTACTGAGGGCAAATGCATTCCATGCATATCATTTCAGAAAAGATGTGGACAAAGTTATAGAGTCCAGTGGAGGGCAGTGAAAATGGTTCAGGGGCTGGGCACATGACTTCTGAGGAGTGGCTGAAGGAACTGGCTCATCTATTCTGGAGAAGAGAGGACTGAGAGAGCATTCAATAGCAGCCTTCAACCACCTGAGGATAGAGTATAGACTGTTCTCAGTGGTAGCAGATGACAAAATAGAGCAATGGTCTCAAGTTGCAGCAAAAGAAATTTAAGTTAGATGTTAAGAAAACCCCTCTCACTAGGAGGGTAGTAAAGCACTGGAACAGGTTAGCCAAGGAGGCAGTGGAATCTCCATCCTTGGAGATTTTAAGACCTGGTTAGACAGAGTCTTGGATGAAATTATATAGTTGAGGATGGTCCTGCTGGGAATAGGGGGTTGGACTAAATGACCACCTGATATCCCTTCCAATTCCATAAGATTCTGTGATCTCTGGCAGTCAATGCCGTATGTCATGATATATGGAGTGGAGGATTTTGGTGCTTTTGAGAAATGAAACAATGATGTGTTAGGCATAACATGAAATGATATTGTCCAAGCTTTACCACACCAACATGCCAATAAACTCAGTCTCAGTGTTGATGTCTCTCTCTGCTATTCCAGTTTTAATGTAATCATTATTATTACAATAACAGCCTTCACAAGGGAAAACAGAGTGGACAGCTGCAACAAAATCTCACTAGGTTATAGTGCCTGTTATCTGTCTGTCATTCTTTTAAATTCACTTCACATTTGTACCAAAAGACTGAAAGTTATCATTGTCATCAAGTTTTTCAGTTCCTCTGTGAAATGAGTCAGTAATCTCAGATGTCTTGCCAGAAGATAGACATTCAATTAATGAAAATTTGGCTGTGACAGATACCCTGTTGGGAAGAAAGGCAAGGAATCAGATACGCTCAAAACATGAACTTCTTTCTCCTTCCTAAAGTTGGTCCATCCATACCAGGATTGAGGTACATTGGTAGTATTATGAAGTTTACACCGCTGCTACCTATTATGTATCCATTCCATAGATCAACTCAGAACCTTGGCCCTCATGACTTTGCTCTACTCCTTTCAAATAACACAAGTAGTTACTATATAGGTGAATAACAATTATATGTAGGGATGGCAGCTTGGTGCCAGATACTTCCCATTGCAAGACCCTGCTTTCAGTTGCTTATAGCCTTGCTAAACTTTACCTACTGGATCTGGAATTTTCCATACTGATTTTTTTTTTGAATGAATGAATGAATGAATCTACTGAAGTGGCTCAGAAGTTTCCAAGAAGTAAGTGAGGGAAAAATGTATTGTTCAGCCATAACAACAACATTAAGAGAACCCTTGCATAGATTTCTAGTACTTCCATGTTTTGAAACAAGGGCTTAATATTTGACAGATGGCCAAAGTTGTCAGGAATGTGATTTTTCCTTTGTTCCTATGAAAATATGCCCAGACCTGGCTAAGTTAAAACCTGTGAAAAATAAATCTCCATTCATACATGCTCAGTAGAGACTTCTTAGTAGCTAAAATGTATGAAGATGCTGCTCTCAGAAATCATGTTCTATCCCCTCCCAGAACTTGGTTATATGTAACATTCCCACAGGATGAGTGAGTCCTCTCCAATCCATGGCTGAGGATGGAGCAAAAAAATAAATAAATACATTGAATTTCTTTGTGAGGGTTATTCTCCGGAGCCCCAGACTGGAGTGGAACCAGATGCCAGAACTGAGAGTAGACAATTTGTGTCTCTGCTGTTTCTTATGGCCTACCCCATGCTACAAGAAGAAGAAAGCCACCTGACTCAAATAAAGAGAAGATAAAAGTGAGACCAGAGGGCAAGAAAGGGTTAACCTGAGACAAGTAATCTGGCAGAAGCGATACTGGATCAATGGGCAGAGAAACTTTAAATGTGGGGGCTGTGAACCAAGGAGCAGACTGGAACTGGCTGGGCATGAAGATGGAAGACAGCCTAAGGGAAAGGAAGAATGGCTTGGAGCTGTGGGGGTTGAAGCTATAATTGGTTGGACAAGGAGACTGGGAACTGAGAGGAGACTGGGACCAGGACAAGAAGCCAGATGCAAAGGAGAGAGAGGACAGGGACAGATGAAGGGATGCCACAGGTAGGTTTAAGGGTGGGGAAAAATAGGCAGAGACCTCTATGGCCATGAAAATATTTCCCCCACCCACAGCCTGAAATAGAACCCAAGGTTCCTGAGTTTCACCATTTCTCTGTGTGACATCACCTGACCCAGATGCAGTCAGGTGCTCCTCTGAGACACACTCAGGGTGCTTTTGCATTTTCAGAATTTCCTTTCTGCCCCAGAACCCCCTCCCCCTGCAGCTTGATAACTGAGAACCAGCTGAGATATGCCAGGGGGACACCTTCTTGACATGTGGCATCTGGGCCTTACACATCTCTCCAAGCAAAGAGAGCTTGCCAGCTCCTAGCAAAGGGGATTTTTTCAGCTAGAAGAATCCCAACCTTGTCCAGTCTTGCGCTCAGAAAAGATGGACCCCCACTTCCATGGAAAAGGTTTGTCTGTATGGCTAAATGCTCATTCCACCAGTGTTACTCTCTCTTTTTAATTGTCTTGCTGTTCCACTGATCAAAATAACCTTTGTTCTTCAATTCGACTCTCTGCTAGCTGCTTCTGGAAATGAAGCTCCTATTTCACAGCCCTGCAGACTGTTCTTTACTCATTCCAAAGAAGTTATATTTATTTTCACTTCAATCTGAAACTGAATAATATAGCACTAGGTGTCACAGGCCAGATGGGCACTGTGAGTGTATCAATTTAGTTGCAGGCTGACTGGGTGCTGCAACTGTATCAGCCACTGGACTGTTTGGTTCAAGATCGAGGAGGCAGAGTTGGGAGTGAAGCCAAGGCAAATTTATTATAGCTTACACACGCACAACAGTTGACATAAATGCGATAAGCAGATAATGCAGTATTAAAGAGCTAATAGTAAATAATAACAACAGATAATAACAACAGATAGATCAATCTGTCGCAGGCCAACTGGGCACTGCGAGGGTATCAGCCACTGGGCTGTTTAAAACAACAGATAGACAGACATGGTTTGGCAATTTATCGATAATCCCTCAATGCCAGGTGTGCACCAAGTGATTCCAGCAAAGTCAGGCGTCCCCAATTGACGCTGTCGGAGGGATTACCGGGGAAGCTCCCTTGATCAGGATCCGATCCTCACTCACACCAGAAGTTCGGAGTCTGGGCTTGCAAAAGCAATGACTGTTTTGTTCCTTCCTTCCTGTTAGTCACCTGATGCACGCGCTTTTTGTACCTAGTCTTATGCTACTCTGTTGGCTTTAGAGCCACTCACAATCTTGCCCTATAGCTGTTACCCTAGGGGATTGAAAGGTGTTAAAAATTATCATAAAAGGTTACTACCCAGACTCAGGTTTATCCAATAAGCAAATTACAATGCAGCATCTTCAGGTTTGAAATTAACATTATCCGCCTAAATCCAACCCCTTTTAGGTTTCTCTGAATATGCTTTCTTGGGACGTGTTTTCCTGGAATGTGCTGGGTGTGCCAGGCGGTTGGATCCAGTTTTTATCATCAAGGCTGAACTTTGAGCAAAAATCATTAGGTCAACTAATCTTACAGCTATAGCTTCACCTTTGAGGCTCAGTCAGTTCCACAAACAGTTAGTTTTATCATTTTGGTTAAACTTATGACAGGCAAGTTACATTTTCGGGTTACAAACTTACAAGCCTTATATTAGGCAAAAATTCCAAATGCCTCCAAGAAGCACATATTTATTGCTTATTAATCTCTTTGGTTCTGGCCATCACACCTAGGCCTCCACCATATTAGTAAAGCTTCTAATGTATCTTTAACTGGAGAAAAATATGTGTTGTTTTATATATGATGAAACACTGTACCAGCTGGACCCCCTTTTCCAATTTCTAGTTAAAAGAATAGCACACACTTTACTATAAAAAAGCAAAAGAAGCATAAGAAATTAGTAACTGTATATGAGATACAGACAGAGGTGTAAGGCTAAACAAAGGAAATATAGAAATAATCTGTGCTTACCTTGCACCTTAAATCCAAGAATGCAGTTTCAACTCAGCTTTCTAGCTAAGGCATTCTACTGCCTCCCTGAAGTTGCCATCCTATACTGAGTCAAATAAAGCTCAAGGCAGAGTTTAAGTACAATTTTTATCTGGCTATTCACATAGCTCCCTCCTGGATTCTCCACTATGCTTATAACTTCCTGAACCCCAAATGCTTATATTTCCCAGACTAAGAATTCTTCATGATCTAATTAAGACCAGGAGAATATCTGCATCCTTTCAGACACAGAAAACACCAATCCAATATACTCTCTTCTCTCACTTGTCTGAATAGCCAGGTATTATTCTTAAGGCCTTCTTTTTAAAAAAATAAATCCATCACTGTCTCAAAGTGCCTGCTTTTGTGCCTCAGAGCACTCTGCAAGGGAGAAGAGTAAACACTTCGTGGTATATGTTCATTTTCAGCAATTATCACTTCCTGGATAGGTGAAGAATACTTAAATTAATCACTGTCCCAATAAAACAGTTTGGCTCTAGGATAAAGATATATCAATATTGCATTCATATCAAATATTGCAATGCATATAAACATAAGAATGGTAAGGCTGAACAGTTTATTGCTATATATCTGCAGACGCTATACATACCATATCAATAAAACAAACTCAAGAAACCATGCATGATACCCCAAACCATAGTGGGGTTTGTGGCACTGCAGTCATCAAATGTCCACCAGCCCCATTAGCAAAGCTCCCTGTTCCCCTCTTCTGCTTTTCCACACAGGTGATGACAACCTGTTACTGCTATTGGTTATTCTATTGAATATCTCATGCATCATAAGATTTCACCTTTGCTTCTGACCCAGGTAGGTACAATAGAATCAGGTCCAAAAACTTTAATTACATAATCATCTACTATTTTTTCCATAGGACTCCTACTTTGACCCCTGCTTCCACCTACTCGGAGGATGAACCAAAAACCAAACCAAGTCTCCATGTTCAGCCAGGCCCTATCCTCTGTCCCCCACAATCTATTTGATCTGTTCTCACTCCTTCTCCACATTCAGTCTTCATGATCCTTTCCTTTTTCCCCTTCCCCCACCCCTCCCTCCCTCCCTCCCTGTCATTCTACAGCCAACATCCATCTCCTGATCTGTTTGCCTATTTCTCACCCTACTTTCCGGCCTCTTGTCAGATCTGTCCCAGAGTTCTCCATCTCTGAGTTCTCCCCTAATAGCTCCCAGCCCCACCACCATTTCACTCACCAGCACCCTCACTCAGTCTCCTACCTAGATCCCAGGCCCAGTCACCTAGCCCAATTATCCCAGCTCTCTCTCATCTCTGCTAGTCACTCTGTGTGGATGGCACATGGACAGTCTTGAGCTCCAAAGATAGTTTTTGAAAATTATAGACCGAGTTCTATTTCACCCATTAGGGGCGTAAATTAAATTAAAGGCTTGTGGCAGGATGGGCCCTGAAGGCTTCTGTGACGTGCACTATGGGCCACCCTAGTTCTGCCCCTACTCCAGTTTCTTTGTATAACACCCAACTTTGTATCTCTCCTTCCACATCTTGGTGTTCTTTTTTTTTTGATGATTGGGAGGCTGCCCCTGAATCCTGGAGCAATTTCCTTGGTGTCTAATGGACCCACTCTGTCCCTGGCCTGTGTGTCCACTGCTTGCTAGCAGGAGCTTGCCTGTTTTCTGTAGGTGGCTCATGTCCCAGTTGGAACTACTTGTGCCCTATGGTCACAACTCAAACTTGACAGTCACAGCTCATGACCGTAGTGGCTCTAATCAAGCCTTAAGAGATCTAATTGTAGCATCTGTCCTCCTCTATAGCCACACCCATGACTCAGGTATTACTCAGTTGGTCTTCATTCCCCTGCACAGACTTCAGCCCTCTTGGCCTTGACCTGCAAGTTACTCTGACTGTAGGCCTGTAGCCTGGGCCCACTTGCTCTGACCCAGCGTCTTGGCTCCAGCCTTTCTTTTTCTTGAGGCTCAGGCTCAAACCCCAGTAGAAACTGGTCCCAGTCTCCCTCATTTCCTCTGTCTCTCTCTGTCTATAGCATCCTGCCCCAGCAGGTCCAAACCTAGACTGCCTCTCTGCCACCCCTGCATGGTCTCCTAGCCACCACTACAGCCACTGGTAGTTACTATTTTTACCATAGCAAAATAAAAGACACCACCCATCTTGGAAGTCACACAACAAAGAATAAGCCAAACTCAAAGTCAGCCCCATCCTTAATGAAGTGTGAACTCTAGAAAATGAAGGAAAGTGAGTTTCTTATAATGGAAAGGTATACATTTGGATAGAACATATTACCTCCAAATTTATTGCAGCAAATGCAAGTGGTGCAAAGTCTGAAAACAAAAAAGGAAGCTTTTCTGCCTTCATGCTAGGAGTCCCCTTACCACCACCCAAGGCTCCACAGCAGCATGCCTGGGAGGTCTACATCCTTCCCCAGCCAGGGCCAGAATGACTCTATTCCAAAACTGTGGGGTGCTAAACTTTTTCTATGTAAAGTCACCAGAACTTTTTTTAAAAAGAAAAACAATGATTTTTTTCCCTAAATCTCCTTCTTGGAAACGTCTAAAATGATATGACTGAAATTTTTCAAAAGAATTCAGCTGGAGGTAGATACCAGCATGGAAAATTGCAGCCCAAACAGTTAAAGTCTGAAACATTTTAAGCAGCTAAAAACAGGTTCCTATAAAGAGAAGTGCTGGACAGTCTTAATAATAAGAATTGCTATCAGCCCCACCTATGTAATACATGTTTTCAAAAGTCAGACTTTGAAGAATGATAATAAAAAAACAAAGCCTTCCCAACTAGTCTGAGATTGATATAGTACTCTAACTTATTCCACTAGGAGGGAAACACTGGAAAATATTTCTTTCCTTCTTTATCCATATGTATATTCCCCCCAACCCTTTTTCCAAAACCCCCATTTTCTTTTTGTTTTTTTCTGTCATTCTTTCACCATGGCCTTCTTTTATCCTGTCTCCATCTCTCCCTTGCTTACCCCCATTTCATGCCATCCCTTCCAAGTTTCATTCTGTTTTTATGTCCCATTTTCCCCCTCTAATGGATAGTAGGGCTGAGGTCAGCAGTCAGGTGTTAAAAGAAGGCAGGTTTTTTGAAGTACCAATTTAAAACATGTCAGCTCAGGAGCAAGAAAATTGCAAAGCACCCTTTAAAACTGCAGAATCCACAATTTTGGATCTATTGCAATTTTGCATGGTCCCTGCTCATGTTTCATATATTCTACATCATTGGGTAAGAGGGTTGCTGACCCTTTCTAAAGAGACTTTCTAATGTGACAGAAAATCTGACAGCCTGATTGTGGGTGCTGAAGAAAAACATTAGTACATTGGTACATTCAGTCTGGGACCCTGTCAAAAGGGCTAGAAATGCTGGGTGACAATGAGTTATGGGAATGCAATACTTTGTCAGGAACTGCACCACAGACCACTAGAGCAGTGTTTGAAAGGCTTCTGAACTCCTATCCTGCAGATATATTGAGTAAGATTATATGCTGATTTTATCCTTTGTTTCCATTTTTCTTCTGTAAGGGGACAGACATAACACATAAACTGGTTTAAGTGATCAGAAACTGGTTTAAACCTGTAACAGAACAGATGTTCAGTGCACATAAACCAGTTTGAAAATGGCTGAAACTGGTTTGAGATAAACCTGGTTGAATGTAGTATCAGACTTGACTGATTTGGGTCAAACTGGTTTATGCCATGTCTGTCCCAGACGCCTTCCTGGTTTAAGTTAAATCAGAGTCCACCAGAATCCCAGATGCTTTGCAGCCCTGGGCAGGGCTCTGCTCTCTGTTCCAGCCCAGCAGGTCTGGCCCCTCCCCTCTGCTCCCTGGCTGCAGCTCCCACTGAGACTATAGACACAGCAGGGTCTGCCTGGCTTCCTCCTGTTCTCCCCGACCACTCCCTGTTCAAGCATGGATTCCCCACACCCCTCTGCCTTATAGAGACACCTCTCAGAATTAGCTAGCATACCACATGCTGCCTACGGTCCCTGCTGTGGGAGATGAAAAGGGCAGAGAGGCTTTTTGGAGCTAATCAACACATATCTGGTAATGTCCTTCCTTGAAAAAAGTTGTTTAAGAAGAACTTGAACTAATGGAGAGAGGTGCTGTTTTCTTAATGGGCTGATAAACACTGTGTTCTCAATTCCCTGCTGAGCTGCTAAGGGGGGGGAGGGGGGAGGGAGAACCCCTCCCTAATCAGAGCTTCCTGTCAGGGCCTAGCCACACCCACCTCAGCTCAGCACTATGGAAGGGAAGGGAGGGCTGCTCTAGCACCCCCCATCTTCTGGCCTGAGCCACTGCAGGCATGTGCCTGAATTTTTTTCCATCCAGAGGGGATAACTGTGTAGTTACAAACTGCTTTAGCCTAGCCAAGTTAGACTAACCTGCAAAGATTGAATCAATTCAGGCTCAGGCTTTTTTAATGTCTGTCCCTAGCCCAAAAGTACCTAATTTACATTTTTGCCAGCTTACACTTACCATTGCTTTCTTTCTCCTTGCAGTTATTAAGAGATAGAAAAAACATTACTGGAATATTTAGTTGGGCAAAAAAACCACAACTGATTTTTCAGACTTTGCACCACTTGCATTTGCAGCAACAAATTTGGAGGTGATATGTTCTATCCAAATATATGCCTTTCCATTAAAAAGATCTTACTTTCCTTCATGTTCTAGAGTTCACACTTTATTAAAGTTTTCTGGCCATTATAGTGCTTTGAAATGGTGGAATGATACTAGTTTCTCCTGGAATATAAAGGGTAGTTGGAAAGGCTCATTTATTTTACAAATATTATTTTCAGAAATATACAAACATATCTATATGTTCCATAGGTAAATAGTATCTATCTACATTTATCTATCTATAGATAAATAGTATCTATGTTCCATAGGTAAATAGGTGCTTTCATCGGTATAATTTTGAAATATACCCCCAAGCCTACTGCAGGAACAATGGTTACTTGCAGATGTTAAAAAAAACAAAACCCTGCTTTACTGGAAGCAGAAGCACATTACAGATGCTGTAGAGCTAGGTCAAAGTATACAATGAAGACTTCAGTGGGGCTTTTTGGCACTTTTAGCTGAAGTGGATTCAATCAGCTATAGATAAAAGCACCAAAAAAGCCCCATTAAAGCGCTTGATCTATACAGACACTGGGCGAGTCAAGTCCAATTAAGGTGCTGCCTGTTTTGGGCATGTGCAGGGTCTGGCACAAGAACACGCCGAGTTTAAAGTAAAGCACCATTTTTTTTTTGGTTTTTGGGGTGGGTTTTTTTTAATGTCTGCAGGAAGCCAATATATCTATTTCCTGCATATGCAACTGTTTATTTTCAGTGCTTATGGTGTTGTGCCACCCAGACAACTCACAGTATGGTTCAGGCAGACGGAAAGTAATCTTAACTATAACTTAGCATAGATTTCTGCCTTGGGATAAATAATAGATACCTCAAAAATATTTTCACTGGGGTTTAAAGTGGCCAGCATAGAGCACATTCTCTTGAAGAATAAAGGCGTTGGGTTTCATATCAGCAGAAGACAAAAGGACTGCCCTCTATGATGGCCACCCTGGGGTTTGCAGCACACGTGGGTTCCTACACTGTAAAGACTTCCAGAAAAGTTGGCAATGATCATTCCTCTATATTTTGCCATGATCCATGGTGAGTTAAATTAAGAAAACTCTGAGGATATTGTCTATGAATGGTTTATCAATTCTGTTTGATCCTGCGGGTTACTTATGTGAGTGTGTCTGTATGTGCCAGACTATTTTGAATGTGGCCCTTGTTTGTTTTCTCTGTTGTCCTTCTATCTGCATTTTGGATTGAGATTCATAGAAGCAGTGGCACATGGGTAAAATAAAGGATCCTTGACTAAAGTGATCCCAACTGAAATGAAATATCTTTAGTGAATTGTCTGGCTCCTGCCCAGGAGTACTGCCTTATCAAAGAAGATACTATCTAACAAAGAAGTGACCAAACAGAGGTTGTTGGTCACCTATTGAGGCTAATGAGAAGATCATAGAAAAGAGAAGACCACAGGATTATAAAAAGGCCTAAACACCTCTAGTCTTCAGGCCTTTTCATCAGCAAAAGCTGAGGAGAATAGATGCAGGAGCCCAAGGCAGGGTGACATGCCCAAACTTCAAAGAGAAACATGAGCTAAAGAGGAATTGCATTCGGGGAGTTCTTTGTGCTCTAAATAATCCCTTCTTGTGCTTTACCTCAAGTAAAGAGCAAATTAGTTTGCTTAGCTTCTATCTATTTGCTCTTATTATCAAGTGTCCCTGAGGCAGAGTAAAAACTTGTGTGTTCATCCCTTTGATAGGATGCTGGAGTATGTGAAAAGTGGCTGTAGAGGAGGAGCTGGGAAAAGATTAATTTAGTTCTGTAGTTTAGGCATTCAGCCCACTGGGTTTCCAGTGACAAGAGGAGTATGAAACACCAACAGCTAGATTCTATTCCACTTATAAGGCACTTAAAGAGACACAGGTGTCTAAGTGTGATCCGATTCTACCCTGTTCAAGTCCCAGAATAACAGGTGATGGAAAAAGTGAGTGGGTTGCCATCCTCCGTGCTACTTTTTGTAACTTGGTCTTAAAACTAAGATGATTACATATTACAAAAATAGGTAGGTTAATATTTTTAGGCACTGCAGGAGGATGAATAGTCCACTTAAGCACCTAAGTCTACTTAGATTCATATAATCATAGACAAACAGGGATTGAAAGGTACCTCAGGAGGTCACATTTAGCCCTACCCCATTTTAGACAGTTTCATCTCTACCTAAACCATCATACACAAATGTTCATCTAACCTGCTCTTAAAAACTTTCAAGGATTGAGATTCCACAACCTCTCTAAGTAGTGTATTCCAAATGTATACCAGGTGGAATAGATACCTCTTAGGTGAAATAGGATTTAGCCATGTTGTACAGTGCTCTTAGACTTTCTCATTGTAGCACTGATATATCATGCTTCATGCTCAGGGAAGCTCAATACATGAAAGCTGAGGCAGTTTGCAAGCTTGGGAAAAAGAGGAACTTTGCCTCCTTCTGCCAAAGCTCCCTTAATACCACTTTCTCTCATCAAGCCCTTAGTCCCTCTTCCTAACATTGGCTATGCCCAAGAAGACCTGTCTCCATTCCTTTTCTAATGCCTTCTTGTTCTGGTTAAATAGCCCAAGCCACTATTGTCACAGGGTACCATCTCCAGGAATCTCTGTAAAGCCCCAGAGACCAAAAAAAATTTACTTTTCACCTGCTCTGTGGATAGACTGCCCTCCTTATCCAACACATCTTGGTGTTAATTGCCATTAAAATATGGGAGTCTGCCCTGGTCTTAACTGAACAACCACCAGCTGTCTATGATCCAAGCCTTATGGGCTAATTGCATGGCTCTGGTCTTCCCCTACACCATGACCCAAGCCTCACAGATGTCATCCTCATTGATGTTCTCCCATAACACACAGCCCCTCTGGGCCCTCAGACCCCTTGTTCTCTCACTCAGTCACTTTTCTCGTTCTCAGACCCCTTGGTCTGACACATAGGGGGTGCATGGTGGTGCATGTGCAGCCCCTGAGAGCACTGGTGCCACCCCCCGAGAGCACTGGCTAGGGAGTAGGGACACCAGGAGAAGTGATCCTGGTGGTCCCCCCTGTGACTGATCACGCCGACCCCCCCCTGACTCAGGAGGCACCAGTCACCCATGCTTAGTCTCCCTCTTCCCTAGCCACTCTGGGCCTCTGGACCCTCCTGGTCCTACTTTCTCCCAGCCGCTCTCTGGGCCTCTCATCCCCTCTGGTCCTGCTCTTTCCTCAGCCCCTCACTGGGCCTCTGGACCCTTCCTCTAGGCTCTTGTCCTCCTTGTTGGGCCTACTCTCAGCTGCAGGGCTCCTGTCCTCATTCCACTTGGGGAGGGGCCAAAGGAGAAAGTTAGCCATCACCTTAGCCATCATCATCAGGCAGGACCACAGTCTCTTTGATCTCCTTCCTCTCAGGCTGTAGCCACACATGGACCTTTGGCCTATCCCTTCCAAGGTCCTGGTCCTCTCTTGGGCCATTTGAGATCTCCAGGCTCTGGCAGTTTCTGCCGTGGCCCCTCCTGGACCTTTTCACCCCTCTTGAGTCCTGGCCCTGTGCAGGCCAGTTGAGATTCTGTGGGTCAAACTCTAGCTACTAGCCTTTACTCATCCTTGGGTCTGCTTGCTCTAACAAACATCCCTTCTGTGGGCTCAGGCCTTCTAAGGCCTTCCCACTAGGCTCCAATATGTCCCTCACTGGGACCTTGGCCAGTGGCCTCTTCAGCCCTCATGGTAACTGGCCTGGCTGTTGTCCCTCTACCCAGGCCCCTTTTGGACCATTAGAAACTGCCTTTCAGTGCATTTTTCTCAGATTGTGCTCCCCTCATCTTTCCTCACCAAAGGCTGACCCACAAGGCAGTGGAACCTGGGGTTTTCAGGCACCCCATATTTGCCCTTTCCTGGGTTTTGCCACCAGTGGCACTTTTTAGGAGCTGCCTCACCACAAGCGGCCCCACCCCTATGACCACAAACCCCAGTAGGGTGCAGTTTTTGGTCCAACCCAGGACCCACCTCCAGGCTATCCCACTCTAGCCCCTAATGTTACACACCCCTCCTGGACCATGGGTTTCCAGCCCCATTGCTTGTATTTCAGACCTCCAGGCCCCTGGCTCCAGCTCAGTCTC
Organism: Alligator sinensis; assembly: GCF_000455745.1. Lineage (NCBI taxonomy): Eukaryota > Metazoa > Chordata > Crocodylia > Alligatoridae > Alligator > Alligator sinensis. The sequence continues at coordinate 5,591,539 of NW_005841842.1, read as the reverse complement.
ATCTCTGAGCTCTCTGCCCCAGCTCTCTCTGGGGCCCCACATACTTCCTCTCTCTAGGGCCTGGCCTCGCATCAGGTCCCATGCACTTAGCCTCTCCCTAGGTCCCTGACAACTCATCAGATCTCAGACAATCTCAGCCCTTCTCTCTGGGCTACAAACCGCCGCCCTCCCACCCCTCAGTCCTTTGGAACTTCCTCCACATCTTAGATCCGTCCCAAACCTCCAGACTGCTCTAGGTGTTATTTTCCATGCTGAACTTCTGAAGCTGCAGCCATCCTGCTGAGGTGGCATTCTCTCAGCAGACTCCAAGATTTTTCCGTCAGCTTTGCTCAGGAGCCTGGGCTTATATCTGCCTTAAACCTAGCCCTCCTCCTGGGTCAGATTATGCCCTCCAATCAGCCCTAACCACAACCTGCAGGCTCCCTGAATCAGATGACCCTGTAATCAGATGTGGCCCCACCTGCAGGTTGCCATACTGGCTGCTTCTCCCCTTAAAGTGGAGGCACCTTATCCAGGCTACCACAACCACCCCCTTGGATCTGCAATATAGACGAAGCAGTATTTTGCTCCAGCATATGCTTCATATAGTAATACCTCTATCTCCAAATCCTAAAAGGTCTTTTGGGACCAAAAACACCGGTCCCTATCATAAGCAACAGGAGCAGGGAAACACAGATAATAATGCAAATGCCAGCTCTAAGGTTAGCCAGAGGAATTTCCTGTACAGTGAAGTTCCATACTCTTAGAGCAGTATCTAGGCAAACAAACACTCCTTAAGGGAGATACTCTGTCATTCTGCTCTAGCATGCACCTACTTGGCAATTCTCTGTGGTTCTTTAGGTACCCTGTTTTGTTTTCTTTTGTGGTACTTTAGAATTCAGTACACGATGAAACAGGTAAAAGAAGTCTGGGAAATTCATAAAGGAAATGGTAGGTCTGTATAAGAGAATTGATAAATTTGGAAGAAACAGATGAGTTTTTAGGAGAAAAATCTAATGGTTGTCTGGAACTAAGCTATGCAGTGGAGGAGTTTTCACTAGATTAAGAGGCAGACATTTAAATTATATGCAATTATTAGGCAAATTCTACCATGTTTTTTATCAGAAGGGATTATACTACTCATTTACACTTAATAGTAGTAATATATCACAAACGTATTAGTTTAATTAGTTAATACTAGTTAAGTACTTTGAGGATGAAATGCACCATGTGTTACTTTGCACAGTATCATACTTACTACAGCTTTAAAAGAGTCTGCCTTACAGTCTGTGCACACTGACTAGGCTGGAGTCCACATAAGCTTGTTTGATCCTATTGGACCAAGGCAGAAACTGCAACAGGTGATACTACTCTAACTAAGATTGTTAAGTGCAGCTGTGATTAAGCAGGATGGAAAATGAACTGATTAAGGAGCAACTCAAGAGCTGCTATTGAGAAGTATACCATTGAGATCCTCTTCTCTGCTATTTTTCTGCATTTCTGCAGAGCATGGGGAAGTCAGGCTATGGGCTATTCATGGCTATTTTGGTGTTACCAGCATGCATTTTGTTACTGGGACCCCAGTCCTTGTAGACTTCTTCCTGTGTATTTGTCACACTGTATCACCTTAAATAACATTTCATGTTGTAGTGTAGCATAAACTATTATAGTCCACAGTAAGTAGATATTTCAGATGCTGTGCACCTCTGACAGCAGAGTTTTATGCAGCTTTCCAGTTCCCTAGGAAGAAATGTGACTAGGCAATGGACATTTAACTTTAAATTAAGTCTGTAGGCCAAATGTTTGCACTCATTCAGGCTAATACAGTGCTACAGTCTCAGTTCCAGCCATCTGAAAATACAGCATGGACTTCCATAATGATTTCCTGAGGCGTATGACCTTTCCCTTTCTTTTCACTAGAACTTAAAATAACTTGGACAAGCATTAGGGAGCTGGCTGCGGTGTAGCAAAAAAATCCTTCTTCATACCATGAAAGGCCTGTGCCCCAAGTTCTTCCAGAGGCTCAACATCACGATCAATACAAGTCCACATTTCATTGACTGAATTTAGCACCCAAGGCCACAAAAATGTACAACTAGACAGCATCTGGACTAGAACTTGGGAATTCTTGACACTTAAGCCTGTGCTGGCTTCATTAGACAGCATTATCTCTACCTAAAACTGTGCCTTTCTTCTTAACTCCCCTAAAATCTTCACTGGAGAGAAAAAAAAGATTAAGAATTATGTCTCTCTACTTCAAAATGAGATGTCAGCCACTAGGTGCTGCTCATGCACAGTGACACATCCACTTGCTCCCTCCTCACCTTCAGGACTATTCACTTGCGCTTCCTTATGGTGCAGTATTTGCACAAGCCCCTGGCTTCCTGCATGCAAAGAAATGTCAGCAAGAAAAAAATGCTCATATTAAAGAGTTTATCCTTCACAATGAAAACAACTCTATTAAAATGAAAAGGAAAAGAATCTCCCTTTGCACAAGTTGGTTGAGGAGCTATATTACACAGAGAGCGCTTGACATAAGTAACTGAATTTACTTCATAGTTGTGCAATCATGCTCCATTTATATCGCTGTCATTCACTAGATAAAAATGTTATTAAACCCAATATTTGTTTGTCTTTCACTTTTTAAATAGCTTGACAATAACCAAAGAAACCAATTAGATGGGCATTTCAACTCTTGAAAGTGGATAATTAGCAGGCACGTGCACCAAATGTTTAAAATAGTAGCAGTATTCCCTGCTACAGTTCTCTGGGCTTTTCACATTTCCCCACTTTAATTTCCACCTCTAAGGTTACACAGTAAAATTCATCCTGCCATGAGAGTTGGACTAGAAAACTTCAGAGCCAGTGAGAAGTTTATATCAAAAAGGATTTAACAAAAAAGATTTCTTTCAGAGGAACTGTAATAACAAAATCATTCTCTTTTCACCTTTCTCCCCCATCTTATTTAAATTCAGATACTGTTGTGACGTTTAGAAAAAGTTAGTTGTATTAGCTAAGCATATATTGAACAAGAGGTTCATTCTGCCATAAATGAACTGTTGTTACTGTTAATTTTACTGAAATCAAATAGATTAAGCCAAAGCACAGGGCATATTAACTGATGCAAAAATAGAAGTTCTCCTCTTCCTCCAGTTAAATGGCTTCTTGAACTGATTTCCTCCTAGATATCCAGTTTATATAGTTTTTATATTTATACCTCTTAGGATTGATAATTTTCTTGACCATGACTGACTGGTGCTGTCTTTCAGACAATCAATATGATAGGCCAGTCAATAAGAAGAATATGACATGAATAATAAATATGGTTATTTTTCAAATGCACTGTAAATATGCATATATGTTCTTAGTACTAGCTTTTTGGCAGATTTAAAATGGGTATACATAGCCAAGCAGTACAGAAGGATCCTAGTAGAGTCATGAGATTTAAATGGGACTTCTTTAGGGTTATGCACAGATTGATGCACCTTGTTGGATTGAGGCCTGAACCAACTGTCCATTCAGACAGTGTTGAAATGTTCTTTCTCCAATGGAGTTTGTTCTGATGCAAAGAAAGCTGGAGTTTGAATATCCACTGTATAATTAGCAATTAGACTTTTTTGGACAGAGACATGAAGCATGTAGGAGATGTCACAAGCTGTCTTAATTTATGGGTGATCTTCAGGACAGTGGTAAGGTTCTTTGGCAGCTTTGTAGCTTTACATTTTTGCTTACTGTGGAGCACCTGTAAACTTTTAGACTTTATGAGGCAGCGTGAGGAAGAAGGCAGATCTACCAAGTTGGGAAAAATTGTATAATTTAGTTAATGTGGCAAAAAAACCATTAACTAGATTATCAGAAACAAACAAAGATGGGATTAATTCCCTAGAAGTGGAAGATATATGTTGCCTGTCAGAAGAGATCCTGGGGTTGCTATATGAAGTTGAAGCAAAGATCTTGATAACACAACAGGAAAGATGCTAAGGAACAGGAAAAATTCTAAGCATAGCAATCTTCCTACAGTACGCTTTTGAATTCATAACGGTAATATAAAGTAATATCAAATGTTCAGATTAGACTTGGTGGTAAAATAAGGCTTAATGTGGTCAGCTGTTTTCACTAAAACCCACATTTTATTCCAAATGAAAAGAAACTGCTTCATTTGAGATTTGCTGATGCATTTCAAATGCCCTGCATTCAATTCTTTTCATTAAGACCTGGAGTCACTGAAATAGCTGATCACCATATCACCAAAATCTGAGAGAAGAGTATTAAACTAAGATCAAAGGTGCAAACAGTGCAGCAGAACAAAAATGTTATGTATCAACTACACTTTTCAGAAGTGACATCACTGAGAAAGTTGACAAATGGGTTTATTTGGGGAGCTAACTAGAGTGCTATTAAATATATTTTCACAGTAAAAACAAAGAGAAAAATTAGTCTAGGATGAATGGGGAAGCTTTTCAGGATAATGAAGAGTGCATACCATCTGTTTGAGGAGGAAAAAATATTTGATCAAGACATGTTTCTGATAATGCTCTACATAACTGAGGCAATGGTTTCATAACAAAGTTCTAAAAAGGAATGTAAGGACACTGATAATAGCAAAGCAATGGCATTAGATGAATAGAGAAAGCTTCAATTTAGGGATATGTACAAGGGAGACAAAGAAATTCTGGGTTAGCTGTGGTATAGCATTTAATTAGCAAAATAAACTTCAATGGCCAAGGTTTGCTTAAGGAAAATAATCCAATTAGACCTATAAAAATATCACCCACTGACACATGGACAAAACTAGTGGTTCCAAGGTAGGTAAGGAACCTATGGAGTAGGCAATGGATGAAACAAACTGATAACATTAAGTATTTAATTGGAGAATGATATGTGAAGAAAGCTGAAGGAAGGCACTGAGGAGCAAGAATGGTTTTAGGGAGGCTTGGCTCCCTAATTGGGAGAGAAAAAAACTGTTGGAAATATTTTTCTTTTATTATTCACTTTTCTACCATGCTGCTGAGGCTGGAATCAGGTGGGGCCAGATTTTTTCCACTCATTGGGAAGCTGAGTTGACTTTGCTGCCTCAGTTTAATTCTGTTCCACCCTGCTGCAGTCCCTGAACGTCCATTTTGTCCTCTATTTTTAACATACTGTCAATTTACCCTTAAGATTGAGTCATATAAAAGCACTGACAAAGAGGACTAACCCTTCTTTTGTATTAACAGTTTTTCAGGGAGTGAGCATTAATATGCCAATTTTAACACCCACAAAAGAAAGGCTGTGTGTGGCATAACAACCAGGGTTTGCACCAGGGTGGCAGTGGCAGCAGAGTCCATTCTTCTGCCCCCTTTAAAGCAAGCACCTGGGGCTAGTATCCAAGTTGCTCACTGCTTATTACACTGCTATATGGTAGTCCTCTGTGGCCAGCTGTATTCCAGTGTGACCTCATCTCCAATGTATGGCACAGGAGTACAAAGTGTAGATCAGCAGTTATGAATTGCATGGGATGTGCCATGTTCATGTTCCTTTCAGAGGGTCAAGACCATTTCATCAACATTAAGTGTAAGCTGGTAGCTATCTTGGAGGAAAAGACTGAAGGGTTGGGTTAGGGTTAGGGTTAGGCTGTCAAGGAAAATAAAGACTTCTTGGATACGAGTCATGAGAGACTGACACAGGAGAGGCTAAAGGGAAAAGAAGAGAAATGGCAATATGTGGTCACTAGAAGAAGGAGGGTCTGTAGAATTCAATAGGAACAGATTGAAATCAGCAACTGCTTTCAAGTACTCTAGCAGCAGAACAGCTGAAAAAGGCAAAGGTGATCACAAAGGCAGGCAAGACCCAGAGAACTCAGAAGTCTAGGTTACCAATACATGAGCAGCAAGGCTGCTCTGACATGCTGAAATTACAGTGCGTCAGAGCAGACTTGATTAATTGAGTCTGCTGGAGCGTGGTAATTACCGTGCTCCAGCAGCCTCCAGTCT
>NW_005841842.1:5561337-5583927 GCF_000455745.1 Alligator sinensis | reverse complement strand
CCTCCAGTCTCTCATGTATCAGCATCTTCACACTTCAAAATGGTGGTGGGGTACTTTAATTAAAGCTTGTTCAACGAGCCTTAGTTAAAGTACTCCCACTGCCATTTTGAAGTGTGGGGACCCTGATACACAAGACATTCCAGGCGCTTTAATTAGAGTGCCTCTCGGAGTTGCTCTAATTAAAGCCCCCCTCTCCCTCCCCCCCTCACTCCCAGAGCATGTGTATAAATGCCCTAGAGACTAGAAACTACAGGGCCCCAGAGATGGAGGATCTATGACCATTGCACCAAGAAGGAAGAGAAGAGTGGTAGTGATTGGAGACTCCCTTCTGTTGGGGGCAGAAGCACCAGTTTGCCATCCAGATTTGGGGTTCTGGGAAGTGCACTGTCTGTCTGGAGCCCATATTCAGGATATTACAGAAAGACTGACAAAACTCATCCATCCCTCCGACCACTACATTTTCCTGCTTGTCAATGTAGGCACCAACAATACTGCCAGGAATGACACTAAGTAGATCAGAGAAGACTACAAGGCAGATTAAGGAATTTGGAGCACAAGTGATGTTTCTCAACAAACCCCACAGTTGAAGGCAAGTGCCCAGGCAGGGACCATCATATCATGGAAGTAAATATGTGGCTGAAACAGTGGTATCAATAAAAAGGTTTTGGATTATTTGGCAATGGGTGGATGTTCTGGGGAGAAGGACTGCTACCAAGAGATGGGATCCATCTAACCAGAACTAGAAAGAGCATCTTTGGGCATTGTCTGGCCATAGTACTAAGGAGCTTTAAACTAGGTTCCATGTAGGATGGTGAACAAAGCCCTGCAGCAACAGAGCAAACAATCCAAAGGGGAAAGGACTGGAAGACGCAGCTCAACTCTGGGAAAGGGCCAGAGAGCTACAGGACAGCAACAAGTGATTCAAAAGAGAAACAAATAGGTTGGAATATAACATATGTGTGACTTACATATACAAATGCAAGAAGTATGGGAAACAAACAAGATGAGCAGGAACTATGATCTGATTTGAATTACAGAGACCTGGTGGGAATGCCCTTATGGCAGGAACATCAATATTAAAGGTTACAGTCAGTTTCAGAAGGACAGAATTGAGAGAAAAGATGGTGGTGCCACCTTGTATATTAAAAATACATGCCCTTGTTCCTTGTATTTGGATGAAGATAGAAGGTGAAAGATACAACACTGATAGAATGTTGAGAGATTATTATAGGCCACCAAGTCCTAAAGAAGAATTAGATGAGATACTGTTCAAGGAGATGTCAAATTGCTAATGAGAGACTTCAATTTTCCAGACAGCTACCAGAAGAATAATACAGCCAAACTTTAAATGTTCATGAAGTTCCTAATTTGCATGGAGGACGATTTCTTGTTCCAAAAGGTTGAGGCTACAATGAAGGGATCATTTATATTGGATCTTGTCCTGACCCTTAAGGAAGAATTTGTGCAGGATGTGAAGGAACTGAGAAATTGGAAGGAAGTGATTATGACATGATAGAATACATGATCCTGAGATGGGGAAAGCACAAGATCAGCAGAACTAAGTCACTAGATTTCAAAAAGGTGGATTTCAGTCAATTAATGGCATGGTACCATGGGAAGACAGACTGAAGGATAAAGACAGCCAGGAGGACTGGAAGATTTTGAAGTGCATAGCCTATGAAGCCCAACAAGAAATAGTTCTGACATGATGGAAGCAATGGAAGAATGGTAAGAGACCACTGTGGCTGCACAAGAAGTTTCTAGGATACCTCAAATGCAAAAGGAAAGTATAGAGCAACTTGAAAGACGGGTGGGTCATCAGGAATCATACCAGGACATAGCAAGAACTTGCATGGACAAAATCAAGAAGGCAAAATTAAAAAATGAGCCGGAATATGCTGGAATAGCATGAGCTATTCATGAGCAAATTTGCAGATGACACTAACCTGGGAATGACTGCAAACACACTGGAGGATGGGAGCACAATTTATAAGGATCTTGACAGATTGGAAAGCTGGGCTAGAGGTAATAGAATGAAATTCAGCGATGAAAAATGCAAGGTGCTACACCTCAGGTAGAAAGATCAAAAACACAAATACAAAATGGGTGACATGGCTGGACAGAAGCACTACAGAGAAGGATCTCAGAGTCTTGGTTCATCACAGACTCAACATGAGTATGCAGTGCGACATAGCTGCACAAAAGTTGATTGCGGTTTTGGACTGCATCAATAGGAGCATTAGGTGAAAGACACGGGAGATGATAGTGTCTCTTTACTCGACACTGGTTAGGCTGCATTTAGAGTGCTGAATGGTATTTTGGGCTCTGCATTTTAAAAAGGGCATGGGGAAATTAGAGGGGGTCCAGACATGGACAACGAAAATGATAAAGGGCTTGGAAGGCAACTTGGATGAGAAGTTGAATGAAATAGTCATATCCAACTTGTAGAAAAGGTGCTAAAAAGGAGACATGAGAGCAGTCTTCAAATATCTGAAGAGCTGCCATAAAGAAGAGGGAAGATACCTTTTCTATTTTGCTGCAGTAAGAAGAATGTGAAGCAGTAGCTTGAAGTTGAGGCAAAATAGCTTTAGGTTGAATATTAGGAAAACCTTCTTCACTGTTAAACCAGTGAGGCAATGAAATAGATTGCCTGGCGAAGTTGTGGAATCTCCATTATTAGAGGTGTTCAAGAAGAGAATGGACAAGCAGTGGTCAGATATGATCCTGGAGTAGTTATGCTTATACTCTCCTGTGGGTGTTTCCCATGCTTCTGGACTTCATTGGTTGCCATGTATCAGGGTGGAGTGGGGAGAGAAGGGGAGGGAGTTGCTTCTCTCAAAAGTATTGAGTGTTGGCTCAATCAAGGCTGGGGATCTTGACGGGTCAGATTGCCATATTTGGGGTTAAGAAGAAATATTATTGCATAGTTAGGCAAACCCCCTATGGTCTATACTAATCTTTCTCTGTAGTGGGGGTATGGCCCTCTTCTTTGGATCTCTTGAGCATATTTTAACAACCACCGCAGCAGCAGGTTTCCCTCTATCTTATTCCAGTCAGGTTAGGGAGTTATGCCTTGTGGTTGTGTCAGGATTGACTGTATAGTTTTCCTTATAAATTAGACAATGGATTTATATAGGATGGTTTGGATAGGGATGATCCTGCCTCTCATTGGGAGATGGATTAGATGACCTCTGAAGGTACCTTTCAGCCCTACTTTTCTATGAGTTTAGGAGCTTCAGCTTTGTGACCACTCACAGCAATTCTTAAGAAGAAGGAGAAGAGGACTATAGCTATACAAAAGAAAGGGGTAGTCCAAGAGAAGTCACAGCACATGAAAAAAGGGTACTTAAAATGTAAGTAAGAAATGAGGGACTTTCTTCCAGAGTAGCAGCCCCTTATCTTCTGCCACTTTACTGTCTCTTCTGGTGCCTTGTGAGGCAGAAATAGAAAGCACATGTTTCCACCCCCTTCAGACTCCTTGGCCACATCCACATGTGCATGGACATTTGGTTCCCTGGGAACAACTAGCAGCAGCATACCTTGTGTAGCTGCTACTTGTCCCCGGGGAACACCTGTGTCATGCAAACTCTGGCATGTGGCAAGTTACCCCGGGTGTTATAGGGGAAGCTAAGGCCAGCATTTACCTGGGGTGCTAGGGGCCTAGAAGCCTAGAAGCCTTACCTGGGGTGCTAGGGGCCTCCTGGGGCTGCAGCAGTAGCAATCCTACCATGTGGAGCCTGTCAGGCAGCTACAGCATGGCTCTGGCAGGCCAGGCTCTGGTTTTGAACAGTGCACACTGCCCCTGCATGCACTGCTCCACCTTTTTTTCCACAGCATTTTTTTTTTTTAACCCCTGGATATCTAGGGGGTCATTCCCCTCTGCCCCCCCCCCCTCTCCCTGCTCCCTTGCAGCATGGAGAACAACTAAACATGCAGTATGTGGTGCTGCAGACATGTCTGTGGTGTCACATACTGCACAGCTGCACTCATCTGGACGTGGCCCTTTTGTCTAATTCCAAGTTGCAGAAGCAGAGACGGAAGTGCCAGTCAACCCCTTCACTATACTCCTACTTCTTCTGAGAAATCTCTTCCCAATTAAAAAAGGGTAGTTTTCAAAGTGGGTGATGCAAGGCAGTTTCTAAACAACCTTCATCATTTGTTGCCCATTGTTTGTTATCACATATCTAGGAAACTTTTTTTTCCCTGGTGGACTCTCTTTTCTCCAGGATAAATAAGGCAGGTTACGAAAACAAATTTTGTAGCAACCTATGTACAATAAGTGCCTTGTCTGTATATTTATGGAAGGTTAGATCATCACACTCTGACAACAAGAATCCTTCTACAATTTCACAGCCCTGCAAACTTTTTTATTTTTACTGGGTGTGTATGCATGTGATGCTATTGTACAGTGGTTACTGAGTATTTATTTACTACATGTATAATAAAGCAATAAATACATGCACAGTAACCGAAGTTACTGAGCAGTAGCGCCGGTGGACACCTTTTTAGTGACACTACTAGGCAGTAGCCTAATAATTTTGCACAGTAGCGTATTAGCATTGTTTGTGTTGTGATGCACTACTGCACAGTATTATTTGGCTACTGCACAGTTAGTATCTCAGGTAGGCATGGCCACTGAGCCTGCTTTTACTTTAGACCTGAAGAAGAACGGATTGCACTCAAAATCTTGTCTAAGTCTAGACCAGCTATGCCTTTGGTCCAATAAAAGATGTCACCCACAACAATCCTTGTGCCTCAGATATTTCCTGGACCATCATGAATACAGCATCGCTCCAAAACTACCCTATTCCTACCCTCAGTCATAGTCTTCCATTTGATACAGCTCTGCTACTACTCCTTTGCTCTCACAGCTTTGTGATCACATTCTCATCTGTGTCACCAGCAACACTGTGTGTTCTCAGAAACCCTTCTTCCCAGAATCTGCAACATCAGCATCTTCATTTGCATGGGCAAACTTATCTCCTCTCCTGACTCCAAAATATCACCCTTGTCCCTCTGAGCCTGCCCCTGAAAGGGAAATCTGGCAAACAAGGCATAAAATTATCTCTGACAGCTCTTGAGATTTGTAAGCAGAACTGCCAGGTTGGAAGGTATATGGCAATGAGGTAACTATACTGCAATTACTTTGTCTAGCCTTTGACATAGTGACCATTTTAGATTTTTTTCTCTTTCTATTCCACACACACAAAGGTCAATACTGCTCCTGCTCAGACCTCTTTTCTCTGTACAAATCTGCAGATGCCTCAGCTGAACAGGGAAGACCTCTGATTTTTCTCAGGATGCTGTGCTGTAATTATAAAACTGTAAACTAGATGTGAGGCTTAATTATAATGTCAAATAGATTAAAATCCAATCAGTTCCCTGGATATATAGTTAGGTAGGATTTAGCAGGGCAATGACCTAAATATATGAGTGCAGATCTCAGTTAAACAAAATAAAAACCATTCAAGTTCACTCACCACATACTTAAGGAAAAACTGAAAAGCAGTGGCCTAAACATATTTAAGAACCTCAATCATACCACAGCCATTAGGGGACAAATTCATCTCTGATGTAACTCAGAAGTAAATGAAATTACAGTACACCAACAATGGATTTAGCTTTAACCTGTAATAGTGGCAGAAGTACAATGGTATAAACTCTGCGAGGGAAGTTGCTCTTAAAACACCACAGCACACCATTATAATGGGGAAAAAGATCAAATGGTTTCCAATGGCAGAAAATGTAATCAGGTCCCCAGCTGCAGAGAAGCTAAAACGTACATAAAGCTAGAACTAAGGTAGCCTGAACAACTCTAATTCTAGTCCCTGGTATACACGTATTGTCTACTATTGTGCATGTAGAAGTTGCTGCTACAGCCACAAGATCCAAGTATAAAATCAGGCCTGTCCAACTTCTAACGGGCCAGGGGCCACACCAGTTGGGGCCATGGTCCGCAGTGACCGTACGTCCCCCTCCCCTGCTGCATGGAGTGCCTGGTTTCCCCCCCCCCATACTGTTTTCTCTGCCCCCTACACTGGGCACCACCCTGCTGCTGCTCTATGTGCCCTTCATTGCTCCTCCCCAAGCCTCCCCACTGCACCCCCCCCAACTGCTGCTCCCCAGGCGCCCCCCCCGTGCACCATACACCCACCATATGTCTCATTTTTCAAAAAAGATAAAAAATGTATACGTGAAAGGTGTAAAAGCCAAATAGCAAATATAAACTCAAAATATGTTGAATCACTATATGTATGCCAATCTCACAATCTTTTTTTCAGGCCTGACTCACGATTTTTGAATACTAGAGTTTAGCAATAGTGAGACAGCACACACATGTTCCTGGCAAGCCTTTCTTCTGTCTCCTCTCTCATTGGCTAGTGCTCCTCCCCCAAATTGTTCTGTATTTTAAATGAGTCTTTCACCTTCCTCTTGGGGCTAATCTCTTTGGAGCTGCTACTCCAGCTGGTCACACCCTCTGCAGTGCTCTACAAAGGTAACAAGTGGAGCTTCTATCTGCAAAATAATTAAATAAAAGGGAAAACTAACTAACAGGCCCCCTGTAAACAGTTTTTTAAATGTTTTATTCTAAACTGAGTTTGAACTGTTTGTCACTCTGACCATCACCTTTATGAAAAACAGAATCAATGAGAAACACATTTTAAGGCAGGACAGCACTAAGAGGTCAGACATCTCCAATTTTACTTAAGATCTGGTCTGCATGCTTTGGTTCTCAAATCTAATGGGAAGCTTGACTAATTGCTTCTACATTACCCATTAATAATAATCAGATCTCAAGCTATTTATTTCATTAGTTGTTGTTATTAAAGGATAAAAAACCAGAGATTTATTTTTTCTGTCAAATGGCAGCCTAACTCTAACTTCTTTCTCTGAGAAGCCATGTCAAAATGGCTTCTGCTTCTTTTCCTGAACACTTGGGCTTGATGTAGAAAATCTGAGAGGCTGACCCAATGGATTAATCACCTCTTATTTTACCAATAGCAAGCCTACCTTATCTTAGAATGAAAATATGCAGCATGAAAATTGAGACGGTTAATGGGATGGTGGAAATAAATCCTATAATTTGAATTTCTGCTTTCTGCTTTTGCAAAAAAAATACATACAAACTATTTGATTTTCACAATCTGAAATTAAAAAGTGCATATTGTGAGGATTTTCCGCTTTGCAAACTATTTCACACAGCAGTTTGCTTGCTGTCAACAGATGGCTTTGAGAATGAGGTGAGATTCTGGGAGCTTTGCTTTAATGTTTTACATTAAATGCTTTGTTTTACAATGGATTTCTAGCAGAGGTATTCTATGTATTTGATTTGATTAATGACACTGGTTTATAGCTTGCCTAACAATGGTGTACTTAAGCATCTGTCAGGATTCCCATTATGAACCCTACATTCATTTGTTTATAACTCATTGAAAAGCTCCCTGCAAACAAGGTCTCATATGGGATTCAGTATCATTTTCATATGTGCCAAATTTGAAGAAAATCAATTTAGAATGTGATAGGTACAAACTAAAAAAATAGATTTTATGTTTAAGATACCCAGCACACTTTTCAGCGGATTAGTTTTTAAATGAAGACCAATTCCTTCATCTCTTGGTTTAAAAAAAAAGCTTTTCAAGCAAAACAGGTGGTTTACTTCCAAAATTGAGATCCTCAATATAAATGATGATTTTTAACAAATGAAGCTTTAAATGTGAGTTTCCTTGCTTCGGTGGTCTAATGCTGTAACTTTCACATTAGTTCAATTCCCCCCCCGATTATAAATTGTTGGCTGCAAATATTACATTGGTAAGCTTTATATAAAGTTTGTACTTAAATGTTTAGTTGTAGTCTTTTGCAACCTTTCAAGACCCACACCACAAGGTTTTCTGTTTTTGTTGGTGGTGCGCTGGAAACCAGCAAGGACATAACTAGTGCACGTAGCATTTGCAAGTACAGTTGTCCAATTTTAATAAAGTAAAAGGCTGCTTGCAAAAAATGTACATGGGCTCAAGAAGCATGCTGATTGCTCATATCAGCATAACAATTACATTCACTGTTGAAAATTTGGCAATAAAGCATTAAAAATAAATTAAGTAATAAATTCAGTACTGCAATAAAGTGATGGTTCTGCAACCTCAAAATGTTTTAACATAGGGGTGGGCAATTATTTTGCCTAGAGGGCCATTTATGACTTTTGGTGTCCTCTCGAGGGCCACACCTCTCCCTCAGAAGATGCCTGGAGCTGTAACATGCCTCTATCCCCACCCCAACCCAAACCTGCTGGCCACATCTGCAGCTTACACCACCACCAGCCTGGTATGGCTTGGGCAAGTCCCAGCATCAATAGTAGATGCCACTAGCAGGCTCAGGTGGGGATCAGGTCCTCACCATGCCAGCCCTGGTGCAGCAGAAACAGCCCTGCCTTCCTGCCTGCCCACCCACCTGGCTCATACGGTGGCTGGAGCCACCAATCACCTGTGGGCCAAATCCCATGAGTTGGCAGATGCCTGCCCATGGGCCAGATACAATCAGTTGGCAGGCCAAATCCAGTAGTTCTCATCATTTTTAGATTCAAGGCACCCCTCAGACAATGCTAGCTCTTGTTTTTTCACTACAGAAAAGTAACAAAGCAATTATTCTGTTGCAAAGAACTCAGAAACACCACAACAGGACAGAATATTTTTTAATACTTTGGAGTCCTATTTGAAATCTCTGGGTTTATCTTGCAAGTCACATTTGCACACCTGACAGCATTAACATTGTGTGGCACCCTGGAGCAGCCCTGAAAGGTTCTCAAGGCATCCCAGGGTACCATGGTCTCTGGTTAAGAGTCACTGGGCTAGGCACACCAAAGCAGAATGCAAGATGCTACTTCACAAAGTATTACTGTCTTACACTGCTAGCCAAAGAGTCTGTTAAGAGAGTAGGCTGGACTAACTGTTCATAAAAGTAAAAATAGGGGAAGCCTCTTAACGGGTGTGGCTACCCGCCAAGTAACTGTTCCAATTTCAGAAAGTCAGGAAAAGGCAAATACACCCACATCAAGATCCTAGGGCAGTTGAAGAATTCAGAGCCATAATGATCCTTCAGTCCCAATTACATTTGTCAGATGTAATATATTTAAACATCACATTTTTTTACTGAGTTTCCTCTCACAAACAAAGGTAAAATTATATACTGCCAGAGGCAAACAAGGTGCTTTGGGTCAATCTGATAGCTTATATTAGACAAATTCAGTTACCCAAAGAACGATGTCTGCCTATGTTCTTAGATCAACATGGCTACAACCTACACCCATATCATGCCAGATGCACTGAGGTATTTTTCAGGAAGAAAAAATAATCAGTTATCGGGGTAGTTCAAAACAATTCTAAAGTATAACTACTTATAACTGTAGTAGACCCAAGCCACCATTTCATTTGAGCTCTATCATTCAAATAAGATTTCACATTTCTAACCAGATCCTTTAGGCAAATAGCCCATAATCATAGAAAATAGGTCTGGAAGGGACTTCAAGAGGTCATCTAGCCAAATCTCTCTCCCCAAATTGAAACAGAATACCTAAAACACTCCTGAGAAGTAATGGTTGCATTTTAAGAGCAGGTAGGATGTTTGCACTTCTCTGAACAAGTTATCTGTAAAATTGGAGAGTTAAATGTGGAAAATCAACTGATATTTGAAATCATGCTCTTTCACAGGTGGGGCGATAAGAAACCTTTCCTGTCTAGGCAGTAAGCAATGTGAGTCATTCCAGATTTATAGAGTTTAGTGTTATTACTGTAGTAGCTAGAGATTTCAACCCCTCCCTTGCTACCCTGGTGCAAACATAAGAATAATCTCCAAACTGCTTACAGCTGCAATGACCAAAAGTTGTTACAGTCCTATTGTGCAAGTGGAAGCAGATATCAGAGCCCATGCTGTGTGCCGCTGCCAGAGCTTTATTAATACTGACATGGAAGTTACATGGAAGAGTCAGCACTTTGCCAGAATGTGGCCAGAGTTACATCATTAACCCTTAAAGCACCTCTGGCACATGCAGAAATGCTATTCCTGAATGATGACTATTTATTTTGTATGGATTTCCTTTTTCCTTCAAAAAAGATATAGGGCGTTCCAACTGTAAGAGAGGAATAATGAGGTTGCAAAGTGGAGAACTCAAAGGTAAGAATAGTACTGAATCTCAAGCAACATGGATACATCCCTGTCTGAACCCCTTGTACTGCCCGTTGTATATTACACAGTGAAGCTCCAGGCCCCACACCATAAAAGCATAAAGAAGGGGATTCTTACCCCCTCCAATGCATGAGAGAATAATGCATGTGTGCTCTGCTGGGTTTGTGACTGAACCTGCTACTCGCACAGCCTGTCAAGGAGACCGCGGTGGAGGAAGGGGAGTTTCTTTCCACCCCTTCCTATAAAAACTTTCAACCTAGAAAAAGGAAACATCTAGGCAACAGGACTCAACCTCATACCAGGGTGCTTTGCCTTTGGCTTGTGCCTCTTCCAGCCCTCTGATGGATTCTCTGGCTATCTGACGCAGGTCACCCACAGACCCTGGGTTCAGCCCAACCCTTTGTCTCCCTAACTGGACTCCTGGTTTGATCTCTCAGATACCTGACACAGCGGGATGCCTGACCCCATGCTCTGCCCTTCTCCCTGGCTTTCTCACTCAAATCCTTGGACAGTTCTCCTGGCTTCCTGGACCCCCTATGCTTAGACTCTCTGAACTCCTGATCATAGTATCATAGTATTTAGGATCAGAAGGGACCTAAACAGATCATTGGGTAGGAACAGGCCCCAGGGTCCTATCACCCCAGCCAAAAATCTGTCCAGCCTCCTCTTGAAGACCCCCCAAGGTAGGAGAGAGCACCTCCTCCCTTGGGAGCCCAGTCCAGGGACTGGCAGCCCTAGCTGTAAAGTAATGTCTCCTGATGTCCAGCCTGAACCTTCTCTCTAACAATTTGTGGCCCGGGGGAACAGAGCCTCCCCTAATTCTCCCTGGTCCCCGCTGGTGAGTTTGTAAATGGCCACCATATCCCCTCTCAGCCTTCCCTTGTGGAGGCTAAATAAGTAATCCCAGTGGCTTCTCCAGGCTCTGGGCAACTTCCAGACCTGGCTGCCCATGACTTGGTATGACACTGAGGTAGGGGATGTGGCCTGGAGACCAGTTCTGCACCACTCATCCAGCCCCTGGCACTGACAGGTTGTGCACCACTGTTCTGTAGTAAAGACATAAGTTGGTGGACAGATTCAGATTTCAGTCATGTTCATGAAAAACAGAAGTCAGAGAACTTAGTCAGAATTTATACGAAAGTAAATTAGATTAGAATCCAATACCTACGGTTTAAAACCTTTGTTCAGACAAGACTAGTTTCTGGATAAAAAACAAACAAACCTGGCTCTCTCAGATGTTGTATATACTATATAATTCAAAAAAAGTAATTGCTTCTGATTCACCATTGTAATCCTCCAGTTTTACACTGGTGTTACTATTGAAGACAAAAAGTGAAATGCAGGGAGCCTTTTTAGCTCTGCATTTAAATTCAGCAGAAGGTTTAAAAGTCATTTAAAGTCTTTTCAGAATATTTTCTTAATCAGAACAGACCATTATTCTAGGTGATAGGCCAGCTACCAAACTGTCCCTATTAAAAGGATTCTACTGTCTCATCAGACTATTTTATATCTCTGTAAAGCATCTTCAGATGTCTTTCATGACAAAGTATTGTATAAATTAAACCATCTGTACAAGTATATTTGCAGCATTTGTTAGTATCATTAATTCATTTTCATAATTTCCAAAATGCAAATGAGTGCCATTTTTATTTAATATGTTAATAGGCAAATAGAATAGTTTGGTATTATTTAAGTTTCCTTTTTTAAATTAGTACTTATTGTAGAGCAGAATATTTTATTTCAAAATCTGCTTTAATGAAAATGTTTCTTATAGTGACTTTTCACTTTAAGAATAGATTCAAAGAAATGCTCAGAGCATGAGACAAGAACAGGGAGAAAATATGATGTCAAGAATAGGATTACTGTGTATGGGATATAGACCACATAATCACACATGTGGTATCAATTGTGTGGGAGAGACCTCAAGATCATTAAAGACATGCATTATTAAATTTAAAAGTGCTATTAAGCAGGAAATAAGTATTCCCACATTGCTAAGATTTCCATTCTACATCAAGTTTCAAATTTATAAGAACTGAATATGGTCTAAGTTCAGTGGAGGGAGGTGACAAAAAGTCTTTGGAGGAGCTGGGAAAGTTGAATTATTTGTATCAAAGACCTCGGCTTCTGAAGTACTGAATCTGGATAACTGAAACACCTGTCACAAGACACCCTTGCGTCCCAAGGTCCTTTGCTATAGTCCACAATTATATATTTGTTTAACATTTTTACTGGTATCATGCTATATAACCAGCTTTCCATGTATTCTGCAGCACAAGAGACCCAAGGTTTAAGCAGCGCCCCTCTCTGCCCCCCAATTTCTGCAGTATAACAGGAAGCAGAGTGCTGTAGCAGATAGACATTTCTCTCTTGTGTAGGCAGGGCACAGCTGTGGGATTCTCTGTTGTGGGGTCTCCTTTCGCTCAGCTCACTGAGCTGCTGAGATCTACATTCCCCTCCCATTCTCTGAACCCAGGTGCCTTGAGCTGAAATAATAAAGCTGTTAACTCTTCATAAAGGAAAATGAAGGCCATTCTTAACACCCAAAGGACAGATCAGGAAAAAGACGTTACAGTATTCTGGGACCCTCTAGTGAATCAAATAATTAGTGCTGAATAGAAACCACTGTTTACATTAAAGGAAAAGTATTGTACTATGGCAATGACTCCTTTTGGGTCCTTGCCCTGTGCTCTGTATATCAGATCTGGAGATGAGAAGTGTCATGACAGGATCTAGGATAGTGAATAGGATTCCTTATTGTCTGCCTCCTGTTGTGATTACCTAGAATTCAGAAGTAGATACGCCATGAGCATAGCCCTGCTGTTTAATGGGGAACTGATCATGTGCAAGGTCTGAGCACAGGCTGCCAAACTTCATTCAGAATGAACACAGGGTCAAGTCCAGTTTTACTCCAGTACTTTCTTCATCGTCATTATCTTCTCCAGTCCCCAATGAAGTCTGAAGTGCCTTCAGATGGAGCCTGGCTTCATGCAGCTAGGTCTGGCTTTAGACTTTACACCTAAAGCATTTGCTTGCTCTGATTTCTACCAGCCCCAATAAAGAACCCTCTTTTATAATCATATGTGTACAGTGCTTCTTTGTCAAAAGTCTACCAAGAGTAACAACCTGTCAGAGCTAAAGTTTGAAGAATTTACAACTATTGCCTTCAAGATCATGAATTATACTCATACTGTACTATCAAGGATCTAAGAATTTGATTATCACATCATTTACAGAGGGATCATGCTTTTCCATGAAGTCTTTACTTAGGCTTTAATCAGATACCATAAATCTGAAGCTTGGAATGGCATAGTATTTCTCAGTAAATATTGGCATACTGGTTGGAAATGATGCCCTGTGTAGAACTTTTAAGCTTAACACTATGTACCATTAAAGATCTTGTTGTACGTACCGCACAAATGTTACCACGTGGTCAATTAAAGATGAAGATCACATGATCTGTATTACATATGCATTCAGTCTGTTCTCTTCTAGTGCTTGTTTCATGCTCTGCTCTCTGCTGTTAAAACTCAAACATTGTACATCACTTGGCAATGACTGTTATCCTGATAAGAGAGTGTAATATATGCAGAGCTGCCACTAGATCAAGGTTGGGTTTTTTTCCTTCCTACAGAAACTTATTACAATATTTACCTGAATCCAAGATGACTTTGAATTTAAGACAACCCTTCAATTATTGGATTCTAGATATGGAAAATTATACATTTGTTTTAATTTATATTGAAGGTCCTGTTAAATTCATCCCCCCAGGAAAGTACTGCTAAGGAAAGCAATGGCTGGGGGGCAGGCAGCCTGCCCCACATCCCTTGTGCCTTCCCCTTGTAACTTCCCCCTAATGCCTACCTGCTACCACCTGTCCATCCCCTTCAGTGACTTCCCTCCCTCCCCACCATTTACCTTTGCAGCTGCTCTTGCTCTGTGTCCACCAGGGGCACAGAGTACTCAGACAAGCCAGGCAGTAGCTACGACTGTGACTCCAGCCTCCAACCTGGGTCAGTGCTAAACCACAGCAGGTGCCCCTGTCACTCCAAATACCCCTTCCTCTGTGCTCCTTCCACTCCAGACACCCCCTACCTATCATATGCACCACTCTGGCCCTATTAAGAGCTACAGATGCTGCTTTCCTGGCCCATACTCATAGCTAAGATGGGGAGGGGGGGAGGTCCTCTGTGCTGAATGGGGCGGGGGGGGAGAGTCACTGTCTTAGATTTCAGTAAATACGGTATTTTTTAAACTGATTATTTTTAGAGTATTTTGAAATAACTGATACCACTGAACAATCATTGGCTACCTATCAATGCAGGTAGACTGCAATGTGGCTGTCTGCATTTGGAGAATTGTGAACATGAAATATGTTGGTGAACAAATATTGCTAATATATTGGTGTAGCAGGTATCATTTACACAGAACCTTGTGCTAAGACACTTAAAGGTGCTTTAGAGTAAATGCAGAGTCTGTGTATTTGTGGATACTGTAATACAGCTTATCTGAATAGACTTAGACTGAAATCAGGTAGTCTGATTAATAGAAGTAAAATCATCAAAATATATTTTACTGTATTTCATCCTTGTTTCTTTTATATTTTTTCTATAACAAAAGATCTAAACATAGAATGTGTTTCCTGTTTAACACCTAATTAAACTTTACTTAAAACCTGAGTCTTCACTGAAGGAGCCCCTCACCAAAAGGAATTTGTGCTAAAACTAGCTGAATTAAATTGGATGTGTAGATGATCTCAAGAGACTGGCCCCTGCAATTAGGTAGGCAATTAATGAATGTACATTATGGTTAATCCAAAAATCCATAGATCAAATGAAAACAGATCTAATGACTGTAAAGAATAAAAATCACTGAAAATAGCTTTCAACTCTTGGACACCATCATGATTTAAGAAAAGAAATACCAGGTTAAATGCCCCATTCTACAGCTCAACCAGCCAGAATAAGAAAAGGGGGCAAATTGAAGCCCAAATATTTTTGTCTAAACAAAAAAAAATGATGGGAATAGATGCAGGGAAGGGAAAAGAAACTGAATGCTAAAGTGTGGCAATTGTATAGCAGCCAGGTAGTTAGGAGTGGGTTAGAAAGAGATGAGTTAAAGGACAAGACCAGTTAAATAGTAACAGGAGGTTTTTCTTTCTTTTTTTAACATGGCTGGCTGGAGAATGGCGAGCCCATCTGACCACCCACAGGTAGCCACACAGGAATTACTCCAACACAAGTTCTTCAATGAGTTGCACGTGTTGTGCAGCTGCTGCTGGGGGTGTTGATTGGCGAGA
Source organism: Alligator sinensis (assembly GCF_000455745.1). Lineage (NCBI taxonomy): Eukaryota > Metazoa > Chordata > Crocodylia > Alligatoridae > Alligator > Alligator sinensis. The sequence continues at coordinate 5,568,452 of NW_005841842.1, read as the reverse complement.
GGGTAGCTCTCATCTGAGAACAGGGAGTTCTGGACAGTGCACAAAGCAGAGAACTCACCAGCCAGGCCCCTGTCTGCCTTTTACTTTCCAAATTCTGTATCAAAATGCATACTGACATTTTGCTGTTTTCTGAAAGCCAGATTTCAACCTTCCTCCATGCCTCAGTACAAGTTGGACCTGCAGACTGCTGCTGCTCTTTGTCTATGCTAACCCCTAGCAAGCAGCTCTTCCCTCTATATCAGCAGTAAAAGTTTGTGAAGAAAAGCAGAGATCTTGCCAGGCCAAAAGAACTCTAGTGATGTTTAGTTTGGAAATCAGAGAGAGGTGAGACATGAATATTTTCACCAGGTGTGGAGAGGGGCAGAAATTATCCAGCAGTCCAGAACAGTCTGTTGCCTCCTTCTCCATATCTTCTGGTAAAAATGGTGTTGGACTGACAAGAATTTGTCTCCATTTATTTAGCCAAAATCTTCTATTATTAGCTGGGCAATTTCTCTTGACCTCACAGGCTGCTCTTACCCCTGGGAAGAGATGGAGAGGTGCTGCGAGGAAAGTCTCTTTTCCTACTCCCACCAGCCACTCTCCGTCCTAGGCCCCCTCTTCCCAGATACACTAGTGCTACCACTGACACCTGAGGTTTTGTGTCAAGCTTGGGTTCTCTTGAGATCTTGCAAGAAAGCACAGGCAGTAACCCAAGCCAGGCCTGGGCCACCTGAATATTCCTTTTTTGTCTGCTGCAGGAGCCAGTGGCCTGGAGCTGTCACAGAGGTTATTCTGTAACCCATCACATGCATACCACTGTACCAGAAAGTAGGAATGCACATAGAAGCCATAGAAAGTCCTTCAGTCTTGAGAGTGGCAGGTTGTGGAAAGTTTGTGGGGAGTTGGAGGTTGCCTCATCCTATTGTAAAGGGCCAGGGAAGAAGGGAAAGACAGAAGTGAGTAGGTGACGTAGGCTCGCAGGAAGCTAGGCTCTGCATTTAGTTGCCTATACTTTTCAATGTGCAATTAGTTCACAGAAAAATAGGGATGGGCCAGAGGCATACATATGGCAAAGTCAAAAATATGCTTTTTTTTTTTTTTTTTTAATGTGCTTGGACTCCTGTGCTTGGTCATACTGGCATGATCTGTATTATTTAATACACTAGGGAACTCTAACAATATAGATGCTAGGGTTGGAAGGGACCTCAACAGATCATCGAGTCTGACCCCCTGCCTAGGCAGGAAAGAGAGCCAGCTGTGCTAGCTGGGCTCAGAAGACCCCAGCCAGATGCCTATCCAGCCTTCTCTTAAAGACCCCCAAGGTAGGGGAGAGCACCACCTTCCTTGGAAGCCCATTCCAAATTCTGGCCACCCTCACCATGAAGAAGTTTTTCCTGATGTCTAGCCTAAATCTGTTCACTGTCAGTTTGTGACTGTTGTTCCTTGTTACCCTAAGAAGCACCCTGGTAAACAGAGCATCTCCGATTCCTTGCTGCACCCCACTAATGAATTTGTAGGTGGCCACAAGATCACCTCTCAGCCTTCTCTTGCAGAGGCTGGAGATAGCCAGGTCCCTCAGTCTCTCCTCATAGGGCTTGGCCTGTAAACCCTTAACTATACAAGTGGTCCTCTTCTGGACCCTCTTGTGGTTATCCACATCCTTCTTAAAGTATGGCACCCAAAACTGAAGACAGTACTCCAACTGTGGTCTGATGAATGCCACATAGAGGGGAAGTATCACCTCCTTGGATCTATTTGTCATGCACCTGCTGATGCATGATAAAGTGTGGTTAGCTTTGCTAATGATTTCGTCGCACTGACAACTCATGTTCACCTTGGAGTCCACTATGACATTGAGATCCCTTTCTGCTTCCATGCTGCTGAGAGGGTCATTGCTCAGACAGTAGGTGTGCTGGATATTTTTACGCCCTAGGTGCACCACTCTGCATTTGTTCTTTTTCGAACTGCATCGTATTGTGTTCTGCCTATTTTCCAACCTGTCCAGGTCTGCCTACAATCGTTCCCTACCCTCCAGAATGTGCACTTCATCCCACAATTTACTATCGTCTGCAAACTTGGACAGAGTACCCTTCACACCCACATCCAAGTCACTGATGAAGACACTAAAGAGTACAGGTTCAAGGACTGAGTCCTGCAGGACCTCAGTACCCACGTCCTTCCAGGTTGATACCGACCCATCTACTACCACTCTCTGGGTGTGACCCCCAAGCCAATTTGCCACCCACTGGGTGCTTTTATAACATGCTGTCATCTGACCATTAAGACTGAATCACAAAAAAGCAGTGAGGAGGAGGGGGGCCCATCCACTTCTTGCATTAACCATTTTTCAGGCACTGGATCATGGGTGAATAGATTCACCTTTAGGCATGTAAGTCCACTGACATGCCTACTAGGTGGAATAGAATCTGACTCCTTGGGCACGTCTAAACAAGACACAAACTATGCAGAGTAGCACATCACAGTACAAACAATGCTAATACACTACTGTGCAGGAGTGTCACTAAAAAGGCATGCAGCAGCACTACTGTGCAGTAACACCAGTTACAGTGCATTCATTTAGTACTTGATTATACAAGTACTAAACTAAATGTGCAGTAACTGCTGCATGTTAATGAATGTGTAGATGTGTCCCATGTTTGTTAAACATGTAATAACATGGTTAAACCATAAAGGTTTCACCAATTTATCCACACGTGGTCTTGCCTCAAGGTATTTCTTTTCTTTTCTAAAAATTGAACAAATCCCTTTAACAGTTGGCTTAAAACATTATCAAAGTTCTCATAAAAAAGTGTATAAAACCTTATTCCACCATAGGCAACTCAGAAACAGCTGAACCTTGTAATCCCAGAGATGATAAATAAATAGACCATAATGTCTTTCCCTAAGTTTCAGAATACTGGATTTAAAAAAATAAAGTTCTAAATACTTAAGGTGGCCAGAATGAATACACGTAATGCAAAATACTACTCCACTATAAAAGCATGTAATGGTGTAATGCATAATTGTTATAGGATTTTACAAGCTCAGCTGATGAAGCACAAGGAGATTTTAAACCCAAAAAGTGTAACAGCTCTAGGAGATGGAGTGGTAGAGCTTTTAAGTATCCCAAACTGCTTAGCTCCACACTAATGAATTCGTTGCATTATATAAATCCAGGCTATTTGCTCCAGAGCTAACAGCTGACAATGCAGCATATTAGCTGCACAAGCCAAGTAGCCACACTTCAAAGAACTTGCATACTTCACTGGTGACTTTTTTTTTTTTTTAACTAACCAGAAAATTAATTATAACGACAACTGTCAATATAATGTTAGTGTTGCAAAACCACCCACTCAATCCAGAAAACTGCAAATGTAAGGTTTTGCCATTAATCCATATAGATTCCATTAATGCCACATTTTACTTTCCAACTTCACATCAATAATATTTTGTTTCCAGCTTTCCCCAGCTCTGGAACTATTATTGTTCTTATTGTATTTATGCATATACTTAGGCATCACTGTTTATTAATTTCCCACATTATTGTGATTACAAACCAGAAAAGCGAACAGTTCATGTTGCAAGCAAACCCTACATTAAAGGATAGGATAATATTAAAACTGACTATGTTAGAAATAGGAATTCTTAAGCAGATTAAGTTATTTCATCATGGAGAGGGAAAATACATCTCCTCTGCAGAGTACTTACCTCTCTTCAAGTAATTAAGATACCATTTCCACTGAGGAATAAATACTGGTGCTACCTCAGAGTGATGCATCCCAGCAAACCACTATTTTCTAAAAATTAAAACACTAGATCACATTAGTCTAGAAGCACAGGTGAAATGAAACCCCAGTTTGTTCAGGTCATAATACCATTTAGCTACTCTCATTTCAAGAATTACATAAACTGCTTCATGATACTCTTACTTCTGTGAAATCTCACATTTCTACGTTTTTAAAGCTTTTAAGAGCTGACAATACTGTTCTACTATATGGTGACAAGGATTAATACAAATTCAACATGCTTAATGCAATTGTTTTGTTAAGAAATTGTTGCCTTTTACATCTGACAGGGGAGCTGCATGCAGTAGGCAACGTTTACAATGGTGAACAGACAATTATCTTTTAGAATTAATCTCCTCCTCCCCCCTTCTAAAAATTAAAGGTCAATTAGATATTTTAAATTAGAGTGCATGCAGTCTGATGGGATGAGGCTCTACCGGGTACGCACAAAAAAAATCAGTCAGTGAGTTCACATAAACATACTGTGTCAGGAGGGCTGACTCAGTCTTCTGCATTTGAAAATAATGTGATCTTATCCCTTATTAGGTTGTCAGTATTTCTTTACTTCTACCAGCATTAAATCTGTGTGCAAAATAGGTTGACAGGCTCATGAAAGTGCTTCAATTTATTTGTCATATTACAGCCAACATTCTTTTTCAAATTCAGTCATAATACACTTTTCAGTTCCGCAGATATTAAAGATAATTTTAATAATTCATGACAGTCATTCAGATACTCATTTGTAGACATTAAACCCATAGCTGCTAGCAATGGGACACTATATAAAATTATTATTGTTGTCAGAGCTCATTTATTTTGAGAACTGGTTAAATAAGATAGCATTCTTTCTTCTGATACATGGTGGGCATTTAAGAGAGCCTGATTGTACTTTCCATTAATCCCAGGTTGATCAAAGCAGTCCTTATTCAAATGAGTACCATGATCAAAAGGAGGCAAGAATGAGGAAATATCATGTTAACATATTTCGTCCATGAAATACAGAAGCCGGAGAGAGGTAAACAAACACTGATGTTTGTTTAATCAGGTGTCCTCTGGTTTATTATAAGAGATACAGTCGCGTGGCAAGTTATTTTCTTGGCCACTGCCATACAGTGGGTGCAGCTGAGTAGAATAGATAGCCATTGTAAACAAATCAGTAATTTATTTTTCATTGTTTTCTAGTCTGGTTAGGATGAGTGTTCATTCATATCAGGTCTGTTTTACCCTTATTCTATTTCTATTAACATGGTATCTGAAAGCAACAAAGAGGGTATGTTTTTTCTAATCTTCTGCTGACAACTCGACTGTCAGATGCTAAACTTAGGACATGTTAACCGCATTTAAAATGCTAGCATTGGAGTGTTCAAGCAGTAAAATATATGGTAAGTGCCATTGCAGCATAGTAAATTAGGACTTTTCTGGCAAGCAGTAGCTCCAGATTGTGTTAACTAACATGTGTTGAGCTAACATCTGACTGCTCCACAGAGGTAATACAATCAGGAGACTGGTGTGGTGTGGGGGTGGGATCAATAAACAGCTGTTTGTTGCTTCCAGCCCCACAACACACCACAGTAGTGAAATCTTCAGTGGCTCCAGTGTTTAGGATGTGTTTTATTTAGATTGTAGTAAGCATTATCATGTGACTGCTCACAAAACTTTTTTACTTGTAGTAAGCATTACTACAATCTAAATAGAACTCATCCTAAGTGAAAAATGCAACAAGACCCTCTATCCTACTTGGAGCAGAGGGACATTTTAATACAATAAGAGGACTACATTAAGGTTTTTCATATCCTTCTGTCATGCCCACTCAGGATAATGACACACTTGGAACTTCCAACTGTCACAACCCAAGGGTGTGATTTTTGCTTGTGTGTGCTTTGGCACCACTGAATTATTTTCCCGCCAATTTGAAGCTTTCTTTGCAGGGTGCATTTCTTCTTTGCAGCATAGAAATGCACGTTGCAAGGAGTTCCCGCCATTTGTATTTAAATTTGTGCCCCACTATTGGCTGTTTCTAAATTATTCCCACATGGCGGCTAGTGATTGGCTTGCTAGCCGTATAAAAAGCTTGAGTGGTTTCCGCCCAAGTTGGAGGACTCCACGAACATCAGGAGGAGGAGACTTCACATCTTGTGAGGATCTCTAAGCGCTGCGGAGCCTATTGGACCCAACGTATTTCAAGAAGGCAACAGAGGTCTGATCAGCCTCTAGCCTCTCCCCGTCGCCGAGCACAATCCTCGACGTATCCCTCTCCCTGCGCGCAAAAAAGGATCCACGGAGCCTCAACACCTCCGTGTGAGTGAGAGTTTTTGTCCGAGTCCTCAAACGAGGATTTAAGCGGAGCTTTACCTGGGAAACTATCCAGCCTACACCGCGACCATCTACAGTGTAAGTAAACAATCTTGTATCAACCATTACGCGTCCATGCCTAATTCTAGCATGTCGCCTGCTTTCTCCGACCCAGCGTGTCCAGGCTGCTGGCCACAGCCCGTGGCGCGAAAAAAGGGCCCCAGATCGCTCCCGGCCTGCACATGGCGACGAGGATGGGATCAGGAGAAAACATGCTAGAGCTAGAATTAGTTAAGAACTGCCCTTGGCACGATAACAAACGCCAAGTGAAAAGTTTTATGGAACTGGAGGCGCATATCGCTTACCACCAGGCGGGCGGAACAGGTGAGAGGTTTATCAGCGGACGTCTTTCGCTGAAAGGAGAAGAGGGAGCTTCCGAAGACAGAGCCCCGAGAGAGAGGGAAGTGTATTTGCACCCCGCGGCATTCAGGTGTATGATGAGCGATGAGCGGATCTTGTTCAGGCCCCTCGACACTGTGTCCCTCGCCAGAGTCAACCCGGCGGGCGCAGTGAACCCGACCCTCACCCTGGAGTGTGCCCATTGCCTACGATATGCTCGGGAGAGTGAAGAACCGGTGCCGATCGGCTAGTTCTCCCCTTTCATGGTGGTGCCCAGATTAAGGGGTCGCGAGCTTCCATCCGAGCTCCGTGAAGATCTGGAGATGGAGGAACGCACCGCGGATGAGAGGGTGGCCCTACAATATGACAAGGGGGGAGTGCTAACTGCAACTTTTCGCACTATGACTGATCTAATGCAAAAGAATTTAAGTTTGAAAGCCTAGCTGCGTATGGCTGGTCAAGCGGTCAAAGAAGCGGCTGAGAAAAAGTATCCTGAAACGCCACGACAAGATGGCGCCGAGCAAGAGGGAGACCGCGTGGAAGAACCGGAAAAGAAGGGTGGAGCTTCGGAGGGACCTGCAAGAGTTCGGTCAGCGACTCCACCTATCGACGCAGCGTCGTCTCCGGCAACCCCGCCCAGCGACGCAGCGCCGCCCC
>NW_005841842.1:5557231-5560328 GCF_000455745.1 Alligator sinensis | reverse complement strand
GATCGTGCAGTTTTGTTATGAATCTGATTATGTGTGTGTATTTGTGTTGGTTATTGTTTAATTTAATCCCAGGAGAACGAACTTTTATGTTAATAAGTTTTGTGTTTGTTTGTTTGTTTGTTTGATGACTCGTGATAGAACTCTGAATCACAATAATGAGCGTGCAGCATAATTCAGCTGTGCCTTCAGCAAGGGGGGATGTCACAACCCAAGGGTGTGATTTTTGTTTTGTGTGTGCTTTGGCACCACTGAATTATTTTCCCGCCAATTTGAAGCTTTCTTTGCAGGGTGCATTTCTTCTTTGCAGCATAGAAATGCACGTTGCAAGGAGTTCCCGCCATTTGTATTTAAATTTGTGCCCCACTACCCCACCATTGGCTAGTTCTAAATTTTTCCTACGTGGCAGCTAGTGATTGGCTTGCTAGTCGTATAAAAAGCTTGAGTGGTTTCCGCCCAAGTTGGAGGACTCCACGAACATCAGGAGGAGGAGACTTCACGTCTTGTGAAGATCTCTAAGCGCTATGGAGCCTATTGGACCCAGTGTATTTCAGGAAGGCAACAGAGGTCTGATCAGCCTCTAGCCTCTCCCCGTCGCCGAGCACAATCCTCGACGTATCCCTCTCCCTGCGTGCAAAAAAGGATCCACGGAGCCTCGGCAACTCCGTGTGAGTGAGAGTTTTTGTCCGAGTCCTCAAACGAGGATTTAAGCGGACCTTTACCTGGGAAATTGTCCAGCCCACACCGCAACCATCTACGGTGTAAGTAAACAATCTTGAATCAACCATTACGCGTCCGTGCCCAATTCTAGCGTGTCGCCTGCTTTCTCCAACCCAGCGTGTCCGGGCTGCTGGCCACAGCCCGCGGCGCGGAAAAAGGGCCCCGGATCGCTCCCGGCCCGCACACCAACAATCAGAAGGAAAGTGGTGTATTCTTTGTCCTTACTTCCTTGGTAGTATCACTGCTCCTGATAAAATCATGTAGCTCAGGGGTTTTCAACCTTTCTTAAGGAGTGTACCCCTTCTGGGGTACACACACTTCTGCCATCCACCACCCCACACCGTCGCATGCAAGCCCCCGCCCCTGCCCTGGCCAGCTGCAGCTACACCCCCACCACTCTGCCAGAAGTAGACCCCTTCTGGATACACTTGTGGCAGAGCGGGGGCGGGGGGGTTGCAACAGCTGGACATGGAGTGGGGAGGAACTTGCATGTGGCAGTGATGGTGCAGGGTGGTGGATGACAGTGGCCATCACGGTGTACAAACTGCCCCACCCCCAGCCAGGCAGCGCCTGTGCAGCCTGAAAAGGGGAGCTGCTGCCTTCACCCCCCTGGCCCTGCTCCTAGGTGAAGGCAGTGCAGGGTGGTGGGGTGGCAGCACTCCATCCCTGCCTTCCCATGCATACCCCCTAGCCCCTTTCCCTGTACCTCCAGGGGTATGCGTACCCCTGGTTGACAACCCCTCATGTAGCTCAAGGTTTGTCTGCCCTGCAGTCTGCAGTGTAGTGTAGGGATACATATGTTAGCTTTAAACAAGGTAGCTTGGGAGCTGGAAAGCAGTTGGCTGAAGTAGCATGGAGCTCAGCACGGGCTAACTTACACTCCCAAGGAAAGCTAGCTAAAGCATCTCAGGCACACTACATTGCAAGCGGTGGTGCAGACATTTTCCTTAGTGTCTAATCTTTCAAATTTTGTCTACAGCCCTGTGGCAGGGTGTCCCAGCTGAGCTGTTCCTTAACATGCCCCACCCATGGCCCAGATGCACATAGCAAACCTGGAAAAGGGCCAGTAAGAATGCTTTTCCCTAAGCCAGTGGTATAACTAGGGCAAGCAGACTACAGCACCAACATGAAGGGATATGGGGTGAAAAAAAAAAGAAAAAAGGCTGCAGTTGCACAATTGCACCACTGGTGCAGCAGTAACCAGAAGTTGACTACTGTGCCTGGCCATGGCAGCTGCCCCAGGCACCTAGTTGCATCATTACACCCTTTCAGGAGCTGCTTTCAAGCACACCAGAGACAGAGGTCCTGAGAGACATCTGGAAAAGAGTCACAGAGGGACTCTCCAGAGCATCTTCACAGGCATATAACCAGGAGGCTTGGAGAGATGGAACAAGTTTGAGAGCTCCTGGTGTTCTGGTGAAGTGCCCGAGGACTGGAAGAAGGCCAACGTGGTGCCTATCTTCAAGAAAGGGAGGAAAGTTAATTCAGCAAACTACAGGCCCATCAGCCTGACCTCTATCCTGGGGAAGATCTTGGAAAAAATTATCAAAGAGGCCATCCTTAACAGACTGGCTGACAGCAACATCTTGAGGGATACCCAGCACGGGTTTGTTGTGGGTAGGTCTTGCTTGACCAATCTCATTTCCTTTTATGACCAGGTGACCTATCACCTGGACAAGGGGGAAGAGATTGATGTCGTATATCTTGACTTTAAAAAAGCCTTCAATCTGGTATCCCATGATCACCTCTTAGCAAAAATGGCTAACAGTGGCCTCAGCCTCACCACGATCTGCTGGCTGGGGAATTGGCTCCGTGGTCAGACCCAGAGGGTGGTGGTTGATGGAAACCAATTGTCATAGTGCCCTGTGACCAGTGGAGTCCCTCAAGGCTCTGTCCTAGGGCCTATACTATTTAACATCTTCATTAACAATGTAGACATTGGTGTCAGAAGCAGACTGGCCAAGTTTGCCAATGACACCAAACTCTGGGGTAAAGAATCCACACCTGAGGACAGGAGGGTGATCCAGGCAGACCTTGACAGGTTCATGAAGTGGGCCGTTAAGAACCTGATGGCATTTAACACCGAAAAATGCAAGGTTCTCCACCTTGGGAGGAAAAACCTGCAGCATGCTTATAGGCTCGGCAGTGCTACACTGGCTACCACTATGGAAAAAAGAGACTTGGGGGTCATGATTGACCACAAGATGAACATGAGCTTTCAATGTGATGCTGTGGCTAGTAAAACAAGCAAAACGCTGGCTTGCATCCACAGATGCTTCTCAAGCAAATCCCAGGACGTCATTCTCCCGTTGTATTCAGCCTTGGTGAGGCCTCAGCTGGAGTACTACATCCAGTTTTGGGCTCCACAATTCAAAAAGGA
>NW_005841842.1:5517660-5557107 GCF_000455745.1 Alligator sinensis | reverse complement strand
ACTGTCCGAGCCCCCAAGGTTTGGAATAGACTGCCACCAAAGGTGGTTCAAGCACCTACTTTGAATACCTTCAAGAGACATTTGGATGTTTATCTTGCTGGGATCCTATGATCCCTGCTGACTTCCTACCCCTGAGGCAGGGGGCTGGACTTGATGATCTACCGGGGTCCCTTCCAACCCTAGTATCTATGAAATCTATGAATGGCTGCATCAGGACACACCGCTACTGTTGAGCCCCAGCTCAAGTCTGGGATCGTGCCCAGTATGCAGAGGCCAATAAAGATACCAGGGGTGAAAGTATAAAGAAGATTTATTGCTAGCAATACAAGGTGCAAGCGGAATAATTTCACGTAACAAGCACACCGATTCTTAATTCTAAGCATCTTTTATACAGGAGTATTGGACCTTCATAAGCATTCTTGTTTGCTAATTGGTTATAAGGGAGTGACGCAAGGAGTTCTTTACTGAGCATGTCTCTATACCTGTGTTTTAGCTATGTATCTCATTTCCATACATGTATGTTTCATTAGCATACTTTCTCCCCACCTAGGGGTGTGATTTTTGGTATTTAAATTAGCTCTTTGCCCTAGTCCTCTGATTCTGCTTTTGTTTTCAAGCCTCCTTTATCTAAGACTGTCTCCTCCTTATCATTGCAGATGGGCATTAGTTACATAACAGAGACTTTTGCTTGGGCTTTGTATAGTGGTTTCTAGGTCAACCCTGACACTACCAAGGTGCAGATATGCTCTAAGTCTACCAAGGTATAGATATGGTCTAACTCAGGGGTGGGCAAAATACAGCCCGTAGGCCAGATGCAGCGTACCAATTGATTGCATCCCGCCCAGGGCTGCCCCCAGCATACCACATGGGGCTGAATCCTGACCACTCTTGCCTGTGGTAGTCTGCACTGCATTCCCACCCACACCTGTCCCATGCCCAACAGCAATACCCCAGGCCCGGTCCTGACCAGTGTGTACAGCTTCCCAGTGGGGCTGCTCCTGCTGCTGCTGCAGCTGTCCAGGTACTGCTCAGCTCCCTGCACCTCCAGTGGCTCCTCTTCTTCATGCCTCTGTTATGCTGCTCCAGGTGGGAGGAAGCTGTAGCCAGCTAGCTCCTGCTCTAGCACACAGGGCTTCAGCTCCTGGCTGCCTTCCACCCACTCCACCTATCCAGCGCAATGAGCAGCCACCTGTGGGAGGCCAAGTGGAGGTGGGGGAAGCTGAGCATTACCTGGGTAGCTGCAACAGCGTTGGGAGCAGCCCTGCCAGTAAATTGTGCATGCTGGCCTGGGCTGGGGCTGGAGCCAGGGCTGGGTTGGGCTGTGCTATGAGCAAGTGTGGGACAGGTTCAAGTGGAAATGTGGCACAGGCTTCTCCAGCAGGAGCTGGCAGGGCTTAGACCCATGAGGAGCACTACAGGGGCAGCTGTGGGCTAGATGGTGAGGGGGCGCAGATCATATCTGCAGTGCATTGCACTACCCAGCTGAGCTCTGCTGTATGCACCCCATCCTTCCTCCCCAACCCTGGCCAGCTTCCAAGACCTAGTGCACAGGTATCCCCACCACACACACATGTGTATCTCCCCCTCCCCCCCACAGACCCAGATTGATTCAATCAGCTATCAGATAAAAGCACCAAAAGGCTCCACTGAAGTGTGCAAGCTATACAGACACTGGGCAAGCTGGGTCAAACTGACGCAATTCCTCTTCTAGTAAAGCGTTGGGTTTTTCTCAACGTTTGTCAGCACCCTATGATTTTTTATCTATGATTTGGTAAAATTATATCTTTTGAAAGATGTGTGTGCAGCCCTTGACAGCTCACCAAAACTCATTCAGTGGCCCACCAGCTGAAATAATTGCCCACCCTTGCTTTATATCATTGAGGGCCAGACCCTATTTCCCCTTCATGTATAAATAGCTGTCTAACTGAAGCGCTGGGCACAGTTTGGGATCACTAGAGCTGTGCTCACCCATGCTCAGTAGGTTGCACTCTGGCCACAGAGCTGCCCACAGGGAATAAAACTGTGGAGGCTCATGTGCAGTTCTGGGCAAGTCCCATAATTTTAACAGCAGATAACCCATGCCTACTGGACATTTGTTGCCAGAGGAGAAAGGTGGCCCTGTCACCCTTTTAGCCCAATAGCTTGGTAGTTAGGCCACCTGGCCAGAAAGTGGGAGACTTGGGTTCTGCCCCCACAGCTCCTCCAATTCAGAGTGCATTTGAACCTGTCTCCTGTTTAACTGTGACATAGTCTAATCCCTAAGCCATCTGTCAGGCATTGTCCTTTGCACCCTCCAGTCCTCCTTTTAAAGCTACCTGTCCCCTGGACAAGTGCTGTAACCACTAGGCTTCTGGATCAAAAGGTGGGAAGGGCCCCTCACTGCAACACAGTGTTATTGCAGCCCAAATGGAAGCTAAATCCCAAACTGTACGTACAGGCTAAAAATTGCAGTTATGTAGCTACATACACTCCACTTAAGCACGTACAGGGCAAACTGTATTTAGCCCTGAGTGACTTGATTCATGTACTCAGACCCTAATATTTTGACGAGTTGTCCACTCAACTGTTGAATCCTTATATAGGCACAGTACTGGGCGAATCTTTTGTGTTCTGTCCATTTTTCAGAAGAGCTCTTACTCCTCCATTATTTTGTCTGTTCTTAATATACTGTACACATTAGTGTTACTAGTGAGAGATATAGTCTGCTGGTTCAGTACTGAAGTTTATTTTCATATACAACCTCAATCTCCCTCAGGAGTTTTCAAATGTTTTGTTCTCTCAGAGCATTTTTGCTGCATTTTTAACTGCCTCTTTTTATGCAAACCTTCTTTGTTGTGCTACTCTTTATGATGCAGAGGAGACTTATACAAAATTTGTGTCCCATTTATAGTTCTCCAAGAGAGAGTCTACATTTTAATGGCACTGCATGAATAGATGCTACAGTTAAACAAAGGTTTCAGCTACAGTCCACTTATTTGGCCATATTCACAACCTGCAGCAAGTTTATACTTTCATTTTTCTATATGTCCAAGCATCAACCAGCACTGCAAAAATAATGAATTTATTTAAGTAAAAGAAGCATATCTTTTAAATTATTTTCAGTTATACTGTCCTTGGAATTATCTGGTGTGGCTACTATTTCTGGCTTTCCAAGTTGTGAAGAAATAGGTAGGGGGTTTAAAATGTTATAATTTAATACTGCCAGAACACTAATGGCAATGTTTAATAATATTCATGTTACTAGGGATATCATTTCTTTGCTGTCCACATCCTAACTGAAAAAAACACACTGAAGATTAAGATCATGAAAAACAAACAAACAAAAATTATTAAGACTTGAGACGGTTACGCAAACAATATAATTTTTGCTTTGCTACGGTCTGCGATGGCCTTAGGCACACTGGCAATCCCTCAATTCGAGAATGATCTCCATGGCTGGATCCAGACGTGTGTTTCCTTGGGGAACAAACAGCAGTGGCACAATAGTTGCTGCTGTTACTTGTTCCCAGAGAAGGCCCATGCACGCACACTCTGGCGTGCAGCACGCTGCCCAGGATGAGGTAGGGGATGTTGGGGCCAGCACCTGCGATCCTGTGGGCCTCCTGGGGCTCCAGTGGCAATGATCTGGCAGCAGGGAGCCTGCATGCCAGCCGGAGCATGGCTCCAGCCTGGCACTCATTTCTGGCAGTGCATATAGCTGCCACATGCGCCACCCCATGCTGCAAATTAGCGTTGCCTGGAAGTTTTCATCAGTCTGTGGTGCAGTTGTTGGCAACTTGAAGGTCAAGCATTGTGAAGCCAACTGCAATGTAATTCTAGCAGCACTGATAGGCAGGAATATTAGGCTGAAAAATATCCAAGTGCTGGACAAACAGGACAGTTTCACCCACTGCTAAACAGCAGGGCAGTTGTACTACCAAATCACCCATGTCCCTGTCCATTATTCTAACAGACTATAAAGCTATGGCTCTAGGAGTTGTATACCTGAAGGCAAGTTTGTGTTTCCCTAGGCACATAAGTGGACCTGGAGACATGTAGACCTCTCCCTATTCCTATAATGAGAGCACTTATGCACTAAATTGAGACATTTTCTCTCTTGCATTCAAGTTCTCTGGAGGAGCATCTTTCAGATTCAGTGTAAGATCTACCTTTAAATTCACTGGCATATTTAATTTCACAACAGCTGCCTGGACCATCTCACAGTGAAAACTGCAGTTACACTAGACTGAATAGAAAAGCAAGTTGCTCTTTGTTCTTCTTCAGAAACCATTTCTAAATCGCAAGCAAGATGTTACAACATCCCAGATTGCAGTCACCCTTTCATTTTCAGAAGTATCATGAACATTCATATCAATTCAGAGCACACCTAGAATCACACCCATAGGTACATAAGACAATTTCCTAATGGATTTATTTCCTTATTACACAGCTTGATAAAAATGATATAGTCATCAACAATGATCATTCAAAAAAAGATATGAACTCACAACCTTTTACAGACAAAACCAAATCAATAGTTTGATGTTAACCAAGGAAATATTTGATTATGCATGCTTTCTTTCTGAAAGGAATCCGTAAACCAAAAATTGAAGTGTGTTGGTTGCTGCCTTCAGCATTTTAAAGAATAACACATTGTCCCCCAGCACAAAGCCTTGACAGCAGTTTTAAACCTATGACTTCACAGACTCCAAGCTAGCATTATATCACTAGGTCAATAAGCCACTTGCATTTATTCCTACAACTCTCCTGGGGAGTAGTGTGCTCTCAAGGGAACAGGCCTTCTCTCAAAAATAGATTTAGCCATTGTCCCCAGAATTTATCTGGGCTTTCTCTGCATAAAACTACAATCATGCCCCTGGAACAGCTCTGTGCTTCTCTGTGAAAGTCATTTCCTCAAGTACATTAAAGATATTACACTTTTCCAAACTTTCAGACACCCCTTTGATTCTACGGTAATACAAACATCTTGCAATGATGTATATTGTGTTTAAATATTCTAGACAAACAATCCATATTTGTACTCCTAGACCACCTAATCTTTTAGCCCGCGTGGGATTTTTTGGACATAATCTCTATCCAACATCTACTTATACGGTCTAATAATCTTATTATTTTAATTATAAATGCTGGTTTTTTGGAAGAATTCAACTTGACGTGCAAGGCATTTAGAACCTTATTCCTTCCTAAACAAACCAACGATTTGACTGCACGCACTTTCTTCCTAAAAGTCATTTTTAAATCAGATAGGAAAAAATTGCATCTTTGTTGAGCTTCAGTTTCCAGAAGGTGGTTCCTCTGTTGTGTTTATCTTTTACATAGAGGAGCATTCTACTATTAAATTCCCATTTCTCACATAGTTCTTTACACTATGATCAAGTCACCTTTTAGCCTTCTCTTCCACAAACCAAGTAGATTGTGCTCCTAATGTCTTTCACAATGAGGCCTGTTAATTAATCTTTCAGTCATTCTTGTCCCTCTTCTCTGAACCCTCTTCAGTTTTCAGCATCTTTTTAGAGTTGTGAACACTAGAGCTAGACACAGTAGTTTAGCAGAAATTGCAATAAAGCCAAATGTAAAAGTAGCATAACATCTCCACCCTTACTCGACATTCCTCTGAATTCACATTGAAGGATCATATTAATTCTTTTGACTACAGAACCACATTGAAAGGTAATGGGCAGCTTAGTATTGACTGAGACTCCCAAGACTTTTCCAGAGTCATTGCTTTCAAGGATAGTCACCAATCCAACAAGCATGGCCTGCATTCCTTGCTCTTTTCCATGTGGTACATTTGGATTTTATGCAGCTAGATGTACCCTCACAGCTTGTTGGAAGAAAACAAAGGCCCTGACCAAATAACATGTAGTGTAGCTGGTCTTTGTACTGGAGTAAAAGAGGAGTAAAAACGTTGGGCCAGATTTTACTCCACCTATTAGGTGCAGAAGTGGAGTAACGTACCTAAGTGCAATTCTATTCTATCCTGCTCAAGTTTCCCAAAAATAGTTAATGCAAAAGAAGGGTGGGTTTTTTGCTGGGTTGTTTATTTGGAAGTAGGGTGGAGGGTTGCTGTTTTTTGTGACTCAATCTTAAGGGTCAGATGGTGGTCTGTTACAAAAGTAGATGCATTAATGGATTTTCAGGATTTAGAAGGGTATTGTAGAATCACACTTAAGTACCTAAATCCTTTTTGACACCAACAAATAGAACTGAATTTGTCCCATAATGTACAGACTTACACTGGAGCAGAATTAATACAGGAAAAAAAATCAGGAACAACTTCACCAATGTAAGTGGTGTGTCTCTGCAGCCGGAGGTAACTATTTGCTCAAGGCAAACAGGGTACTTCCTGCTTCCCTCAATGCCTAGTGGGGAGGTGTTGTAATCATGTCTATTACATGCAGCTAGCGCTGCATTGCCAGTTATCTGTCTGCTCCAGATATCATTGTAATTTAATTCAGTGTACAAACAGATGTAAATTATATTGGTACAACTTTTAATGTATCCAGGCTCTGAAACTTCCAGTAAAGCTGTGTGGTTTAGCCAGGTGTGGATTATCTTGTTTTAGAAAAAGCACGAGTAAACAATGACATAGGCTATCTTTTCCCCTTATGTTACCACCCCCCCCCCCCCAAAAAAAACAAAAAACAAAAAACCCCTTTCACAAAAAAGAATTTCAGATGAGGGGTCAGTAACATTTTTAGGTGGCAAGACAGGATAACCCAGTTTGGGTTGAAGGTGAGCTGGGTCTGGCTGCCACTTTTTGCCTTACTGTTTCTCCCTGCTGCCCAGGTGTGGCATGCCACAGATTAAGTTCCCAACCACCTAGCCACCTCCTAGCCCCAAATACTACCAAAGGCCCTGTCTGCTCCAGTGGATCAATGGCTCTACAGACCAGATTTGACCTGTGGGCCATTGGCTGCCGACCCGTTTTACATCAAAGGGATTTTATTGACCATTTCTTATTTAGACCCCAACCTCTCAAAATTTGCTCTCACTTCATGCTTAATCATCCTGTCTGAAAACATGGTTTTCCATGATTAAGCAGCTTTGTCAGTCCTTCAGAATTACAAATGACAAAGCAATATACCAATGTTTGGTGATGTTATTAGACTCATTCTCCTAGGACATCTGAAATGTGGAAGGTTGAATCACATGTCTGAATAATATAATAAAGTACTAGGCAGACCCTTGGTCTGTAAGCCAAAGTCTTTTGCTGATCTCCTGGATCTATCACTTAACGTGCTGTTTAACTTTCAGCTTGTTATAGCCACTTTGGTGCTTGAGTTATAGATATAGGTCCCAATAAGTAATTATAGTGTTGTCTTGTAACTTGAAGAAGCAGAGAGGTCTGCACATGGGAAAATTAACCTTTCTTCTTCTGGGTTAGCTCTTCCACCTCCCATTGGGCCTACTAAGGGATAAGATATCCTCAGGAACAAGGGCAAATCCAGGGGGTTGGGTACCCTGGTACAATTGCACCCCTCTTTTATTCCTTCTCCACTTAAACTTTAAAACCAACTGCCTGAGAGGGGCAGTGGCATTTCTATATAGACAGTGTTAAAAGAGTCAAATGACTTTATGGCTTATAATCATGTCTCAGATTCCTCTAATCTTGCTCTAGTCCATAGGTGTTAATGACCCTCCATTTTAAAGATCTTCATATTCCTCTGTTTAAACTATTGTTTCTTTTGCTATGTTGCTGTTTGTTAGCAAGTCAAGTGTGGTAATATTAACTCATGTAGAAATGACTCCCTGTGAAGTACTGGATACACTGTCAAGACACTCAACAAGGCTAGATTTTGTTTCAGGAATATGAAGCATATATTTAACTATAATGACTACAGGACCAATGAAACAATATCTTTTGACTATTTTGACTTTTTTGCTTAGTTTATTTTGTATCTTTTAACTGTATATGTGACCTAGCAAATTAGTGTGCATTCTTATAGTTATTTTTTTATCTTAAACTAAATAATATAGTGCTAGACCTCTAGCATATTTGTGAAGCATCTAATTTCTCTTTAACAAAAGAGAAATATATGTGCTGGGTTATACGCAGTGTTGTACCATGCCCTCTGCACCCCCCTTTCAAGCTTCTAGATCCACCCATGCTCAGGAACCAAGATTTTCAGCACTAGAAGTCTAAAATCAGGTTCATATTTATTTAGGCACCAAAATAAGGACATGGCCTGTTTTTCAAAGGTGATAAACATGCACTCTCTCTCATCAACTGGATCAGAAAATTTGTGAGGAAGGCTCTGATGGGGCATCATCCAAACAATTTAATCTCCAAGCTCTTTATGTTGCTACCATACCATGCATGGGAGCACCACTGAGATTATGCCCTGCCCATTCACTCCTGCTCAACATATGCAAAATCCTAGAAATGTGGCAATGTAGATAGGTGCCTGACAGCAGCCAGAATGTATGTCTTAGTACTGCCTTTCTGCCCTTTGGCTTGGGCATGCTTATTGGAAAATACGCAGGTCCATTCTAAGGTGGCTACACTACCTCATCGTTAGGTTAAGGTACACGTGGTAGATGAGGGAGTGGCTAAGCTGTTCCCCATTCCCCAGTGGTGTCTCCAAGCTGAGAATGGAGGTTGGTGGGCACAAAGGTCAGATCCCTTAGCAACATACTAAGATATATACTTAGCATTCACACAAAAGGAAAGGAAAAATATTAGCCCCTGAATCTCCAGCACTGCTTCCTATAGCATGCAAGTATTGCATGGCAGATGTGAGCCCAGGACTAACTTCATTTAGGGCATGATCCAAAGATCACTGATGTCAGTGGGAAGTTTGATAAGTTAACAGCCCAAGGTAGCATGGCTGCAGACCCAGACAGCAAGGGATCTGAGTGATGTGAATTGAAATGACAGATCTGCCTGGTGTATCTTTTTTTCTTCAAGTGAGCCTATGCACTCCCTATAGGTAAGAGCCAAGTTGATGCAAAAACAGATTCAAGAAATAAAAATGTAGTACTTTTACCTTGCTGTTAGCTTCTTAAGGAAATCTGTTCAAAATGCTGCCATTTACAGAGTGTAAACCATAAATATTCCCAATTTTAAAAAGCACAAAAAGTAAATAAAGATCACTTACATATTCTTCACACTTTACTCTGATGCTAAGAGCATATCTACTGCCTGGGAATTAACATGAGTTTTTATAATGGTGGTGGAACATGAAGGATGGCATTCTATTCTTTTGTCAATGTCTAGAAGCCAGAGCTGGTCACCTACATGGTTTTTCACGTCCCACAAATGCCAAATATGCACAGGCTGGCACTTTATTCCAGCGTAACCCTATGCACTTGGATGGCTACACATGCAAACATATGGGTGATATGCTCTGGCAGCATCATGAGAGCAGTACATTTTTTTCTCTCAAGTAGTTGAGCAACTAGGATACTCACCTGGTAGGCTACAGGACCTGGATTCTAGGACACCCTCAACCAAAGGAGGTCTGACCTCCTCACATGCCATTTTGGCCAACATGCCACAGGTCAGAAAATATCTGATCCCTTTTCTGGTGTCCTTTTGCACACTGCCTCCCTGGGCAGCTCCAAAAGAGAGGTCTACCAGAGATATGTGCAGCCAGGAGGAAGGAAGCAAGCTATGCAGCTCAGTGGGGTGGATCCTGTCTTGGGAGGGAGGAGACGCTGAGTTCTAGCTAGCCTTCTTCACAGTGCAGTTCACTCTCTGCAATACCCTCTATCCATTTTTTTCCAAAAAATATGTTAACGGCCCAGCTTCAAAAGGAGCTCTGTAGAAAAAAGTAAATAATGGCAGAACTGAGATACCTGCTGTACCCTCACATCAATGCAGACCACATCACCAGTGAACCAAATAACAAGGAGAACATTTGAGGTGCATTCATCTGCAACTCCACTAACATCATATATGCCAACACTTGCTTACAATGTCTATCTGCTATCTACATCAAATAGACAGGGTAGTCTCTACAAGAAAGAATGAATGAACACCCATCTGATATCTGCTGTAGAAAGACACAAAGGCCTGTGTCAGAACACTTTAACTTCCCTGGATGCTTCATTGCTGACCTCAGGATTGCTGTTCTCAGGCAGCAAAATTTTAAAAACCAGTTTGGACAGGAAATTGTGGAGCAAGAAATGATCTACTGAATTGTATTAAGCAGGATTTAAACAGAGACTACAGATTCTTATCCCATTACCTGGATTACATTTTGTGACCGCTTTCTTCATATGGGTTCTTTACTTGCTTGCTTCTCTCAGCACTGTCCCCTTCCTCCCTTCCCTTTCCCTCCTCTTTTCTCACTTTTTGTATTCAAATCACTCACTCCACTATATACACTGCTTGTCCTTCCACAGCATCTGATGAAGTGAACTTGAGTTCAGAAAAGCTGGTTCTCTATACATATCTTTTTAGTCTATAAGGCTGCCTGTACACATGCTCAGTGTTGGGGAAGCGTTTTAATTAGATTGGTTCCCAGACGGCCACTCTAATTAAAACAACTCACCATCATGTGTATTAAGCACCCCCCCAGCATTTTGAAATGGCCATGAGGTGCTTTATCTAAAGCTCATGTGATGAGGTTTAGATAAAGTGCCCCAGGGGCCAGTTTGAAAGGTGTGGGGGGTTTAATACATGTGACAGTGAGGCAATGATGAAGCGTTCTAATTAGAACTTGAATGAGCATGTTTATAGGTACCCTAAGGAGCATATCTAGCCTGCCTCCTACAAGAATATAATGCTAACCTGTGCTTTTGTGGTTCTTCTGTGACTTAGATGGCCAATAAATGCCACATAAACAATCAAATCTGGACTCGTAGGAAACCACAAACGTATAGAATACCACATTAATTATTTTGGCAGTTTCATGGCTTTATGGCTTTCTCAAAAAGTTTCATTTCCTTTGAAACATCTAATGTTTTCCTTAATTAACCTTTTCAAGCCTTGAAGGAGGTTGACTTATATGTATGAAATAAAATGGTAGAATAAATGGTCAGAAAACATTACTTGACAGCAATTCATACTATCATCTAAAGTAATGAACTGGGTAGAAGAGCTGCATGTCAGTTGTACTGCCCTGCTGTGGAATTGTTGGGTTTTTTTACTAAACAGCAACACACATGTAGATACAGGCAGTCCTTGTACTTACAGCACAATTGGTACTTGAAAACCACAGCTTAGGTCGAAACATTGTAACTCAGAACCAATTTTCTCATAAGAAACAAGGTTATAAATGGGGATTGGCTCCTGAACCAAGGCCTGATACCCTATTTTCACCAAAAAATAACCCAGAATTTTGTACTCGATCAATTATAGATGAGTAATATAGATACATTAATGTATTTATATTGTAAATAGCAATCATATTGATTTGGAAGGACTTCTTTGAGGTGACTTTGCTGGACTTTTTGAAGGACTCTTGGTTGGACTTTTTGATGGCTTCTTGGCTGGAGTCTTCTCAGGAGTCCTGGCTGCAGGTTTTTCTGGACTCTTGTCTGCTTTCTTAAAGAAAGTGTCCAAGGAAGTTTGGACAGATGTTCTCCAGGGAGATAAATGATGCAGTGAACTTGTTCCCTGGCGTGGCGTGGCGTGGCGTGGCGTGGCATCACACTGGATCAAGCATTGTAAAGTCGAAACTGATGTCATAAAGTTGAAACACAGTGTTAATTTATAAACATTGTAAGTGAGAAATGTTCTAAGTCAAGGACTGCCTGTACTGAACTGGGCATAAATTGCACCCAATCATCCCAGCCAGCAGAAGCCACACTCTGGCTCTGTCTCCAGCAGCAGCCAGCTCCTCTGCCACCCGAAGGAGCCACCAGAAGCCCAGGCCTGACCCCCTGTGCCCCCTGCCAGCCCAGGACCGTCTGAGCCTGGCCAGTGGCCAGAGCCTAGAGCTCCCTCTGGCTGCTTCAGGGGGCAGAGCAGGGCAGGTGGCCTAAAGTACTCCTCCCTGGCTCAGTTTGCTGTTGTACTGGCACACAAGTAGATGCTGCATTTCAGGGAAGTTTACCATGGAAAAGATTCCTCTGCAGTTTATTCAGTCACATTAATTCATGTGTAGATGCACCCTTTGTCTGTCAATTAAAGTTTTTAAAGAAACAGCTAGCCCATAAAAAGAATCACATGTAGAGGTGTTGACTCCCTGACATTTTCCTGTGTGCTGTTCATCCAATATATTTTCTGAATTTTTACACGTTGGTAAAACAACAATTGATTAAGTTAGGAAGAAGAAATAAATTTCAGGTATGATTAAGCTCCTATTATGCGCATTTATTTCCCAGTGAAGGTATTACCAGTTAGAGACACTGGATTATCTGACAGCTTGGAAATATCACTGAATGTCTAAATGTTCAGGTTCACTTGCTTGGATCTTAGTGCCAGACAGTAGGCCGAGTAAAACCAAATGTATACATGTCGTATGAAGGTGCATGATGAATCTTCAAATCATGACTGATATAGGATTGACTTTTTCTCTGTACTAAAGATGTGCCATGAGAACCCCTGCAGACTCTCTTCATCAGGAAAAATGTCCGTCCAAGAACAGTTTTTAATGCTATTCACTGCTACGTGGCAGACCTGGATCTCAGTACTAGTCCCAGTCTCAGAAGTCCCTATGCAGTGATAGACTGCAATAGGAATGTGTCTTGGCCTTAGCATTCCTAAGGATGTCCCTTTCCCCTCCCTGCCCACCTCTTCACATGTGCAGGCATCAAAACTGGAAATGTGCCGGTGAGACCACTCAGAGGCTGTCCCCAGAGACTGCTCTGAAGCATGAAGGAGAACCAGGGCTTGAGAACATCTACAGAAGGATACCTCGGAGAGGCCTCACCAGCACATGCCCAGAATGGAAAGCGCAAGTAGGAGCAAGTGGAGTAGGTGTGCACAGGCATATCAATGCCAGGAACTGAATGGCTTTAGTGAATTGAGGACACTCAGCACCTTTACAGAGGTTCTCAGCTCAGAATTTGGTTCTTACTCATTTTGCTAGTTAGAATAGGCTGGAGATTCATCCCCTGGAGTTATAGAAATACCTCTTATGAGCAGGGATGGTTGGAGTGTTGGGTGAAGTGATCCGTAAAGGTATTGTAGTAAGCAAGCAGAGGGGATTGTGGAGGATTCAAAGCCACTACTGGCATGCGCTGTTTTCAAAGAAAGATTTTCACAAGCACTAAGGCATTGTACACTATGCACAAGACTTGATTTACCCATAACTGAAACTTGGCTGTCTGTGGCAATGAAAGTAGTCCCATGAACACAAAACAACACTAGACAGCCATATTCTAGGAAAGCAAGTGTAGAACGTCGTTCCAGGTGACATTACAGTAGTAGACTGAATTATCGGAGTTGGAACTTTGCCAGGACACCAGGTCTAACAACTTAATTGTTGTGAAAAGTGCCATCCACATGACTTCTTGATAGCAAAATTCCCCCTAGAAAGATTTTTACACTGAGCTTTTAGACTGAGCCACGTGTATATTCCTCTACAGATTAATTTAGGGTGATTTCCTTGGCTTTACACAGCTATTCTGTAATGTTTCAGTTCAAGTGAGGACAATTCCCTATGTAGAGTGTAAACACAAAATGTTAAGTATGTTAGCCAGGGTTGGCAACCTTTTAGCTATGAGGATGTGGGCCAAACAAATGCAGCTTGGTCTGAAGGTAGGTCATCATTTGTGACCCAGCTGCCACTGTTACCACCACTTTCCTCACCCCCTCTGATTTCTCCCTGCCAATGACTGCTGCTGCTATCCCAGCTTGGCACACTGGATTAAATCTTTTGGCCTGTGAGCTGTAGATTGCCACCCCCTGAAGTTAGCTAACACAATATTTAGCATGTTTTAAAACACTACTTAACACCTAGGGCTAGATCATATTGCACTTCAGTAACCCAAGTGGTGCTTATGCACCTGCAAAACTGATGCATTTGGCACTCATGCCATTTGAATCCTACACAAGATGCGCATGCAAGATGGATGTGCAGGCTCAGTAGTCTGCATAAAGTTGGAAAGTTGTAACCAGGCAAAAAACTATGACTAATCATTGTGAGATGCAGGAGAAGGAGGAGTGGTCAGGGTGCTCACCCTGGAAGTGGGCTCCCCAGATTCTAGGCTTGCTTCACAGTGGACTTCCCAGTATAATACTCTAATTACCAGGCTACAGACCTCTCTTCAGCCCTCCCCTTATAGCTGGCCTCCAGGGCAGCCAAGAGAGGGAAATATGCAGGGCCAGTAGGAAAAAAGCAAGTCAGAATATGTGCAGCTCAGTAAGACGGTTGCTCCTCTGTTTGGGAGGGACCCCAGGTTTTATCCTGGACCTTTGTTTCCAATGAGGTAGAACATTTCCACACTAATTTTCATCCAATTTATCCAGTGATTATTAAATGCAAAGGGCAGTGGCTCAGATTCAAAATGAGGTCTGGACAGTGGATTGGGTAACATTTGACTTGTAGCCTGGTGGTTCAACCACTGAGCTGGGAAGTATAAAATACAAATTCACGCTCCCTCAGTATTAGGGGGGCCTACAATTCAAGTTCATCACTTCCTGGTTAAGTGGCCTAATCTCTAGGCTACAAGACTAAAATATGGGATGCTCCTTTCCTCCTCCCCCCTGGATTTTTGCCAGGCTACACAGTCAGTAATTATATACATACAGTGTTGTGTACTATACCGGGCCAGAGTATAGCCTCATGTACATGCTTAGCACAACACATGCTTAGTAGCGCTGTGGACTCTCATGCACCAACACTGCATGTGAAGTCATCTCTCAAGCTGTACAGAAGCGATGAAAAAAGGCAGCTACAGAGCTGGGTGAGCACTAATTGGGCATGTAAAGTGAAATAGGATCACACTTCCATGACTACTGTCTTTAACATATGCCAGACTGGTCAAAGCCGGTAACTAGGGTAACGTCTACACCAGAGGTTCTCAGACTGTGGTCCATGGACCACCACTGGTCCACGAGCTCCATTCAAGTGGTCCGCAGAAAGGCGACCTAAGGCTAAAGCCGACAAACATTACACCTGACTTCCCAGAATTTTGCTCAAAAAAAACAGGCACATCCATCACAATCAAAAGGTAAGACTACTGGTATTAAAATATGAGTTGTGTTTAAGTGGTCCTTTTGAGACCCTCAGCAATTTTCAAGTGGTGTGCGAAAAAAAAAAGTTGGTCTACACTACATTCAGCAACAACTTAAAAGCTCAGTGTTAACATGTGCAAGCTAATATGTCCTACATTGCATCTTGTGGGCACATTTTCCCCCCAGGAGGCTGTGGCAAGAGTAGCTGACCAAGAAGGACTGCACAAGAAGGCCCTCGATGAGCTGCAGTATCAGCCACTGCAAAACCAACTGGTCCAATTTATTTCCCAGTCACATACTCAAAACAAGTCTTCTCTGCATCTCTTACTAACTGAAAGAACATTCTTATTTCCCATCTCCTGTGCTGAATGCCTCACCTTTTGTAAGATGAATTGAGAACGCTTCTTAAATTGCCTCTCTCCAACTTGCATCTTCATGTCTCATTAGCCCACTTGCACTGGTAGTCCAAGCACACTGAGGGAAGGTCTTTTCCCTCACTCTAACAAGCATCTGCATACATTTCCCTTCACTTTCCCCAAAAAGAATAATCTTGTTCCTGACTGAATAACAAGGAGAGACATGCTGGAACAGGTGTTTGCCAGATCAGTGCAGCAATGTTCATGCCACTTCTGACCCATGTGCCTGTTTCCTGACTTAAATGTGCTGGCATGAGGATTTGATAGAGAAAAATAAAGTCCACACAAAACAGAGATTTTCCCTGTCTGCTCTCCTTTTATTGCGTGTGAAAAAAATAAAAGCAATCTCAGGATTGCTATTTCTTCCTCATCACATGGTAGGAGGATAAGAATGAGCTTGCTCCTAATCTAACTCCAGGCAAACCATTATGAAGTGATTCCTTTGGGTAATGTACAGCTGACAAACTTTACTGACAACCTGCCAGTACACAGCAGACCAACTGCAATTTGAGCATGTAAATCCTGCTTCTTCTGACATGAAGCCACAAGGTGCCAATTCTCCATGCAAGACAGTTACAATGCTTGGTTGAGGCAGGGGGAGGGGTTGTTTTGGTTTAGTTTGTGCTAGCAAAAAAAGCCAACACATTTTTAGCTAATCTAAAGCATATTAGATCTATATAGAGGTGCTTGGGTCTTTGTTTGCATATATCCCTCAGCAAGATGGCAGAAACAAAGCAAAATCAGTTATTTAAGTCTACTTTCTATTTAAGTCTATTTTCTAAAGTCAACAAATGATACACATTTTGCATTTCATAGTTTGGGAACATAAAGCACATTTGTTCAAACTGCCGAGATAAAAGATGCTGGGTATTGTGTTGAATTGAGTCACACGCTGTGCGGCACAGCCCTTTGGGAGCAACAAATATCAAAATGGCCTACAGGAATGATAATAATTTTT
Organism: Alligator sinensis; assembly: GCF_000455745.1. Lineage (NCBI taxonomy): Eukaryota > Metazoa > Chordata > Crocodylia > Alligatoridae > Alligator > Alligator sinensis. The sequence continues at coordinate 5,540,660 of NW_005841842.1, read as the reverse complement.
ATCTAAGCTCTACAATGGGAGGGAGACCAACATCTCCAGGCTGAAATGTGTTGTCTTCTGGGATTCTGTCTGCTGCAGCTGCAGCTCATTCATGAATTGACAAGGCAGGCAACCTGGGCTCAAATGCCAAGGACATTAAATGTAGTGAGCCAGAGGCTAGCATTACTTGTACTGAAAATGGGCCTTCAATCATGGAAGAAAAAAGATAGAGAAGGAGATAAAGAATTCTTAGAAAATACAGCAAAAATTATGTGAAATTTCACATGGGCTGGCTCGCTACACAAGCAACACCTCAACATACCTATTACCATCTGGGGCCAGCCTTTAAATCTCAAAGCAACAAGTCTATATGGATACAATGGAGTATGTGTATACTGAATCCTGGGCATTACTGGACAAGGCTTGGTCTCACATGCCCCACCCATTCATGCTTGTTTGCATGCACTAAATCCAGAAATGTGTTTGGAAAGCTGCCCTTAGAGAGACCCTGGGGCCTCTCTCAATACTTCCCTGTCTCCAGCATGTTTAAGAATGGCCACAATGGACACCCTTCACTGCTGTGTTTCCTGGGTCTAGTGTGTGAGTGGAAACAGGTAGTCAGTGGGTACTTAAAAGCTGACCTCCCCAGAAACACAAGGGATACTGTGCAGACATATCACAGAGACAAAACATATTGAGTTAAAAGTTAAGCATGCCAATTTTTATTTCCTTACACAATTTAATAGATCTGTGCCACCAAAAATAAAAAAAGGAATATGCAATCATAGTCCACTCTGAACTCACCTTACAAGTCCTCCCAATGTGAAAGTCTTGGAAACCTCGTGATATTAGGGAAGAATTTTTCCCTCAAGCAAAAAAAGAGGAAGGGCTGGAGGGATGGCTGGTTAGAAGACAAACAACTAAACTAGTGCTTCTCAACCAGGGTGCTGCAAGATCCTTTTAAAGGTGATATAAAATGGTGTGCCCTATTAATAACTTTTCATGTGCAAATACCTACATGAGATTCACAAGGTAAACCCAGACATTTCAAATTGGAACCCATAGCATCAAAAACATTCTGAGCTGTTGTGGTCTTATGGAGTTCTCTAAAAACAGAAGCATTGCTCTATTCTTTTTTCCCCATAGTCAAAACACACACGAAAGCCAAGACCTGGCATTTTTTGTGGCATGTCTAGAATCTAGTGAGGTTTAGAACCATTGAATCAAGCTTAGCGCCACTGTTAGTGTAACACGGGTGCACCAGTGTAAGGAGGATGTAGTTTACATACAAAAGCAAAAGCACTCCCGTGATTGGGTATGGGACTCAGGAGGCCTAAAGCTAGGCAGCATTTCTGGAAATGTCTGGAGGAGGCTGGGGAGGACCCCAAGCTGAAGGATTATGCTTTCTATGGAGAAGACACCCAGGGAACTCAGTGGAGACAGAAAATAGTAAAGACTGACCTGTGCATGACAGAAATAGATGAGGCAGACCTCCGTTTCTGGCTGAGCTGGCATTGTGAGGAGGTGAGAACAATAGAGGGAGGAGAAGGATGGAGAAGGAGTCTGGACTGGTGCCTGGATTACTAGAGTACTCTTAAAGAAAGACTCCAGTAGCTCTGGGGCAATGCAGCATTTGCCAGCCTCCCTGTACCTGGGGTGCCACAAGGGCCTGATTTACTATAGAGGCAACCCAAACTGTGCCACAAATGTGGACAGGAGGGGCACCCAAAAAGAAAGTGCAAAATAGAGCTCTGTGCAGTCTGCAACCAAACTGGGCACAAATCCCAAGACTGCAACAAAGAGAAACACTGCAACCTCTGTGGGGAGGAGGTTTCCTCTTCAGGAAATGCCTGTGGGCAAGTGAGTACATGGGGAAACAGGAGGAGGATTTCAAGCCCTTCACCTCAGAGTCAGAAATGCAGGATGGCTCAGGAGAGGAGAGTGAGGAGGACATGGAGCAGGGCGGGGATGCTGTGGAAACAGAAGGAAGAACCCCCCCCCAGGGCTAGAGGAGACTCCTGTCTCTGAGTCTGTTGTAAGGAACATTGAGATACTAATCAATGGAACTGAATAGGAATGCAACAGGCTCAACCATGGAACAAGACAATGAGGGAAAGGGGAAAAGGAAAAAAAAATCAGAAGAGGAAGGAGAGGAAGAGCTAAGCCCAGGGAGAAAGCAACCCCAGAGAAGGAAGGAGCTAGAAGGGAAGAAAGAGGAATCCTGAGAAACCTCTTCCCTTTTTGACCCCCTAGAGGGGTACGAGTGGACCCAGCAAAACAGCAAAAAGCACAAGAGTAGGAAGAAAAAGCCAACAGAGGACAACAAGATGGGCTCTACAACCAGTAGCTCTGGGGCAATGCAGCATTTGCCAGCCTCCCTGTACCTGGGGTGCCACAAGGGCCTGATTTACTATAGAGGCAACCCAAACTGTGCCACAAATGTGGACAGGAGGGGCACCCAAAAAGAAAGTGCAAAATAGAGCTCTGTGCAGTCTGCAACCAAACTGGGCACAAATCCCAAGACTGCAACAAAGAGAAACACTGCAACCTCTGTGGGGAGGAGGTTTCCTCTTCAGGAAATGCCTGTGGGCAAGTGAGTACATGGGGAAACAGGAGGAGGATTTCAAGCCCTTCACCTCAGAGTCAGAAATGCAGGATGGCTCAGGAGAGGAGAGTGAGGAGGACATGGAGCAGGGCGGGGATGCTGTGGAAACAGAAGGAAGAACCCCCCCCCAGGGCTAGAGGAGACTCCTGTCTCTGAGTCTGTTGTAAGGAACATTGAGATACTAATCAATGGAACTGAATAGGAATGCAACAGGCTCAACCATGGAACAAGACAATGAGGGAAAGGGGAAAAGGAAAAAAAAATCAGAAGAGGAAGGAGAGGAAGAGCTAAGCCCAGGGAGAAAGCAACCCCAGAGAAGGAAGGAGCTAGAAGGGAAGAAAGAGGAATCCTGAGAAACCTCTTCCCTTTTTGACCCCCTAGAGGGGTACGAGTGGACCCAGCAAAACAGCAAAAAGCACAAGAGTAGGAAGAAAAAGCCAACAGAGGACAACAAGATGGGCTCTACAAGGGAATCCAAGGGAAGGCCCCGTCAGGCAAAACAGTGAGCTCCAGAGAGTGAGGGAAAGAAAGCCAAACTTGAAACTGAGACAAGAAAGGAGGTACCTGAAATCCTACTGGCCACCTCACCCCCAAATTTAACTACACAATGAAGACTCTTAAAATTGCTTCTCTGAACATGAGAAGTTTGTTAGGGAAAAGGAAATGGGACCAGGTAATACAGACTCTGGAACAAATAGCAGCAGACGTGATCTCCAGTAACACCAGCAGCTCTTTGTTCTCCAAATGCTGGCTGCACAGGGCAGCCCTGTGGCCAGTGGTGGATGACACTAGGGCTACTGGGGTTGCAATCCTGCTGAGAAGAGACACAATGCACCCCCTGCAACACAGAGAAATAGTGGCAGGCAGGCTGCTGCAAGCCACCATGGAAACAAACAGGACAGAGTTCAAAGTCCTGTGCGTGTATGCACCATCCAAAGCAAAGGCAAGGTATGATTAGCTGGAAAACATGGCCCTAACAAGGCCAAGTGGCTGGCTGGTAATCATCACAGGGGACTTTATCTTCCTCACTGGTGATGCAGTTGAAGTCAGCAGAGCCCAGAGGGCAGGCATAGACAGATCCTCCAGGCTACTGAAACAGCTGATTGAAGACCACAGCCTAGTAGATGCCAGGAAAGAAGCCCAAGGCCCTGGTGGGAATTTAACTTGAGTAGACCCTGTAGTACAAACCAAAACCCAGATAGATTTTGTCCTTCTCCCCAAGGGGTGGAAGGTAAAGGAAGCCCACTCCATGCCCGTCTGTTTCTCAGCTCACTGCCTCCTCACAATCCAGGCAGAAATGGGAGGGCAGCTGGAGAGGGGCGTGGGGGTATGGAAGCTAAACACCAGGCTGTTGGAAGACAAAAAGACCCAGCAAAGTTGCGTAGAGCACTATGCAGGCTGGAGGACCTTTAAAAGCCTGTACCCGAAATCAGACAGAGTAGTGGGCCAGCATGAAAGAAAGAACCAAGGCCTTCTTCCAGAAGGCTGGCAAGCAGTGAGCTTTCTCCCACAGGAGGCAGCACAAGCGCCTGACCCATAAGTTACAGGACCTGCACAGGCAGGCAGCAGTGGACTGGGATGCGAGGGAAGACATGCGGGAGTAAAAGCCCAGATTGGGGCCTGGTACTGGGAGGAAGCCAGGAAAAAGATATTCCAGGTCAGGGTGCCCTGGGTGGCAGAGGAGGAGAAGTGGTTTGTTTACTTCCCCAGACTGAAGAAGAGCAAAGAGAAGCCCATGACATGCCTGAAAGACAGAGCAGGAGTGGAGCACCAGTCAAAGGAAGGCATGCTGGAAACAGTGACCGCTTTCTACCGAGCACTCTACACCGTATGATGGGAGGACCTGGAGGCCATGCAGCAGTGCCTGCAGGGGCTCATCTGAGCCCTTGGAGAAGACGAGCAGCAGCAGCTGGAGGAGTGGACACTGGAGGAGCTCAAGCAGACCCTCCAGAGGTTCAACAATAGTAAGACTCCTGGGTTGGATGGCCTGCCCAAGGAGTTTTACGTGACCTTTTGGGACCTAGTAGGCCTCGACCTGTTGGAGCTCTTTCGAGAACAGCTGCAGGAGGGCCAATTGGGGGATGGGATGGACCGGGGCCTCATGACCCTCTTGCACAAGAAGGGTCCAAGGGAAGAGTTGAGGAACTAGAGGCCCATCACCTCCTGAACTTCGACTATAAGCTGCTGGCCAAAATCTTAGCTGAGCGATTTAAATCTGTCCTAGGTTCCATCATCCATGAAGACCAGTCGTATGGTACCAGGATGCCAGATTCATGGAGCCCTGCTGCAACTGAGGGACGTGCTCCAGCTGGAATGGGACAGAAGGCAGAAATGGGCGGTGCTGAACCTGAACCTGGAAAAGGCCTATGGACAGAGTGTCACATTGGTTTCTCTTTGAGACACTGACATGAATTGGTGTCCCCCTTTCACCAGCTGGATAAGGACACTAAACTGATGATAGCAGCCAGGTGCTAGTCAATGGATTCTTGACCACACAGATCACGATAGAGTCGGGGGTCCATCAGAGCTGCCTGCTCTCCCTGATCCTTTTTATCTGTACCATTGAACCCCTGGCCCAGTGCATCAGGCAGGGCCCGAGGATGCATGGAGTCCTGATTCCAAGAGGAAGCAAAGAAGAAACCAAGGTCCTGGCCTACATGGATCAGCTGAACATCCTCTGATGGAATAAGTGTGCTATAGAGAGGTACCTGTGGCACACACAGGTCTATGAGGCAGCAGCAGGGGCCAAGCTTAACTCAAGCAAGAGCACCTGCCTGGCCATGGGTGAGCTCAAGGAACTTGGAGGGGGTCAAGATCCTTGGGGTGGGGTTTGACCCCGAGCTGAGCGGAAGGAGGGCCAGGGAGAAGGAGGCTAAACTGAAGCAGGAATTGGGTCTGTGCCATGTGCACTACCTCTCCATGGGGAGGTGAGGAGAGTGCATGGCACTCATGAAGGCAGTGTTGCTACCAGTGCTTCTGTATACTGCACTGGTCTTCCCCCCACCCAAGTGTGTCACCGGCAGAATCCAGAGAGCCATGTGCATCTTCTTCTGGGGATCCAGAATGCAGAAGGTAGCAAGGAAGACCCTGTACAAGAAGAAATGAGCTGGGGGCAGGGGGATGCCAGACATTCACCTGTTCCTGTGGGCATGGTACACAAGCCAGGTCTACAAGCTGGCAACCGGGCAAGCAACCATAACAACCTGCCTTGTAAAATACGTGACAGGTCACCTCCTGAGACCCTGGGGGGTGTATGCACCATCCAGAGGGAGACCATGCACCATGGAATACCTCTGGTTCTACAGTGTGCTGAAAGATTTCTGGAGCAAGTACAGGCTACAGAAGGAAAGCCCAGAGACCATGTCCAACCACAGGAAGACACAGAAGGTAGTCAGAGACAGAGACAGACTGTCAACCATGGAGCTGCTCCCTGATGATGACTGCCAGGCCATCTGGAACCAGATGCTCCACAAAGACCTAATTAAAGACCACAGAGACTTGAACTGGCTCATAGCTCATGGTGTACTCCTGGTGAAGGCATGGAGGCACAGAGCGAGGTGAGAGCCCAGACTCAGCTGCCCCAGGGCAAACTGCCAAGGCAAGAGCAAGACCATCGACCACTTCTTTTGGCTCGGTCCCTATGCCAGGGGAGTGTGGAAAAAGGTAAGTCAGGTCCTTGAGGAAATGACAGGAGTCAGGCTGATGACAAGGGAGGCGGCACTGTACAGGCGCCTGACTAAACATCAGGGGCCCCAGACAACCTGCTTTGACCAGTTTGTGTCCTGCATCAGGAGCGCCCTGTGGCAACGCAGGAACCTCTTGATGTACAGTCACTAAGCTTGAGCAAATGGACTGTGTTAAAATGTTTGATCAAACTCTAGTCCTACTACCAGAAAGCAGTGGGAGAGGATGGAGAGGATGCAGCCAACTCCAGCTGGAAAAGGGACATGTGGCTATTCATAGTCCCCCCAGGAAGGGAGGTGGACAGGGAGTACAAAGGGGACAGTGACACAGCTAAACCTGGAGACAGCGAGGAGAACACCAACAGGATCAACAACAGTGGAAGTGACAGCAACAGCAACACGGACAGAGAATGAACTGAGAAGAGAAACCCCAAATCAGGGGCTGGACTAAAGGACTGTGTTTGGATTAGGGAGGGGCAGAGGGTGGGTCCACATGGGCGCAGGGGAACGAGTGCAGTTATTGTAACAGGTGCACATGTTTCTTAAGGTAGTTTAAAAAAAAAGGTGCAATGGGCCTCGGCCCTCACCCTGGGTAGGGGCAGGGCAAGCCCTTCCCCAGAAACTGCCCAATTGGTGGAAGTGTTCCACCAATCACAACAAGGATTTTCGGAGCCCAGACATGCCAGGCTGCTTTTGGTAAGCATGCTACACTAGATAATATAACACTGAGAAGAAACTCTGCTCTGTGACGGAACAAATACTTTCTGTAAATTGAGCATTACCACCCATTTTCAGTTCACTATAATGAATTAGTTGATGCAGCTTTCAGTGCAGAACCTCTAGCTTTTGTAAAATATGACATGGGCAAAAGGACAGTTCTCGAATCATAGAAGATTAGGGTTGGAAGGGACCTCAGGAGGTCTTCTAGTCCAACCCCCTGGTCAAAGTAAGACTATCCCCAACTAGATCATTCTAGCCAAGGCTTTGTCTACCCTGGTGTTAAAGGTCTCCAGGGATGTAGATTCCACCACCTCTCTAGGTAACCCATTCCAGTGCTTCACTGCCCTCCTAGTGAGACAGTTTTTGCCTAATATCCAACCTAAGCATCCCTTGTTGCGACTTGAGACCATTGCTCCTTGTTCTGTCATCTGCCACCACTGAGAACAATATAACTCAGTCCTCTTTGGAACCAGCCTTCAGGTAACTGAAAGCTGCTATCAAATCCCCCCTCAGTCTTCTCTTCTGCAGACTAAATAAGCCCAGTTCCCTCAGCCTCTCCTCAGAAGTCATGTGTCTTAGCTTCCTAACCATTTTTGTTGCCCTCCACTGGTAGTCCACAGTGGAGTAGTCCATATGTGGCCTCACCAGTGCTAGAAAGAGGGGAATAATAATTTCCCTCAATCTGCTGGCAATGCTCCTACTAATCCAGCCCAGTATGTTGTTTGCCTTCTTGGCAACAAGGGCACGCCGTTGGCTCATATCCAGCTTATTGCCCACTGTGACTCCCTGGTCCTTTTCTGAAGAGCTGCTGCTTAGCCAATTGGTCCTACACCTCCTGTCCTGGGGCATGGGATTCTTCTGTCCCTAAGTGCAAGATTTTGCACTTGTCCTTGTTGAACTGCGTGAAATTTCTTTTGGCCCAATCCTCCAATTTGTCTAGGCCTGTCTGAATCCTAGCCCTACCACCTGGCATATCAACTACTGCCCCCAGCTTGGTGTCATCTGCAAATTTGCTGAGGGTGCACTCCAGCCCATCTTCCAGATCATTAATGAAGATATCAAACAAAACCGGCCCCAGGACTGATCCCTGGGGCACCCCACTTGACACCGGCTGCCAACTGGACAGTAAGCCATTGATCACTATTAATTGAGCCCAATGATCCAGCCAGCTTTCTATCCACTTTACAGTCCATTCATCCAATCCATACTTCCTTAGTTTGCTTGTAAGAATGCTGTGGGAGACTATATCAAAAGCCTTGCTAAAGTCAAGGTATATCACATTCACTGCTTTCTCTGCATCCACAGAGCCAGTCATTTCTCATCACAGGTCAAATGATGATCTGTGGTTTTGGACAGATGATAACAAACTTTGAATGTATTGGATTGTATTAAACGTCATGCCTAATATGCCAGTTTCAGTCCATCTCTTTTGAGTATGGATGACAAGAATTGTACACGCTAGTCCAGATGAAGTCTTACTAGGGGCCTTACTACTCTCAATCCTTATAGAACAACAGTTGCCTTTTTGACTGGTGCTTCAAATTGACAACTCTTAGACATTCTGGGGTGTGCCCTTTTTCATTTAATTGTACAGGGCTTGTTTCTGAAAGCACTCAAAAAACAACTGTTTTGTTACTTTAAGAGCTGTTTCAGATAGTAAAAATTTTAAATAACCAAAGAAAAAGAAGACAAATCCCAAAGATGGCATAAATCTATTTTCACACTGTCCTCTTGAACATTCTTAAAAGGGAATAAAATCTTTACTGAGAGCCAATAGGCAACTTAATTGAGATATCCAAGATTGTATAGGTATAAATCACAGTGTGTTTTGCTTTGAAGTAATTGTTCTCTGTTTTAAACTATTTGCATACTGCATAGTGTCATTTGGCATGCAGAAAATGATTTCTGGCTGAATACCTATAATGCCAATTGGTTTTTAACATGATTTTTTTTTTTTAATTTTATTTCCCAAGTAAGTTATTTCTCTTTTAACTCTGAACTGAAGAGAGATTTCTAGCAATGCCTATAATTCATTTTTTTTGTCGTTCAATTTGATTGTTTTAATGTAAAACAATTAGCAATTTATGAAGTGGGAATTGGAGTCACTAAAGAGCAGAGCTGATCTCTAGTTTACTAATTTATGAGGCTTTAAACATTTAGCCTACTGGCCTTTTTATTGATAAACATCTTGCCGTTTGCTAATAATACTGAACAAACCACAGATCACAAATTGCTCATTCCTAAATACTCCTGAGCACTAAAACTGACAAAATACTGAGAACATCCTTGCGCTGACATAAAAATTTGCATTAGCCTGGAAATAATAGAATATTAAGCCTTGCTTCTGAAAGCTGATTTTGCATTGAGGAAAGAAGGGAATGACAAACAGCTTTATTACTGAGGTGAACAGGCATGTCTACATCTGATGCTAAAACGCACAGCAGACTAATTCTACTGTGCATTAGTGCATTATGGCAAAACTTGTGCTATTGCACTAATGCACAGTAAAATTAGCCTACTGTATATTAGTGTCACTAAAAAGGCATGCACTAGTGCTACTGCTCAGTGTTGGCTTTAAAAGGGTATTTAAAGGTTTGCTTTTTGGCAATTGACTTGTAGGTATATGTATATGCATTAGAATGGTTCAGGATAGACAGTGGGGGTTAATTGATTTGTAAAAAGCCTGGGTCTCCCACTCACTGTTTCACACAGCCTTGGAAGCAGACAGGCTGTCTAACACAACAAGGCTAACGGATAAAAACACAGCCCAGTGAAGAGGGGGACATGTACCATACTGTTCCATAACATGAGATAAAGTGGCACCAGCTAACAAGGCCCCAAAGCAGGGAGGAGCTGAGTCCCAGTTTGGGGGGTACAGACCAAATTAGGAAAAGGCCCAGGGAAGAACCAGATTAGTATGTGTGCACATGATGAGTTCCGTGGACATATGACAACAACACAGAGACCAACCAGCAATAGCCACAGATGAAGAGTCATCAGGAGGGAAGAAGAATACAAAAGCAGAGACTTGAGAGTAACAAAGGGTCCCTCATCCTCCTCATCCTCTTCCCAGGTCCCTCCTCCTCCACGTCCCCACCCCCCCACAGACAGGACCCCATCCCCATCCCTTGGAAAGGGTCCTTCGCATCCCACCTCCAGAATGCTGACATCTGACACCTAAGAGGAAACCTCAGAATGAAGTCTGTGTCCTGCCCAGATGTACTTTGACTCTGATAACAGCCCTAGGATTTGGTAAATATATAGAATTGCTTTATTGTTTGTATTGTTATCACTGTGTATTAATAAATTCGCCTATTATCTAATGAAAAGGTTGTTGTCAGTCTGAGGGTGGGACAAGGCATCTGGGTCCTAAATTCAAAGCTAACACTCAGTAGCACCAGTTACTGTGCATTGAGTTAGTACCTGTAATAACAGGTACTAAATTTAATACACAGGAACTATGGCACATTAATGCACATGTAGATGTGCCCAATGTGACTTATAGTAGTACCAAAAGACTCCAACTACAGAGTCTAAGTATGCTACACACTGTAAAGGCACATAACTCATGACACTTCCTTCCCAAAAAGACCTTATAATCTTAAGGACAACATATAAAAATGTGGATAAGAGAAACAATTGGACCAGGATAGGGTAACAGAAAAAGGGAATCATATAAAAGTTTTAGCCAGTCAGTAGGAATAGCAGCTACTCATCTCTTGCTTCACTCAGCAGGTCCAGAAGGATATGAGCTACAATAGATCACCAACCCAGGAGGAGGTGGTAGAAGATTCTTTAAACTGGTGGAAGTATCCTAATTTCCCAATTGCAAGGTCTGGTACAGATGGGAGTGGGGAGCTTTAATTACCAGAACATCTGCTGGGAAGGTAGGGCAGCCATGCACTGGCAGTCAACCAAGTCTTTGGATAACTTTTTAGTGTGCTGGAATAACTTTTTGGCAGAGATGGTAGAGGAACCAACTAGAAAAGATGTTCTTCTCAATGTGTTGCTTTACTGATAAGAATAAACTGGTTGAGAAAGGAAGGAGAACAGCAGAATAAAAAAAACACGATTTCAGCAAAGCAGGTTTTAGCAGACTCTGAGGACTGATGAGCAGACTCTGAGAGAGAAAACAAAGGGGAGTTCAAGAGAAGTTGTATGCTGCTGAACAGAACGCTATTCTGATGTGATAGAAGCATAGTTAGTATTACAGGATCCTAACATGGATAAAAAGTGAACTCTCCAATGACTTGAAACTTAAAAATGAATCTTGCAAAAAGTGGAAACTTAGCCATATTATTAAACATAATTGTAAGAGTATATGGCATGTAGAGAGAAAAATCAGGAAAGGCATGACCTAAATTGAGATGCAATCAGCAAGGGACATAAAAAGGAAGAAAAGTACACTTCTACAAGTACATTAGAAGTAAGAGGAGGATCAGGGAAAGTGTAGACCCCTTACTAAAAGGGGACAGGAATCCAATAATGGATCAAGTGTTTACAGCTTTTTTTTAAAAACATAGTCTTCAGAAAAAGGTCAACTGTCAGATGACAAGCAAAGTTAGCAGCAAGGAAGGGGAGGAGGTAATCATCCTAGAGTAGTGGAAGAACAGGTTAAAGATTATTTGGAGAAGCTGGATGTTTTCATATCAGCAGGGCCAGATGAGATTCATTCTACTGTACTTAAGCAATGGACAGAGGTAAATGCAGAATCATTAGCTATTATTTTTAAGATCTCATGGAGGTCAGGTGAGACCCTAAAAGATCAGAAAAGGTCAAATATAGTGCCTATCTTTAATAAAGGGAACAAAATATTGAGGGAATTATGGACTGGTCAGACTAACTTTGATGCCCAGAAAGATACAGGAGCATATTATCAAGGGATACATTCCTAAGCACCTGGAGAACAACAAAATGATGAGTAACAGACAACCTAGATTTGTCAAGAGCAAGTCATACTTAACTAACTTGATTGACTTCCATGTCAAGCTGACAGGCTTTGGGAGGGCTAAAGGAAAATGGGATGTGCCTCAACTTCAGCAAGGCTGTTGATACAGTTTTTATTACATTTTCATAAGTAAGCTTAGAAAATTAAGCCTAAATGGAATTACTGCAACATGGGTATGTAACTAGATCATGTTCAAAGGGTATTTAAAAATGGCTTAATGTCTTACTGGAAGGAAACCTCAAATAAAATTTCCCAAGGGTCTGTCCTGTGTCTATTAAGGCCAGAGAGAATCAAATTGAATGTACACTTAGTATATTTGAAGATACACAAAAACTGTTGGAAGATGAGTATTGGGATTCAAAAGGACCTTGATTATAATGGAGAAATGGATGGAAACATAATTGGATGAAATTCAATAAAGGACAAGTAGAGAGTATTGCATTTAGGATGGAATAATTAAATATGCAGAAGTTAGGAATGTCTGACTCAGCTACAGTGCTACAGGAAGAGACCTGTGGGTTACAGTGGAGGAAAGCTGCATGTAACTTAACAGCATTAAATCATTGCAAAAAAAGAGTGGTGTAAGCAAGTCACAACACTTTTCAGCAGAGACCTGTGCTAAGTTTGGGCACCTTACTTCAAGAAACATATGGACAAATTGAAGAGTCCAGTGGAGATGTTGCTCTCAGCTGATTCCAGGGATCATGATAGGGCAGGGTCGGGCAATTATTTCAAGTGGAGGGCCACTTACTGAGTTTTGGAAAGCCATGGAGGGCCACATGGCAGCCAGCCAGGGGCAGATAAATATTAATTTTCTAAATTTTTTAGGGGCCCTGTGGGCTGGATAGAATGGCCTGGTGGGCTGCATCAGGCCCACGGGCTGCATTTTGCCCACCCCTGTGATAGGGCATAAGGGATAAGGCTATCCCTTAGGTACATAGGACACCTATACACATGGAGCAAGGCTGCTCCAATGTGCTTTTATTACAGCATGTTGGAGCAGACTTGATTAATTGAGTCTGCCAGAGCATGGTAATTATGACACTGCAGCAGACTCCAGTGTCATGTGTATCAGCGTCCCCACAGTGAAAAATGGCAGCGGGGACACTCTAACTGAAGCTTGTCAAACAAACTTCAGTTAAAGTGCTCCCGCCGCCATTTTTCAGCATGGGGATGCTGATATACAAGATGCTCCATTAATCAGAGCAGCTCTCAGAACTCTAATTAAAGCACCCCGCCCTCCCCGCTCCTGGAGCATTTATATAAATGCCCAGAGAGACCAGATCATTTAGGGCCTTATAGACAGAAACGAGTATCTTCAATTACACTCAGAAGGGTTTGGGGAGTTAGTGCAGACCAGAGCATTGGAGTTTACATGCTCCTGGCAACCTACCCCTATCAGAAGGAAAGCCAACATATTCTACACCAGCTGCTACTTCCTCACTTTTATCAAGGGTGGCCCATGTAGAGCTCATTCTATAATATACGGTAACTGCTAGCTTGAGGGAACATTGAAAAGTGTCAGTAGTGGTTCCGGGAAAGGACTGCAAGAGGTAAAAACCCTAGTAAGACTTCATCTGGACTGGTGTTACAATTCTTGTCACCCAGGCTCAAGAGAGATAAATTGTAATTGGGAGAGGTGAAGAAAAAAAAATCTAGTAGAATAGAGAGCCTAGGATAAGAGAAGAGCCTAGAAGAACTTGGCATGCTTAGCCTAGCAAACTGAAGGCTAAGAGGGGCTATGCCTGCTCTCTAAAAATATCAAGGTTAGAAAAAAAATTACTTAAGCTAAAATGAAAGATTGGTGCAAGAATAAATGGTTATAAAATGTCCAAGAATAAAATTTTGGTTGTAAATTAAAAAAAAGGTTCCTAGCCATTGGAAAATGGAGGTTTTGGACCAGCCTTCCCATGGGAGTAGTAGGGGCAAGAAAACTATTTTTATAATCCCAGTTTGATAAATTTATGACAGGGATTATATGACCTTATATCTGCAGAAGGAGTGGACTAGACTTGATGAGGCAGAATTTCCTTTGCCTTCTCTTCCCTCCCCTCCCCTCCCCTCTTCTATCTTTTATGAACAAGGACTCAAATCTTGAAATGGTAAAACTCCTGCTTAGAATTATTACTGTCTTCAGTGGAACTCTTGCCTGCATTGGAGCTACTGATCCATAATTTTATATGAATTGTAGGAGATGCTGTGAGATTAACCATCAGATCTTTTGGCATTTGTGTTTAGGAAAGGAGAAGCTAGTAGACAAGCTCAGCTGTTATAATAAAAACAGAACAAAAATACTTTCTGGAAATAGTACAGACTTTTTGTCCATAGACTGGACAGCTGCACATGCTGCTAAAACAAAAGGGGCCAGATCCTATTCCAACTTTTAAGACATCTAAGTAGATTTAGGTGTTGAAGTGTAAGCCTATTCCACCCTGCTCAATTCCCTTGCATTAAAACAATGCAAAAGGTGGATGGGTCCTCACCTCACCTTAATCACTGCTTTTTGTGACTGCACCCGCCTGGTCTTGAGAATACGCTCATGTGCCACCTTAGCATGTATGCCTGGTGTTGAACGCTGTGCGAGTTCTGGTGACCTCTGGAGGGGTCCTCAGTTAGCCTGGGGAAAGCCAAGAAACTCTCCTGCTATGACTTTGATCACCCTCAGTAGTGGATTCCCCTTCTGAGGACTCCTTCAGATTGGCTGTGACCCTTGGCAGGTATCCATGGGGCTCCACCTCCCCTACACCCCTTCCATGCACCAGCCCCCAGGACAGTCACTTGGGTTTTGCTGCAGCTCACCCTCAGGTGTCGTCAATCCCCACTCCTCTGGTTAACGGGGCTACAGTTGGCTTCTCCTCGCCACTGTATTCTTGGGGTGTTTGAGCTGCCCCACTCTTTTGACGTGTCTTAAATGTCCACCTGGCTGTTTGCCATGGCTCCTAGGCTGCTCCTGTCCTTGGAGCATTGCCTTTGCTCTGGCCCTTACCTCGGGGCCTCTCCATGCCATCCCCAGCAAAAAAAAAAGGCAAAAGGAACAAAAAAGGAACTTTGATGGTAGGATAAACGGGGAGGGTCATAGCTCATCCCCATTCACAGACCAGATGCTGGTGGCTCCAGCAGTCCCCCAACATTCTCCAGGTCCTCTCCCCAGCTGAGAACCTCTCCTGTGCACCCGAAGCCTTGTCCCTTGTTGCACGCCAACATTGTTCACGCCTGGCATGGGAAGCACCCTCACCGTCTGCTGCCCATGGTGCTTCCTCAGCATCTTTCCCAGTGCCAGCTTTTATTCCAGCTGGGTAGCATCTTTAGATAACGTCATCCACCTGTGCCAGCTCCAGCCGGAAATAAGCGCGACTCATGAACCGTGCAGGCATTTCATGCTGGCGCAGCTCATCCAGCTCCCCATGGCCTGAAACTGGCAAGTTTGCCCTGGTTTTAGGGCTTTTCTTATAGGGGCGGGTCACTCCGTCCCAAGTCCTACCGCAGGGAGGTTCTCCTGTCCCCCTGGGACAATGACTTAGTCATAAGGCTATGATGATCTTACAGAGATAGGCTGGTTAATGGTTTTTTTGGTTGGTTGGTTGGTTGGTTGGTTGGTTGGTTGGTTAGCTAGCTGTTTTCCAGGGACGTAAACAAGGCAGAATAGGATCAGTCTTAGGCATCTAACAGGTAGAGAGAGTTAGGGTAGAGATGCACTTTAGAGACTAATTAAATCAGAGATGAAGAAGCTTTCATGACCCTGAGCTCTCTTCATCAGATGATGTCCACCAAATAGGTGGAACAGGACCTGACCCAAAATATTAGTAATGAAAAAATATCCAAGGTCACCATCAATAATGGAAATCTATGTTGTTCTTTCATATGGTATGTTTCTAAAAATACAATTTCTTGACTGACCTACAAGTATATGGGATAACCTACATTCTAATTGACTCATGATTAGCTTGTCACCCCACTCTGCTCTCTATACTGAGAAACAGAACAAGAGTAGCGTAAAGCAGGAATTGTTTTGACACAAGGACTGCAGTACACTGGGGCCCTGCTACACATTCAAATTATAGCTGGATAGAAGCCAGTTATAGAATTGTTACACATTTTCAAGCACTAATTTTATAGGTGGTTGGCTCTTTCTGTAGCTGGATAGTCATTTTTATTGTTTGAGAATTACTTTGCACTTGTGGCTCGTCTTCGCACATATGGTCAGTCTAAATTTATTTGCGATTAACCAATCATTGTGTAATCTGTGTAACATGTAGCAGGGGCCTGTGTAAGCCTGCCCTTCTTACACAAATGCTAATACAAGGGAGGAACTAAGGCAAGGCAGGGCCAAGAGAAGCATATGAGAAATGCGGCTATAGCAGGCAGCACTGAAGAAACTGGTGCAGCCAAGGATTGGAAGGGCACAAGGGGATATAAAGCCACTTAACCCCATTCCTCAAGAACTGTGAGTTCTATGAGATGCACAACACAGAATCTCAGCCTCCAAGGACTTTGATTTCAATAGTTCAGGACACTGCTTTCTCTCTCATTGAAGTCATTTCTTCTCTGTCTTGAACAAATAGTAAATATGCTTTAACTCAGTAGTCACCAACCAGTGGATCTCGATCCACCAGTAGATCCCGGAGCCTTTTGCAGTAGATCTTGGAGCTTCTTGGAGTCAATCCAAGACTGGGGTTGGGGGCTGATTACCCACATGCATGCACGCATGTGCCCCAGCCCAGCAGGTCATTCCGTGGGGGAGGGAAGAGGCAGGAGCTAGATTGAGGCCCCTGCGGTGAGGGACAGTGCCTCAGAGGCAGGAGTAGGGTAAGTTGAGTGGCACCCTGCCCAGGCGGTACTTACCTGCCGGGGAGGTGCATGCCCAAATAATTTTCTCTTGCCCCCACTTCCCTCACCACAAACTTACCTGCTTGGGGCGGGGTGGTGGCAGCACGCAGTAGAGATCTGGGATTGCTTTTAAATGCCAAAGGTAAATTTCCTACTTAAAAAGGCTGGAGACCACTGCTTTAACTGATTACCCTCCATCTCCTCAACATCATTGTTAAGATATGGCTTAAGTAGCTTTGGCAGTCCCCTGAATGCCACTATTATTATAAATCAGTAGAAGGCTCCTTTCCTATGCTTGATGAGCACTTTGGATGATTGACCACAACTTATTCATTGGGACTAACCAAGGCATTCTACATTTCAAGCTGCTGTTGCTAAATTTCAGCCTGATTATGCTTCCTCATTTTAAACTCCATCCTTCTGAATTTATCCATAATATGCCATGAAAAAGAAGAGTCTTATGAAAAGATAACAAAATCTTGATGGATCTCACGTTCATTGGGTATAACAAAGGACAACCCTTCATATTTTCTCAAGCTCTTATATTCTGCTCAGACACAAATGCACCACTCATACTATGCAGGACTCTTTACAGTTTGGCATTCCTTGTCCTAGGCATTCTCAATAGATCCAGTGTGGATGAGTAGGTCCACTCTTCACTTGACTCAGAGCTATCAGTCTTTACTTTCATAATGACTGAAAAGTCATGACCATTCATTAAAAGTGAATTTTATCTTTCCAAATGCACTCAGAAGAATAATCCACAAGGAACAGGAAGGCATTTTCAATCTCTCATTTTATTTAATGAGAAAAAATGATCGTATTCAATGGAAGGATAAGTTGTTAAACATACAGATGATTGGAAAAGAAAGACTGCAAATAAGAGTTAATCAACTGCCAAAAAAGAGATCTTGAAAGATGATGTCTCCTTCATAAAAAGCAATATAGTTGAATACTTTATCAGGCAAAGAAGAATCTACTGCAGATAGTTGCAGAGGTTATAATGTTCTTCACTTAAAAAAATAAAATGCTTGTTCCTTTGAAATTTATAATCCTTTATAACCTACCTGCACTAGCATAAACTACCAGAGTATTAGCCAAAGGAATTGAAAATGTCCAGAATCCAATACATTAGTGTGTATTGATAGCAAACATAATACCAGCTCATTTCACTTTTCCACTTGCAACTACTTACATTGTGTTACCATGACAATTCAGCAAGTTAGTATCCTCTCCAAAGTCCACCACAAGGAGGAAAGCGACTACAAAAGCTTGTTAAAAAAAGAACAAACCAGGATTCAGCAATATAGAAAGAAAAGCTTACGTTTTGATGACCCACAGCCTAATGAATCAACAGAAAACAAGCCATAATGTCAGACATAATTTGATTTGATAAAAAAAGTGGAGAGAAAACAGTTTATAGTCTTTTAATTTGGGGAATATTTAATCATGGATGCTGAAAATGATTAAATGCCACTATTTTTTAGCTGGCAGATGCCTACGACAGCCTGCTTATATAAAGAGTAGATTTCTTTGTTTCTCCAACAATAGACTGCTTGATCCTCACTTCCTGTTAGCTGCCATGTCCTAACAATCATGGCCAGTAAGATCATTTCTGAAGAACATTGGCTGAAAAGCAGCTACATCAGGAGAAGACACAGGAGCGGGTTTCCGGCTAGAATAAAACAGCAACACTGAGATGGCTGTATAGTTTCACAAAAGGTAGCCACCGTGGTAGAGGTAATTGGTAATGACAGATTTACAACCATTGCCTGCATTACTGCTTGCCTATTTGTGCATGACTTTCAGCTTCTATACATGTGCCTGGACAGAACTTACTGCCTTCTGCCAAACTAAAAAAGAAAGAAAAATTACTCCCTTCAGCCTGCTCTAGGTCACTCCTGGTGCACAACCAACCAGACATATCAATAGGTAATTCAAGACCTGCCAAGCAGATGAAATAGTTCTAATTTTTCTAAGCAGCACTGCTTTTTGAATGACTTCAATCTAATACAGTGAACAACAACTTCTCTTAGAAGCACGTGCCAAATGAATACAGATTAATTCTAGCTGCTCTTTTCTTAAAGTCTTCTGAGGAACTATGTACACAATTCCCATTACTGAAACAGCCATTAGAAATGTCTTCAGATCCTGGCACCATGGTGTCTGACCATTGCCCCATTAAGCTTCTCTGGCACCACTTAGATTTTATAAACCTTCAGAATGAGATATGGATGATACTTAGGCTGCATTCCCAGACTGAAAGAAGGAATAGCAGGCTACCATTTCAGCCAAAGGGCTGCTCATATTTACAAACATAGTCAGCTTTAACTGAGGAGTTTTGTACAGTTTAGAAGGGAGAGAGAACTTCAGGCTTGGTTCCCAGGGTGTCAGAGAGGGTCTCCTAACTTGTTCAATGATTAGTAGTTTAGGGATATAGAAAGAAAGGATATGGTAAGGTGAGAAAATATAGAAGTATATGTAGGAGAGACTAATTTAATCTAAAACCAAACATTAAATACCTTAAGCCAGAAAATATAGAAACGTCCTTGTGATTTATAGCCCACTCTGTTCCTTTGTAATCCCCTTCTTATTTCAATGTGAGGACATAATTTCTATGATAATGCTAAAAGTTTACATTCTACATATTCTGATGCTCATAATGAACCATCCAAAGATAACACATATTTAGATGCACTGGGTCATATTGCCAAAAAAGGGAGGGTTAGTTGGAGGAGTGGACTGGGAGTGGAAAAAAGAACTGAGCTGCTCTTAGGGTAGAAGGAGTTTTGCTGAACAGTGAAAATAAGCTGCCAATTAGAGTGACCGATGAGCCTACAAAACATAAGCCCTGCAAAACTATATCTCAGGACAAGTGCATGGACTGGAGAAAAGAGTGCTATTGCCCGTGCCTGACAATGAGTCTGTAGCTGGCTGTGTTGTTATTGTCTTTTAGTGAGGTTAAGAGTGGCTGGGCCTGGGATTTCTATAATGAAGGCAGGCATTTCTTTAATCTACTGACCAAGAATAGGCTGTGGGGCAACTTTCAGGAACTGGCAGTCGTTGGAACAGCAGGTTTTATGGCTGTAAGAGACAGCTTGATTTAATTCTAAAGGAGAGAGTCAAAAGCTTGCCAAGCTACACGCTGCAGTCAGATAGATAGAGATTGCTCTTCCCTCATGCTCTTACTTATGGTGTGAGCATCCAGAGCATGGAAGCAAGGGAGTGAAATCCTCCCTTGTGTGAGTGCAGTGGACTAATAACAATTTTGCTTGAAGTCAGCATGCTGTGGTAAGCTTAAGCTATAGCTGGTGTAGGGCAACAAAGGTTTGGGATCCAGAGTAAAAAGAAAAGAAAAGATTCTTCATATAATATGAGATTCTGGGATTTTTATTTAATTTGGGCCTGAAGGATCTAACTCCATTGGCAGCTTCCAACTGAAATTTTTACCTTGTAAAAAGGTAAAAGACTTAAACACAAATTCTTGCCATGAATTTAAATAGCACAATATGAAGTTGATGCTGAAGAAAAGGAATTATTGTACCTACAAAACCTCCACTGTGTAGAAGGAAACTGAACTAATATTTGTCCAGATGGTCTTAACAGTCAGGAGAGACAGCCAAAATCTTACTCATTTTTGCCTACCCATTTTCCTTGTAATTCAGGGTTTTGTTACACACTGCACTTTGAGCTGCTCAAAAGTTTATCAGTTTTAGTGCTGATTTGAGTCTGAAGGAATCACACCTTAGGCACAGACAAAAGTGAAAAATTTTGTCAATCTGGCCACAAAAAACAGTCTATAGACATGACCAAACAAGTACATGGCTGCAGACCACTTAAAAATGGCTGTTTAGTTGAAAATCTGAACCCCCATTGCATGAGGGGTCAGATGAAGATTTTTCAAAACACAGCATCTTCTAGAACTTGTGTCAGCAGTGCCTCCCAGTCTTGAGCTATTTTCAGAATGGGAGGGGGGAAAGGGAGCAGAGGGAGTTTGGTCTGCGTTTTTCAGCCTCTGCTGGAGGGTAGGGCATGTGTATTGGAGACCACCTCCACATCATCCCCCCCAGGTGGGCAGCCTCCAATTCACCATCCCACTCTCAGGCTCTGGCTGGGGAACCCCTAAAATGAGATCCCTTTTCTCCCTTTCCACCCCTCCCATTCTGAAATAGGGACAGGTTGGGAGAAAAGAGGGGGCCATTGCTAGGGGAAACCAGCTGCAGGCTCCCAGCCACCAGCTAGATTCCCCTTCCTTGTGGAACCAACAATGAACTTCTGTTTGGTCCAGGGGATCACTGTAACTCAGAACACTTTTTGCAAAGTGTTCTCAGTAACAGCGTGGAGCTGCACTTCCGTCTGTACCCCTAAAGCTAAAAACCTTCTTCAACTGTCCCCCACCTACACAGCTGAGACTTGTGATTACAGGGCTGGTGAGCAGGGGCCTGAATAGAGCTAAAGCTGTGAGTTGCTACTACAGGGCTGGTGAAACAGGACAGGCTTCTATCCCTGCTTTAGGTGGGGGTGTATAAAAGATGGGTTGGGGGGAGTGGGAACATGAAGCTGGGAGGTGGAAAGGAAATGCAGTGGGAGAAGGGCAGTGAAATGAATGAAATCGGCCACTGAAGGACAAAATTATGTGGCAAAAAACAAGTGAATTTAAACAAAATAAAGAGGAAGTAAATTAAGAATCTCATGTTTTAGTAAATTGGGATAGGGGATTAGGGCATGGGGGGGGGGGGGTGCTGTTCATGCTTCCCAGGGTGGCTGGGAGGTAGGAGTAGTGAGGGAAAGTGCTTTTGGGGCAGCTAGTGCCCCTATTTCAGGAAGGCCTTTTTATGTACCTAGTAGATGATGGGCTTGGGCCCATAAAGGAAGAACTATAAGCCTCGCTTAATAGAGGCAAGAGGAAGAATTGGTTTGGTGCCAGAACTACCCCCTGGGCAGTAGAGTTCAGGGGTAGAAAGTTTGTCCATACAGAACAGGAAGGTAGCAGAGGGGACACTGCATCCTGGGACATTGGAAGACTGCAGTTTGGGCGGCTCATCTATGGGGAGCAGCCACACATTAGTGGAACAATGGATTATTGTCCTTCTTTAGGACAATACGAAGTCCTTCTTTAGGTATATAGGCAGTAGAAGGAAAACAAATGGAAGTGGGGGACCCCTGCTTAACACCTCAAGACAGCTGGTAACTGACATTCAGGAAAAAACGGAACTCCTGAATGCTCTCTTTGCTTCGGTATTTCACCAGACCAAGGGGAAAGTCAGGCAAGATAAGGCTCATAGGGGACATGCTGGGACTGATAGCCTCCCCATTGTGAACGTTAAGTGGGTGCAATACCAATTAGAAAAGCTAGACATTTATAAGTCAGCAGGACCAAATGGACTCCATCCGAGAGTGCTGAAGGAGCTGACTGAGGTCATCACAGAACCCCTGGCAAAGCTCCTTCAGAATTCGTGGCACACAGGAAAAGTCCATGAGGATTGGAAAAGGGCCAATATTGTGCCCATCTTCAAGGGGAAGAGGGAGGAACTGGGCAACTATAGGCCAATCAGCCTAACCTTCATCCTAGGGAAAATTCTGGAAAAGCTCATTAAAGAATCTATGTGCAATACACTCACAGAAAGTAAGATTCTGAACAATAGCCAGCATGGCTTTGTCGCAGGTAGGTCTTGTCTTACTAGTCTCCTCTCCTTCTATGACCAGGTCTCTTGCCATCTGGACACTGGAGACATGGTAGACGTTATATACCTAGGCTTCCAAAAGGCTTTTTATCTAGTATCCCATGATATCCTTGTGGGAAAACTGGAAGATTGTGGGCTCAGATGCTTCACAGTTCAGTGGGTGGAAAACTGGCTACAGGATAGGACCTAGAGAGTTCTCATAAATGGATCTGTGTCATCCTGGTGCAAAGTGGCCAGTGGTGCCCCTCAGGGGTCCATGCTTGGACCAGTGCTTTTCTACATCTTTATCAATGATTTGGATGGGGTAGTGAAAAGCTCACTGGCCAAGTTATGGAGCATTGTGGTCATGTCAGAAGATAGGTTGCAGATACAGGTGGACCTGGACAGGCTTGAGAGTTGGGAAGACCGGAACCAAATGAAGTTTAACACTTCCAAGTGTAAGGTGCTCCATCTGAGGGCAAACAACCCTCAACACACATACAGGCTTGGTGGGGACCTAGGGGTAACAATTGACCACCATATAAATATGAGCCGTCTGTGCGAGGCAGTGTTCA
>NW_005841842.1:5484544-5517631 GCF_000455745.1 Alligator sinensis | reverse complement strand
TTCAGCAGGGCAAACAACATGCTGGCATGCAGTAACTGATGCATCTCGTGTAAAACTAAGGAAGTGATACTCCCGCTGTACTCAGCACTGGTGAAACCTGCGAAGCTGGAGTACTGTGTCCAGTTCTGGGTGCCACACTTTAATAAGGATGAGGAAAAACTTGAGAGGGTCCAGAGAAGAGCCACCCGTATGATCAGGGACTTGCAAGGCAAGTCATGTGAGAAAAGGCTAAGGGACCTGGGCCACTTTAACCTAAAGAAGAGGAGGTTGAGAGGGGGCTTGATAGCAGCTTACTGCTATATTAGAGGAGTGCATCAGGAGCTTGGTTAACAACTGTTCACAAGGGCACCCCTGGGGAAGACCAGGACCAATGGGCATGAACTCCTGGAAGGCCATTTCAGGCTTAATACCAGGAGAAACTCCTTCACAGTCAGGATGTCGAGACTGTGGAATAAACTCCCTCCAGAGGTGGGGAAGTCACCTACCCTGGAGGTTTTCAAGAGGAGACTAGACAGTCACCTCTCTGGGGTCACCTAACCCCAGTTGTCTTCCTGCCTAGAGTGGGGGGGGAGGGCTGGACCCAATGATCTGCAATGTCCCTTCCAGCCCCTAACAATCTATGAATCTAGAAACCCAAACTAGGTAACAGAGATGAGAGAGAAACCTACCCTGGAGTGGTATAACTTTAACCCACCTAAAGCATGCTTCAAACTAGTTTCAGGTGTTAATATGTGGACAATCCAGGGTTTAAGAGCTCCAAGAGCCACCTAAAATTAATGTGTAGCAAGGCCCTTAGTTTCCCATAGCGCTCTTTAGAAGATGCATGTTCTTCCCCCACCATCTTTGCCTTTGATCCTATAACCTAGTATTCCCTTTGAGGCTGGATATGATCTTCAGAGCATTGTCAGTGAAACTAATTGCAAGTGTATCCACCACCTAATAGCAATGCTGCAAAAGGCTGCTGTCCCTTTAAGAAAAACAAATCTGTTTATGAAGACTTTTTCCACCTGTCAGACTCTACAAAATCAGATCCTAAGTGCTCTAGAAAGACTCTTAAATGAAAACACACTCCTGTCTTATTTTCGCATAATGAAATGTTTTCCACTTGAAACATTTCACAGGATTCAGAACTTGAAGTCCTTCCTATGAATCTCTGTCTGGCTTTTTTTCATTGAGTTTTTATCTATGCTGTCTTTATAGATTCTTACATTGAACTGTCTACTGTACTACACAAGAACTGTTGAGTAGTTTCGTGAAAAAGGCAACTACTATTTGTTGCTGGTTTGTTCTCTTGTACTTCCTGCCGGGGGAAGAAGCATGTGCAGTAGAGAGACTTGTTTTCCCAAGGGCTATATATGCATTAAGGAGAGTCAAAAAACATAACAAGTTGCTTGCTGGTTATGTGAGGAAAGGCAAAGCCAAAGAATTAGACTTTTATTTAGAGTAGCAGGTGGTGAGGTTTGCAATAGTGATGGTCTGTCACAGACCATTTAGATAGCATGTCTGCGTGATTAGTGGCTGGGTTTCCCTGACATCAATACGTAGGTCAAAGACTGTTCTAGTTCTGGGTGCTGGATGATAGATGACCTATGAAATTCCTAAGGAGGCAAGTGAGGAGATGGGATTTGATGCTTTTAATGAATCTTTTAGTCTGTGGTCATCCATAAGTGAGTGTTATCTCTGGTTTCTATTGTCAACCAAACATTTTTTAAATTAATAAATCTCACCTAAGGGCCCTTTCTGACACTTGAGGTTTCCTGCAAGGAAGAATTTCCCAATGTCATAGTAACACAGATATGTGCAACAGTTACTTTTCTGCTCCAGAACAGTGTAGGAGGCATGCCATCTAGAAAATGCATATACAGTACTAATACTTGTGATGCCTTGGCAGTGTGGAGCAATCACTCCCAGAAAAACCTTACCTTCTGACAGAGTAGGGAGCTGGCAGAGAGTAGTCAATTCCACACCCCATGATCCCAGGTCCCTGTCTCTACATATATGTAAAGCTAGGGACCTGGGATCATGGGGTGTGGAATTGACTATACATCTCACTAGACTCTGAAATGGTGCAATCTGGTGAGCACCTTCACATCTTAAAAGCATGCTTCCCAGGAAATTGCAACCTTGCAACTTAGTGAGCGACTCCAGGACATTTAGGACAATATGTTGATGCACTCAAAGCTCAGGTACACACAGACCCAGTTTACTCAAGAGGATACTTAAGAGGAGGCTGTGAAGCACTTTGGTTTCCAGAACCAGGTAGTCTTACATAATCTCTTATTTACCACCCTGGGGTTTGTGTTTTTATTAATATTTCTTCTGCACTTGAAATTGTGAATAGAGAACATTTTAGCAGAGGGAAACAAAATGGATGTCATTTTTAAAATGTAGTTCTTGCCAGTGCTGTAGCAAGGAGGGGTTGGGGGGTGAGCAGGGCAACCACCCCAGGCACTGAAGCAAAGGGGTACCAATAGGCACTGCCCAGCTGGGGCAGGGTGCGAGACAGAGCTGCAAGTGGCTCTTTGGGTGGGTGGGGCACAGGGATGGGGGAGGCAAAGGGCAGCTCCCACTGCTGTGCGCGCTCCCAGGCAAATATGGGGGGGAGCATATGCCCCCTAGATCTGTGCAGGGCAAGAGCAGGCTTTCACTGCAGGCTTTGCCCCAGCACCCAATGTCATTGCTACAGCACTGGTTCTTGTCCACATAAGAGCGCTGCTTGTTGCCATGGAGAAGTAGAGATTAAGCTACCCAGGAAGTTGCTTACTGCTCTAGATTCAGTGCCAGCCCAACCCCAAAGTGGTCTATGGGAACTCTGCATTAAAAGGAGCTGATACTAGGTAACAAATCAGCAGAATAGAATAAAGCACTGCTCCAGCATACCTTTGGCTCACCTACAGCATACCTCTCACATGGCATGTGCTACTGGGGTGCTATTGCAATGGCTGGCACAGGGATTACCTCCACCAGATTCACAGTAGTGGAGAGCTGTCCTCTACAAAGTGAGCATTCTACTGGTTATGTATAAAAAGAGCCCCCCTCAATCCCATGCACCCACTGAAGTGTTCCAGGGGCAGGACTCCCCTGCAAAGTTAAGTCTTCGATTTGTATTCCATTTCTAATTGACATCAAATCAGCTCATTTTCCAATGAAGCCACCTTCTGCAAAGCAAAGACATTGAGATATGCATGGACAGGAAGACAGGTCCTCTTGTTAGTATACCCCAACACTGAACATAGACAATTTTAACTTGGGACCAAATTCAGTGTCTGGGTTGAACTATATTCCTTACCATGAGTAACACAGTCAAGGGTCCAAGTAGAATAACTGCTCTTTCAGTTATTTTCATCTATGTGCAAGATAAAGTAACCCAAGTGATTAAGGTAAGCAAGCATGCAAAAAGAGACTAGGCAGATTTCTCCCTGTGGGCTTTTAGGCAGGGAATGGGCACAGGTATGTAATGAAGGCACTAAATAATAGATCCTTAGTGTAAATAGTTATTTACTCCATTCCTAGGGGCTGGGTGAGGTGGGCACTTAAGGCACATGGTTGACAGCCCAGGGGTCAGATGTTTGAGGCCATAGCAAAAGCACTCACAGCATACCCAGTCAGATTCCAACAAATCTGCAAATTCTACTAAATACTTTGTCACAAGGACATGAAGAGGGAAAGGACTCCACATTTCTACAAGGAATATGGTGTTGCCAATCCTCATGATTGGATCATAATTTTGATCATATTTGGTGTTAATACACAAAGCAAAGGCTTTAAGTAATGTGACTATAACAGAATCCTAGCTCACAAGTAAAGAAGGAAAGAGTCAAGTTTGGGCTTTTGGAAATAAGCGTGACTATGCAAAACTAAAGGATTCAAAAAGCCAGAAGACAAATAGAAGGAACCCAAAGCTTTTTTAATTTCATGATCTCAAAAACAAAGACACTCTCCTAAAGGTTTGTGGCCTAAATTTAGGAGTTTTCTAACAGTTGGGTCTAGCAATCCTGTACTTCTTCCCTGCTTTCCCTCACACCTCAGTGTCCTTTGATTTATATCCAATCTCTGCTGTAGCTATTGCTACTATTAGTCTTTCCCAGTCATTCTGCGATCATCAAGTCCTTGAAGATTCCAAAAGCTACAAGCTGCCCTGATTTAATCGTTGTATACTGTAAGCCTCAGGGTACTGCAACAAGCCTGCAGCAAGAGGTGGATAGCAATTTTTTTGGCTGAAGGTTTTTTTTTTTTAGGTCAGCAAAAATAAATAAATAAAAATAAAATAAAATAGGGAAATTCACATTCCAGTGGCACCAAGATTCTTATGAAGTTGTGATTATGGTGATGCCAATATTCACAGTGGGAAAAAAAAATATCCTTGCATTTCATTTCAAACATTTTAAAATCTATCAAAGAGAGAATGGTCTCTCACCTTTCAGATTAAATAGCGCACAAGTTTTGTTGGGTTTTGTTTTTTAAGCTTGTTAGTATTAAGAAAGCTTTGTTTCATTTTGTTTTGGGTCACCCCCCCAAATATTTGTTTGATTCCCCCCCCAGGAACAATAGTCAGCCAAAAACAAGCCAAACCAACAAAACAAACACCACACCCTTTCTTTACAAAATAATAATTTTTAAAAACCCACAGCCACCCTGGATGTGTTGGAAAGAACAAATCCAATCATAATAGGACATTTTCCTACCTAGCTCTCCATCTGAGGGCTCTAATATCCCTTAGATACAGAAAAAGAAAGCACAGTAGAACCCAGGTTCCTCACTGGATCAGGTCCCTAAATGCTCTTGTAAAGATAAATGTTTTTCAACTAGCCAGAAGCTTATACAGAGCCACCGAAGACAGCTGCCTATTCCTACTAAGGTGCTCCAGCTTTTTCCAGCAGTTATTTTTATTTCAAAGGGAACCACTTCTCAACTGGGCTGTATGAGACTGCTAATGAGCTCCAGGTGAGTGGAGAAGTCACACCCTTTAGAGTCAAAGACACAGCAAAAAAATGAGCAGATCATCCTGACTTCAGCCACCTGCTGTGAATTAAGTGGGTTGCAAAGTACGTGTATACGAATGATCTGGGATCAGGCCAGGCTGAAATGCAGAGGGTAAGGGTGAGAAACAGCAACAAGCCAAAGGCTGCACTAAGCTGGTTAGGTGTAGCAGACTATGGAAGGAAAGATGGATAACAGGCTTTCTGAGAAATAGTACTAGAGAGCCGGGCAGAGAAGCAGCTTGCTAGTAGCAGGTGGCCTATGTACCCACACAGCAGGAGTAATCAAGTAAGAGTCAGACTATCATACAGCCATGAGCATCCCCATTTCTCTTATTGCACTGACCTAGTCTCTGTGAGCATTTATGGGGCTACATCACAAGATGGGGCTGTTTGAGAGAAGGGGCAAGCGGTAGAAGTACTCCATGCTTTTGGCACAAAGTGCATAGAGCATGCAAAAACGGTGTGGGCCTCTGCACATGTAGTGGCACCCTGCTGGAGGGGAGCTGCTTGCCAATGCCTTATGATAATGAAAGTCACCAACTAAATGGTGTTGTGTGTTTAAGATATTTCTCCTTATTGGTTCTTCATTCACTCCTTTCAGTTTCATTCAACCCTTCGGTTGATATTATGAAAGAAGGCAAATATAGTGACATCTCACATTATTCGGTATCTTGTGTCCTCTTTCATTTGTTTATCTTTACCCTACAGTGTTCTGGTGATTCAGGAGGAGCTCTTTCTATACCTCTAATCATTTTTCATTGCACATTTCTGGACCCCGCCTTTGGCTGTTACACATTTCTTGTGAAAGAAGAAACAAAACTAAATGTAGTGAGGTAGACTCACAGTTGAGGTAAATGAGGGAACTTAGAAGTCAGTGAAGGGCTGCCAATTTATACCAGCTGAAGACTTGGCCTCAATGGTCCAACTAAGGGCAAGCCAGGAGCAGTTTATGTACAAATAATGTTTTTAGGATTTTTTTTGTGGTTTAACCTTTGCTCTTGACTCCTGCTGCACATGGGAGCTGGAGTAGATGACCTTGCGAGGTCTCTTCCAGCCCTGCTTTACTATGATCCTATGATTAAGCAGAGGTTTTCACTGTGCTGCTTATTAGCATCTCCTGTGTTCCTCCTTAAGTCATTATAGTTGAGTTAGAACCCAAGATATGTGTTGTTACACTACCATCTGTGATATATCAGAAAATTGAGTAATAAGGTATGAGTTCTGTAGTCTCATAAAACACTGCTGGTGGAAAAAGGCGTTTGGATGTTTATCTTTGGCATTTAGATGTTTATCTTGCTGGGAGACCAGCCCCAGCAACACTGGCAGGCAGCTACAGCATCCGCCTCTTCCTGGTGGGGGGCTGAGGGAGAGCTGTGCTGCAGGCAGGAGCAGGGTGGGCTCAGCTGCCACTGCCTGTGCGGGGTGGGCAGTAACAGCAGTGGCCCATTGGGAGGGATGGCTACAGGGAGCTGCGGGGAGTTTTAGGGTGGCTATAGCCCCCACCCCTAGCACCATCCTTGCTGGCAAGGTGCAGAGCTGCTCTGCAGCCAGGCTGGAATCTTGCAGCAGTGACAGCATGGTTCAGAGCCAGGGCAGAATTGCGATCTGCAGCCTGCAAGCCCCAGGAAGGCATGCAGTGGGAAGGCATCCCCGGGAAGGCATTTGTCACCACTGCAAGGAGCCAGGAAAGAGCTGCAATCCGCTGTCTGCATGACCCTGCCTGGGGCATGCAGCCTGCAGATCATGGCTATGCCCTGGCTCTGAACCATGCTGTCACTACCCAAGATCCCAGCCCGGTTTCAGAGCAGCTCCGTGTCCTGCCATGCACCCTGCCAGCAGGGGTGGCAGTAGGGGCAGGGGCTATAGCCACCCCCAAATTCTCCAAAGCCCCCTCTAGCCACTCCTCCCAGTGATGCCACCACTGCCTGCCCTGCACAGGCAGTGGCAGCTGAACCTGCCCTACTCCCACCCACAGCACAGCTCCCCTTCACCTACCCCACCAGGAAGAGGCTGGCACTGCTGCTGCCTGCCAGTGCTGCTGGGGCCAGTCTCCATGGAAACCGAGGCCCTGTACTGAAAGGGGTGGCTATGGAGGTGCTGCGGGGAATTTTGAAGTGGCTATAGCCCCCACCCCTAGTGCTGCCTCTGCTGCCAGGTCACGCGGCAGGGTGTGGAGCTGCTTTGCATCCTGGCTGGAATCTTGCGGTAGTCACAGCATGGTCCAGAGCCATGATCTGCAACCTGCATGCCCCATGAAGGGATGTGCAAGCAGTGGATAATGGCTCTGCCCCGGCTCTGGACCATGCTGTCACTGATGCAAGGAGTCGGGCATGAGCCACGATCTGCTGCTTGCACATTCCTGCCTGGGGCATGCAGACTACAGGTCGTAGCTCTGCCCTGGCTCTGGACCACGCTGTCACCACTGCAAGATCCCAGCCCAGCTGTGGAGCAGCAACATGCCCTGCTGCCTGCCCTGCCAGCACTGCTGTGGCCGGTCTCCATGAAAACCATGGTCTTGCGCTGTCACAGCACAGCTACTGCTCACATCTCCATGGAAGCTGGCCCTAGCCACACAGGCAGGAGCTGCTGGGAAATGAAATCCAGACACCAGCCGGATCCACCATTTTTCCTACCCTTGCACTAGATAGCAAACACTATCTAGTGCAAGGGTGATTACAGTGTATTACAAAACTAACTACTAGCATTTCACACTAGAGATCAGGAAAGCTGGGTTCTCTATCACTGGTTCTTGGAGAGGACTGCAGTGTGGTAGTAAGAGACAGAATGCATAAATTGCATGTGTCTGGAGCTCTTAATAGGAAATGAAGTGTGGCAAAGTGACTAAGAGTAATTAATAATCTGGATGTGATTACTGGATCATCTTAAATGACCTTTTATAATCACGCTTTTAAATTATTTGTAAGAAGAAGTCTGTTGTGGTGGTGGGGCACAGCACCAACCATTCATAAGGGTTGTGAAATGCCTAGAAAAATTAACAGAAGTTGGTAGATATGAAAAGGATATTTCTGGGTTCTTAACTTTTAGCTCAACTTCTCTTGATTCTCAACTGGGGTAAGAGATCTTTTAAAAGGTGATGCAGGATGCAAGGAGGTAAGCTTCTTTCGCTCCTGGCCCAACCCAATCCCTGAGCAATCAGGTAAGCACTGAAATAAAAAAAACATTTTTGAAATGGGGTGCTGCTCAATTCACAAAAGTTGTGTGCGGAGTCTAAAATGGGTAAGAACCACTGCCCTAGGTTATAGGAAACTTCAACTTAAATTCTCTGTCCACAGAGCATCTGCCTTTGCAGTGCAATGGAACAGGCAATCTGATTCAGATAAAGTACAAAGCTTTTTTAAGACATCTGGTACTCTTAGCTGCATTTTGGAAAGATCACACATGCCTTGAGCAGCACTCAGATCAGTTCTAGGTGGGTCAAGAGGACTTGTAGCTAAAGGGCATAAAGTGTTACACGTCATGTTGATATCCTCCCTCACCTGCACCAGCACATGAAGTAATTTAAGGACCATAAAAACTACAACCAGACTGCTTGTGTCTTGCCTCAAGGCATAATCCCAAGACTTTCTTTCCCTTGAGGTATATCCTGTTGAGCCTTCTATGCATTTCACTGTACTGCTGCAAACTACTAACTTCTGCTTTGTGATATAATGCATATTTCACTTGAGATTTTTTTTGACACACCATTTCAGCAGGCTGTTTTTTATGACAAACTCAGTTACCACATGCAGGGTTTTTATTTTTTTAATGTATGAATATTCAGAATGCATGCAGTTGGGTTTTTTATTTTTTTTATTTTTAAAGAACTGAAATCTTTGTTTTGTTCAGAAGCAAGCACAGAGAAGTGATAGACAGAGAGAATTAACTTTGAGTATATTTAAAAGAACCCCAAATCATTGTTTCTGCTTTCCAATCTGGCACTCATAATGAGCAGCAATATCTCAAGCCCTGTGCACCCATGCAGGGAAATACAAAGATGGAAAATGTTCCCTGATTTCCCTGCACAAGCTGCTAACCCCCTGGGCACAAAACAGGCAGTGAACAGGTTGGCAGGAATAGTCAGGGCTCAGCTCCGATTTCTGCATACCAGCCAGCACAGCAGATCTGGCACAACAAGGGACATTAATCACCTTCTGGTATGGAACAACACTGCACTGCTTCCACCCAGGAGCAGAGGGAGCCAGGAAGAGAACTTGGATTCAGAGTTGCATTTCACTCCATATACTGGTCCTTAATATGGCCCAAGGGTAAAATAACCCAATTGAAATAAATAAAAAAAAACCCTGGAGAAGTAAAAAGCTTAACATAAAACTACTGAAGCTTAAAAACAATAGAACTGACTTTCCACCATGCCAGTACAATTACCTCAGTTATGTCATTATGACCCCGGGGTGTGTTTTCTTTTAAAGAAAACAGATTCAAATAAATTGTCTGGTGTGCAGGGGGTTGAGACAGAGAAGCAGCTGAAGAATAGAGAATAAAGGAGAGAACTGAAAAAGATTAGTAGGGTGCAAATAAGAAATGGTGGGTGGAGCTGTGCTATATAAATTGGTTCATTAAGTAAACGTTACGTTGTAGAGGAGCTCACCATGATTTGTAGAATGGTACTGGACTGTTTTTATGATACAGAATTATCTTTTCCATTATAAGAGTTCAGTCTAGCTCACTGCACCATCCTGGTAGGGAGGTAGGATATAGGTTTTTCCAGCATTTCAGTAAATTCATTGTACAATGTTAGGGCTTAAGACTTATTTTTATCTCCTTTTTGGCATGATGAGAATAGGTTACCTCCATCCAGACTGTAGTCATAGTTCAGCTGAAGGAGTAATGACAATACTTACAGCACTTAGAGCATATTTCACAAGCATATTTCACAAATGTCTGTTTAGCGGCAAAGATATCCTTTCTCTGAGTAACAAAAAGAGGGAAGTGAGTTAGACTAATGGTCATATATTTGGAAAGCAATGGCATCTGCTGATTTGACTGGATGTATCCAAGCAGTATACAGTAAAAGTAGTTTAGAATTTTGTTCCAAGTGCAAGGAAGCAGGGGAAGAAAATATTTCATACATGCATACATAGACAGACAGGCCAACATAACTTTTATTCCTTTTCAGTTTGCATGAGTATCCTATTCAGGAATTTTATTTTAAAGAAGTCAATTATAGAATCATAGAAAAGCAGAGCTGGAAGGGACTTCTGGAGGTTATCTGATCCTAGCCCTTGCTTGAGGCAGCTTCATCCCTATCCAAAGCATCCATACAAGCAGGGGCAGATTAATGCATGCCAAGCCCAGGGGCTCCTGCCAATCAAGGTCCCCCTGAGGTGCCAGGGGCAGCACAGCCCAGGCAGGCATCCTGGCCATGGGAATCCAGGGCAGTCAGTACGTGCCTTCTCCCCTCTGTCTGGGCCAGGGCCAGAGACTTGAGAACAGGCACAGGGCTCTGTGAGGTTGGTATTGGCTTCCCAGGGCCATCTGTTGCCAAGAAGCCCCATGGCTGGCTCAGATCCATAGATTCATAGATTGTAAGGCTGGAAGGGACCTTGGAAGATGATTGGGTCTAGCCCCTGGCCCCAAGCAGGAAATCCCACTCTCTGCCATCTGCAGGTAGACACTGGCACCAGCACTGCTGGGACAAGATGGGATGGGACAGCCCCACCCTGCCAGGGCCAGAGCGCAGCCAGGGGTGGTCCAGAGGCCAGGACAGCCCCAGCTCTGGCCTGTCCCACAGCGCTGGGGGACTGCAGCCCTGGGTGTGTGAAACCCACCAGGCAGAGGGGCTGGGCAGAGTTGGGACCAGAGCCACCTTCACCTCAGTGGTGGTTGTGCCCCCTGGCTTGCCCTGGCTGTGCCAAGGAGCTCAACAGGCTCAGACACAGCCCCCTGGCAGGCATAGAGGGAACCTGCCCTCACCTCATGGAGGGCCTCCAATTTTCTGTTTGTGCAGGGCCCCAGTAAATCTTAATCCACCACTACATGCAAGTTCTTGTCTAAACAATTACTAAAACTACACAATCAACTTTGTCTTATGACTAGAAAGCATATTGCCCAAAGACACCACAAGCACCCCAACCCGCCACAGGCAAAGCAGGGGGGACAGCAGCAGCCAGCATCCTGTTGCTGCAAAAGTTGCTAAAATGCCCTTGAGAGATCCAAGGAAAGGGGCCACAGCCTCCACTACAGAGGAAGACAACTTCTCCCTCCACAGTCTGTACCAGTCTGATCGTGGGGAAAAATTCCTTCCCGGCCCCAAGTATGGTGATTGGTCTGATCCTGAGTGAAGGTGCAAGGCCCTTTAACCAAAAACTTCTGGGTTTTAGTTCCAGCAGAAATGGCACACCCCAGTCAAAATCCCCAGCCTTAGCTACAGCCAGGATCAAATCCAGAGGGAGTAAAGTGGCATAGCTGCACCGCATTTTCTGACCACATGGCAGAAGCAGCATTTGGAGACTGGTCATCCACTGATGCTGCCACTATCCTGAGCTAAGCCCAGCCCCTGTACAACCTGACTGGAGCATCTCTGGCGTTCCCCTTGCTCCCAGGTCAGCAGTGGGGGACAGCAGTAGTAGCAGGTGGGGAGAGGGTAGGGGACCTGCCTCTGAGCAGGGAGGGGAAGAGAACAGAATTCTTACCTGCTTTAGGGACTTTAAAAAGTCCCCGATCTGCTCCCCTGGTGTTGTCTGCCCAATCTGGTTGTTGGGGGGAGGAGGCTAGAAGCAGGAGTGCAGCCACTCCTGCAGCACCAGTCACTGCTCCCACACCCGCCTTTGCAAAATCCTGGATCTGCTTCTAGCTGATGCTTCTGAGGAAGGACAACTCCCCTAGCAACAAGAGAAGAAAGAAAAATCCTTCCCAGCCCCTATGTGGCAACCAGCAAAACCCAGAAGCATGGAAAATACTAAACACCATTCTACACTGCAACATAGGGCGAGCAAGCTTAACTCCACACATCACACCCTCTTACTGGACAGCCGGTACTTTCCTCTCTCTATCACTTCCATAATCTTATCCCAGTTTCTTTAGACTTTCATGATATTCTTTGCCAGCCTTTGGGCCCTCTCTAACATCTCAACATCCTTTTTAAAATGTGGAGCCAAAAACGTCACACAAATACTCTAGGTGAGGCATAACCAGTTCCAAGTAGAGAGGCACTATCACCTTCTATGTCTTTCACCTACTGCTCCTGTTGATGCAGCTGAAAATCATATTTGCCTTTTGTATAGCTGCATGACTCTGCAGACCCGTATTGAGTCCATGATCCACCAAGACTCCTAGATCCTTCTCCAAAATCCAGTGCTGTAGCAACTAAGTTTGGCACCTGGGGCAAAGCCCGCAGCAGCCTCCCACCCTCACCCTGCACACAGATCCAGGGGGCACTACCCCTCATGCTTGCCCAGGAGTGCATGCAGCAGTGGAAGCTGCCCTTCCCCCATCCCCCCCACAAACAAGCTGCTTACAGCTCCATCCCACACCCTGCCCCAGCTGGGCAGCTCTGGTTGGCACCCCTTTGCTTTAGCACCCTGGGCAGTCTCCCTGTTCACCCCCGCCCCTTGCTAAGGCACTGCTGTAGTCCTGCCATCCAGCCAGTTGTCACTCATTTTGTTTGCAAGAAAATATTAACATAAACTGGAAATGCATCAGCAGATAATCGTGCAGTCTTCTTCCATTCTGTGTGCATGTGTATGAGTGCATGTATGTGTGCACGAACACATGCTTGGAGGGGGCGGAGTTCTATGTTGCATATTTCTTGTTATGGATATTAACAATAAGGCTGACACTTCACATTGAGAAGACAACCTCGTTACAGAGTTAATGAACAAAGGACATTAAAAGAATCAATCTTTTCTTGCAAAAAAGAAGCCAGTGTAATTACCCAAATGAGTCCAACTGGTTAAACAATGCAAACTGTTTTCCACAAACATTTATTTGAAATTTGAACAAATTAATTGCAACTCCTCTTCTGTGCTGGGCTTCTGTGAACCCAACACAGTGAACCAGGTGACTAGCCACCAGTCTAGTGAGCCTGGTAATTAGCAGGAAAGTTTGCTGAAATAGTAAATTTTAAGCAAATGTTGAAGAATAAATTGTAGAAGCAGTTTGGAAATTGTAATGGCAATCAAGAGGAAACTGAATTCTAAAGCTGTCTTTAACTGAGCCAGTTGGTTCCTACTTTCTGGGGCACAAACAATTAAGCCCAGCTACATGACCCATTCTGCATCACACTGAGAACACGTGGTTCCACCACTTATACATACAAGTGCATACACACACCATGTCAGAAGTGTGGCAGGGCAGATCTGCACCCAAGACAGCTGCTGACACTTGGAAAAGTGCCAGCTTTTACTGTGCCAATTATGGCAATACAGTCAGCTGCCATTGTGGCAGCAATGGCTGCTTTTGCACCTTCCTACAAAAGTGGTACCCAGAGTTACTGCCCATTTACCCCCTATGCTACATTCATTCAGCTATAATATTCCCTAAGTATCTATCTTAGAGGTCTCAGAAACCATGAATATGGGGAAATTTTCCAAGTGCAACATCCAGGATCCCAGGAGGACTGTGGGAAAAGATTCCTGCAATCCCTTGGTAAAGTGAAATGGATAACTTCCACAGGATATCTCAAAGATCCCTGGAGTCTGAGCCACTCCAGAGCTGCTTTTGCAGTGTGGAAGCCAGAAGGAATGCTTAATCCCTAATTCCTTGCCCATTCAAAAAGGGTTCTGCTTGAGCTTTTGTGAGCTACTTTGATGTGTCAGACACATCTGCAGAGACGGAGTGGAGGATATTCTGGTGACACCTTCAGAGAGAGATCAAGACAAAGGCAATCTATGCATTTTCTCATTTGGGTTTATTTTACATAGATCTTAGTGAATTGGTTCAGATACAACAGATACCTTGCCCTTTCCCCATAAGCCTTTTCCCATTTTAAAACAAAAGTACAAACTGAACTTCATTTTTCACTTCTTTTTGTGTATCTTTCTACTGCCACTTTCCTACAAAGGTCAGAATGAAAAATTCTGAAGTACTGAAAGAAAGCCTGTTTTTGTGGTATTTACATCTGTGTCTTGAAATACCAGAAAGCCACCAGTGAAAAGGATTTCAGCTACTTTAAATAAACATCTGAACTTTTGAAAGCTTATTGAAAAAGAATCCATACATTGAACCTTTTGAGGTTCCCCTATCACTAATTAAACTATATTCTGAGGTTTTACACCTTTCCCAAAGGGCCAGGACAAAATATTCAAGATTCCTTTTTGCTAAACTGTCATGCTGAACTAACCATCTGTTTAGCAGCAGGAAAGTATATTATCTGAATCCTATTCTGAGATCTAAAAAGGTAGTCAGTGTGACAATCTGATCCCTCTAGACACACTGTGCATGTCAATATCTTTCTAAAATAATCAGGTTTCAAACCTGCAAAAGCTGTCTGGCAAGACGAGTCTTTTTCATAAAGCATGGCTAGATCTTTAAATGCCTTTGATTATTCTCAGTGAATCACACAAATGACATGATATCCAAATGTATAATATTTTGTGCCGTTGGGAAAAGAAATACACACTAGCAGCGGTGCTGCAAAATATCATACTAGCATATGGCTTAAGGGTCCTTACTTTGGCTATTTTTTTCACCCCCCTCCATCAGTATATACTGTATGCCGTTAAATCTTGATACAGAATACACATTTTCCTATGTGTTTTATTAGAAACACTAAAATGTTCTCTTTTTCCTTCATTTTAATAAGCGTAGTGAGGCTGACAAAAAACAGAAAATTTGTTTTCAATTCAGATTTGATACCATAAAATTCACCTGAACACAACAGATGCCCTAAGCAAGCAGGCAAAAAAAGCCACCAAGTAAGAGCTATAACACACACACACACACACACACACACACTGTTTTGAGGAGACATTGTCGACAATATCTGACTACAAAATAATGACAGAATTGCTTTCTTTCATCAGCTGCTGCATTACTGGGCTCCAAATTAGAAGCTTGCTTTTTCGCAAGAAAATTGCTTATGCCCCAATCCTTGGGTCTGGTCATTGTGGTGACCTTAAAGAAGACTTGCAGGAAGCACAACGGTGGTTTAACACTACTCTATTTCCCCTCTACCTTTAACCCAGAGTAGGTGAGGAACAGTCAGGCACTGACTGCATTTAGAGACCATTTGGGGATACTTTAATTTTAGGCTAGGTGGAATGGTCCACGTGACAGGTTATTGAGGCTATTATAGCAGCAGGAGAGTATCTGACTGACACTGCCTTCTCTCAGGCATGAACCCACCATGTCTCCTATGATGGCCAGGTAAGACAGCTTCTGTTCCCTTGGTGCCATTGGGACCAAACTAGTGCGTGGATGCCTGTTTGGTCTTTAAGTGACATGAGGACTTGACCCCTAAGAAGTACAAAGTATTTTGAGCGATTGGCTTCTGAGGGAATTGGGAGTGCTCATGGCCTCAGAGATGATCTATATCTAGCATGATGATGAACCCCTGAAAGAGGTGTTAACTGCTCCCACACATCTGAAAGGGGCATTTACTGCCAAGCTCAATGATGTTACCTTAGGCCTTGGAAGACTTTATTTCTGGAGTGCTACCAAGTTTGCAATGCTACAAAATATATAGTGCTCTGGGATGCACGCATGCACAGCCCCCTGACTGGGGTGCAACAAAGTTGGCACAAAGATATGCTCTCTAGCAACAGGGGACTGCTCCTTAGTTCCTCAGGACCCTCAAGGAGCCTGCCAGTGAGCTGGACAGGTTCACCAATGTGGTCTTGCAGTCAGCGGTTGCCACTACAGCAGCCACAGTAGTCTCCAGTCTGGGGCTTACTGCCAGCCAGAAAGTTTAAAGGCCATTTTTATAGCCCCACAAACAATATGAACCTTGCCCCATTCACATTTTATCATGCTAATCTTGCACATAAGGTGGGACAAATATAATGTTTCCCAGGGCCCTTAACCACCAGCCCTGTCAACTACTAAGCTGGATACAACTGTATCAGAAATGTTGTATGTAAGAACTTGGTGTAGTGGAAGGTACTGGGACTGAGGACAGTGGGACAGAGAGAGTAGCTGGGGCAGGAAGCAAGGAATTCAGTCCTCTCCCACCAAATTGGAAGTCACCCTAAGAAGGAGAGGGAAAGAAAAGGATTATCTTGCTATTACCAAGTGCTTCCTTGTTGCCAAAATCCACCATTGCCTCATACATCCTCCCAATTGCCAGAAGCTACAAGTGTCCCCAATCCACATGCCAGGACTTCCAGTTTTCCCTGTACAGCTCCCAAAGCATAGTTATGTTTTCAAAACAGAAGCATCGGCAAAAAGAAAACTAAAAGTCTGTTGAGAACAATATTTGGGCTGCCCAACATTCTCCATTACACAACGTTCTTGTATGCGCTCTTTTTTTCTTTTCTTTTCTTTATAAGCCGCTCCTGCTCCCGTGGTTTTGGGCAAGACTGAAATTTTGGATGAGGACATTTCTAGGGTCCAGGCGAGGCCTCATGAAAACCGAGTCATGTTTGGCTGAAATGGAAACTGTTGACTAGTGGCATTTCCTGTCTGTGATTTGCTTAATACTGTTTTTTTTCCTTCTTGGAAAGCACATCAAAAAGCCTCTTGGTAGTCAAAGGCAGAGTACATGCTATTCCCTCATGAATGCTTGTCCTGCTGGCGACAGCCTAACAGAACTCATGTCCTACTAGAAATTAGGTATTCTACATGCACGCCATCTATGGCAGATACTAACAGTTCTGTTCCCCACCTAACTAGTATTATTAAAGTAAGGCTTCATACTCATTTACCTATTACACAAGTGGATAATGGGAGACAGATGTCTAATATTACAGATGCAAATCCCATTTGCTTAGCCAGCCAAGAAGAGCCGGTCATAGATTTAACCTTTGTTCTGATCTGTGTAAACTTGGGATACTCATTCATGCAGAGGGAACCAGTTGTTTCAGATTGTTACACAGCCACTTGCAGCAGTTGATTCAAGTCAGTAGCAGTCTTACGTGGTACTGGTCCATACTGCAACAGTGACAGTAGTGTGTGCATTCTCTGCTGCTGGCATGTGAATGGGAAAAGATGCTCTTCTGTGTAAAATAAGTTGGCTTTGTAATTTCTCCTTTAAAAATACATGCAATATAGCTTGTGAAAAAAATGGCATTATGCTTGCAAAGCAATACATTCCAAAGTTAGGAAACGCCAGGCTGATGGCTTCACGTTGCCAGCTCAGTCCTCCACTCTGGGGGCAGGTGTTGTGAGCAGGGATCCTGGTTTTGTCCGATATAAAAATATGCCCAATTTTCGGTTTAAAATAAGTAACCTCAAATCCACATTTTTCCATGATTAAAATGAAACACCACTAATATGTAGAAAAAACAGTACATGTTCCTCAAAGTACAGACATCCGCATATATAAATGGGAGTAAATGAATGTTGTACAGATATACCTTTTATTTTGAAGCACAGAATTATATCTTATTTTGAAGCATTCGTTACTTTCAAGTGCTTGATGTTGCAGCCTTGGGATTGCATTATATCCCCAGTGCCAATAAAAATCTTCCCTGTGTCAGAACCCATTAATTAGATGCCTATAGCCCAGAGGAGAATTGGTATAGCCCAGAGGAGAATTGGTATAGCACAGAGGAAAATTCCATGGGTTCGATACATATGGCATAGTTTTGCTGTCAATCATTCTGGTGGCAGTAACTAGGTCATGGAGGAAAATTCCGCTATGCCTAAACCCAGTAACCAAATACTACTGTAGTGGAAAATTACAGTTTAGAAAAAAGTTCCCGCCACTCATATGCAAATTCACATTATTATTGGCCAGTTTTAAATTATTCCTACGTGGCGACTAGCGATTGGCTTGCTAGCCATATAAAAGTTAAGAGTAGTTTCCGCCCAAGTTGGAGGACTCCACATACATCTCGTGGAGAACTCTGAGTACACTGTGGAGCCTAGCAAACTCCACGCGTGTTTCAGAGCGAACTTAGCGGCCTGATCAACCACTAAGGACTCCCCGTCACTGACCCAAGGGGGCCTAGCACACTCCCACCCGAGACGTAAGACGACTGCCGGCCCGAATACCCCGAACACCCCAACACATTTGCAGACCGACCAAACCAACTTTGTAATTTCTGCCCGACCCAAGTTTTACAGCTGTAATCGAAGCAAGCTTCTGGCCTGCACTGTACGAGCAGTGTAAGTAAACAATCTTTTGTTCAATCAAAACGCTTGAGTACCTGATTCCACTCTGAGCGTCACAAGTACCCGCCCGCCGATTAGGGCTCCTAAAGCCCCGAACCCCGCGCCGCGGCTCTCAGCGGCGACACCCTGAAGTAAGTTAGAGCTTCTTCGTAAGACTGAAAGCATATTATGACTCCTCAGGGTTAATGATTTTGAGAAAAGTCTTGTTCCTCTTAACTTTTAAGCTGAATGAAAATCACTGTTAAAAATCAGTGCATATAATTTTGGAAGGACACTGGCTAGTAATTTTAGTATTTGCTTTTAAAAATGAAAATTCCCTGTCAATTATTTTGAAAAGTTAAAGTTACTAATGCTAGTAGTGAAGCATTTAAACCACTTTTCCTATAAGCATTGAGTGGCTGGTTAAATAAAGCTCAGTTACTGTGCCTCACACTAACGGCTACAAAATGCTCCCAGAATTTGTTGACTTTTCAGTGTGTGTGTCTGTGTGTGTATATTACAAATGAAATAATCATGTTAAGTTAAAACCATGTGTGCCTTACTTCTTTTCAAAGAGTTATTTTTAAAACCAAAAAAGGGTACAAGTCAGCACCTTACAATAAAAAAGAAACTGGGAGTGTGTCTCATTATCTCACCCAACATATATAACCCTGCACAGTTATCAACTACTTATAGAGCAATTTTGATTTTACTGC
Source organism: Alligator sinensis (assembly GCF_000455745.1). NCBI lineage: Eukaryota > Metazoa > Chordata > Crocodylia > Alligatoridae > Alligator > Alligator sinensis. The sequence goes on along the minus strand of NW_005841842.1, from coordinate 5,498,724 downwards.
CAGTAGGTCAATAACTTCCAGTTCTGACTGGCATTGGACCTTTCATAGGATCCCCATGGACAGTCACTGTTCACCAAACCATCTCAACAACATCTATATCCTTACACACTCTTGTCCCTTGCTAGGAAATGTTCTGCTTATACTATGACAGAATAGAGAGTGCAGGTGTTGCATTATTCATAACTGCAGGAAAAACATACCCAATGCATATGGAAAGAAAAAAGAAAAACGATTTGATAACTTGGTCTGTGAAAAGCCTGAGGTTATACACTGAAGAGCTGCCTGTACCTTGTGGGCCACAGCACGAGTATCACTGCAGATGGTTGTTACACAGCACACAGAATGTCTCCACATGTGCATCGATGGTACGTCACATCAGTACTGACTGAGTCTCTTAAAATGTGTTACGTACACCCTCCAGTCTGCATTCTAGGCTTTATCAGCTGCATAATAAAATTATGGTAGGACCACGCCCCTAGTACACTCATTCATTTTTCTGTGTGAACAACCTCCTTCCTTCTCCCACATATACCCGGGCTTTATTCAAGGCTGTAATCTGTGTTTTTTTTCTTTGTGTGCACACACTTAGCGAGGAAGAATATACCTGTGAAATAGCAACAATATTTAGCTCACAATGTCAGCTGACCACTCCCTCTACATGTATATGCATTAGAGGACTAAAAAAAGACAAAAAAGGTTGGTTCACTCAAACTGCCAATCTACTTCAAGTAAAAAATGCATCTAGTTCATATTTGTGCCCACTGATCAGGGATACATAGCTGTCCTAGGAGACAGGATGGAAAGGCCTCATCTAGCATCTGCTGATAGCAATAAGAGCCTTTTCCTTGATTTTAAGACACCCCTAATTTCACCCTAAAAGATCAGAAAGTACAGCCGCATCTAGATGTCCAGGGTTGTGTGCCTGCAGCAGCACAAGTAGTAGCGGCACAAATTTGTGCCACTACCTTGTGCCTCAGCACATACCCCTGCACGTGCAGTTTGTTGCAGGACACTGGGTACATCTACATGTGTGCTTTAATGTACAGTAGTCTATTTTACTGTGCATTAAGGTGGTTCATTAGAAAACATGCTATTACGCTAATGTGCACTAAAATAGATGATTGTGCATTAAGCATCACCTAAAAAGCAGGTGTTTGTGCTACTGCACGTTAGCGTAATAGCACAGGTTTTTATGCACCACTTTAATGCACAGTAAAATAGGCTACTGCACATTAAAGCACACATGTAGGTGCACTTGGAGGCACTAAGTTCAATGCTCATTCAGAAAAGTGCATTAATGCACGTGTCGACATATCACCGTGTCCCACTTTGGCCAAAATCCCTAGCCCAGCTCTTCCCATCTCCTGTCATGCTGGAGCAGCTGGGACACAAATGGAGTAGTGAAGACACTCTGGCCAGCAGCCCGAGTATCTCCTTGGAAGGCCAAGCCTCCATTTGTTCTGGCACATGATATTGTAGGGTGCACTCTGCTGCTTTTTTGTTGTTGTTATCAGGAAATCCTAGTAGCAAATTTTGAACCCACACTGCAAATTTGCAGTGCAGGGAACATTTCAACATTCCACACATGCAGTTTGTGATGCCACAAAGAGATTTGTGGTGTCACAAACTGCATGTGCCAGAATGTGGGGATGTGGCCTACATGCCCTCTTTTCTTTTCCATGACTAGCTGTTATTCATCAGTGAAGCACTGGGAAGGATGGACAAAATTCTATGTCCTCACCAGAGTTTAAGACTATGTGTTACCTGACTATGTCAGGGTTAACTGACTATTAACTTGACTAGCCTATATGAGGCTACGTCAGATTGCATAAATGCTCAGGATATAGGAAAGTTCCCCTTCGGAGATGCGCTGACTTCTCCTTATTTCTTAGTGGAGGCACTTGTGTACCTAGTGGAGGTATTAGAATCACTCTTATACAACAGTCAAGTAAACTAAGAGGGTTTTTTTTACAAGCTGCATTCTGGTTATCCAGTAGGTAGGCACCATGTATCCAAAATGTAACAGATTAAGATTTTTTTTCAAAATAGTATACGTCTTTGCTCTTAATCCATTGCCCGGTGAAAACTGGTGCAGTTTCATTGACTGTACAACAGCATACACATTAATGTTTCTCATGGAAACCTTCTGTTTTGTACTCCTGTGTGATCTAGCCCAGTGTGTCTATCTGATACTATCATTTCAATTAATCATATAGTCAGTGATATATCAGATAGAATTCCACATGATTTTGTGTGTTTTGATTGAGCAACTGTATTGAAATGACTTCATATTTGGGAATTTAAAGAAAATAAAAAGTGTCATGAAATGTTACCATATGATTCAAATGGCTACAAGTCTTATGTGCTTTTGCAAACCTAGCCGTGGGTTGAGAATAACAATCCAGTAAATACAGTGGATGAATCTATGAAAATAAGAGGGACTAGGCTTTCAAGTGTGTTATATTTCTATTATTGTCCTCAAGAAACTGTCCACATGCCAGATACTGTGAAGTGATCCAAACATTAACCAGACAATCCAGCTGTTCTTAAATGTTCTTGGATTCACATCTGAGAAGCTTGTGGAGCCCAACCATGTTTTCAGTGCATGCCTCTCTTACTTCTGTTTACTCCTCATAGTGCTTACTTTGTTGGCAAAATGTGTATGTCAAGCAACTAGCACTTGCTATTTGCTGTCCCCATAGAGCTCAGTGATAAAAGCACTGCTTATGCCACACTGATCATGCCAGCTATTTCATGCGGATTCAACTGTTCTGCTCAAACCACACTCTTCATTTAGGGGGCATATACCCATTAGCCCAATGAGCAAGCTATAAGTAGTGGGGACTGTATTCACGTCGACAGCACTCATAAAAAATATTTTTAAAATATATGAATATTGCTTAGCCTCTGGTAAGAAAGAGACTAAAGATAAGTTAATATAAGGTACAATTTGAAAAAAAAGACGTCCCACCCAGAAATGGTGCAACAGTTTAACTAGATTAGCTAGTTAACTAATGCAGTGGCTCTGAAATGGAATGTGATGAAGTTCAAGTTGCAATATTGAAGGAAGTCGTGTAACCACTCACACCCTCCCCCCACTCCGAAGTTTCAAACTACTTGCAGAAAACTTACCATTACACTTATGCTGCCATTGCTGCTGCTGTCGGGAGCCATGGCCACTGCACTGGCAGAAAACAGGGGGTGCAGGGCTCGCAGCATGTGGAGGGTACTGGGGGCAAGGGGGTGGAAGACAGGTGGAGACATGGGTGGGGGGAGGACATAGACAATAGGTGGGGGGGGGCAACAATTAAGAGGGGGTTAGAAAATGATATTATTGCTCTCCCCCAAAGCAGAGACTCATTTTCTTCTCAAGAGGTGGGAGTGTGGATTGTGGGAGGTGGATGGGACATATTAGAAATTAAACAGGTCCAGGCTCTGTCCTCTTTCCTCACCTTGCATTCTGCCTCTTTCTGCCAGTGCCTCCATCCAGTCCTGTAGCACCTCTTACAGAATAAGGAGCTGATCCACCTGAACCTAGGTGACAGAGTCATGGCCCAGAGTAGCTTCACCAATCAATGTAAGACTTTACAGAGTCCCACAGACAGGAAGGATTTCAGTGTAAATTGTAGATTTCTCATCCCCTTTATGACATCATCATCATCATTGTGACAGCAGCTCAGAAGCGAAGTGGCTTCACTTTGACTACCCTCTCTCCCCACCTACACCTAGCTTCTGATCAGCTGAGTCCTTGTCTTTTCTCTCACTCTTAGAGGCTGTTGATTCTTTGAGAGATTTTTTTTTATTTTGGAAAATAGAGTAAGTAAGGCTGGAAAAGACCAAGGGGGCCTGTATTAGATTATTGATGGACTGAATATTAATAGGCTACAAACTGGTTGGCCAGGCAAAGTGCACAAATGGACCACGATGACAAAACTACTCCTGCAAAGGAACATGAGGTAAGAAAGAGAATTTGTAGAAAAGACATAAAAAACACAAAAAACAGTTGGAAATGGAGCAAACAAGTCAGTAAAGAGGATCCTCATCTGACACTCCCTATTAATTATGTTACATGCACTAAAGCCGTGTCTCAACTTTTCTTAATCTCTGCAATGTTTAGGCACGCTTGTCCTAGTGTATGTCTATGATAAAATACTCTCACGCAAAAAAAGGTTTCCTTTAGTATGTCAGCTACTTATGTTCCTGGTGGATATGTGTCAACATTGATTGGGTCCCGTTGCTTTCTGGCTTTCGCTACATAAGAGGTACATGGGTCCCCCTGAATCTCTACCACCATGTCTTATTTTCTGTGAGGTTGCCTCACTTCTGCCTCTGCTGAAATGTATTGGTTAGACACCACTTTCTCACAACAGGCCTGAGCCTATATCCCATACCCCAAAACACCCCCTCCCCTCCATATTCAGAGGTTCTTCACTGGAACTAGGGACTTGATTTGCATTTCAGAGCCCTCCTCATACTTATAACAATGAACAAAACCAACGCCCTAGATCCAGACAGCCCCCAGTCTTTGCAGAGTCTGAAACTGGGACCCAAAACCTGGCAAGTAACTCAAAAAAACTACAGAAGTCTTTAAACTGTCTCTTCACCTTTTCTTCTCTCATGCACAGGAAGCCTAGAACTAGAAAAGGGACAGTCATCTGTACTACTTCTTTTCTAAATGCATTGAAGAAACTAACTGGACTTGCCTTTAAGAGAGATCACATGTTCTGCTGATGATCTGCATTCCCTCTGGTATCCTTTGCAGTATAGTATCATAACTGATGGATATAATCCAAAATCCCATCCATCCCAGCTTTGGGAAAGCAGAAGACAAGTCTATCGCTGGGTCTGAAACTGAATGAGCCCATTTCAAGTGGTTATAAATCCTAGCTGGCAAAACCCTGATGAAGCAGGTAGTTGGCTGTCCTACTGTCAGAGGCAGGGATCTGCCCTGACAGAACAGACTGATGGGATGAGGTCAGGAGCATTGTGATGTCTCACTGATGACTTGCGTTCTCTGAAGTGCTGCTGGCCAATAACAGCAATGTAATTTCAATTGACATCACAATCACAGTGTAGTCTCACTCCCCGCATCCTCCGGGTTTTCTGCCCCATGTGCCCCAACTGTCCTGGTTCCTGGATGTAGATACTTTCCCTGGAACAATAGCCTGCTGGTTTCTGTCCTGCATCCTCCCAGCTCCATTGGCTCAGGAGAAAACACATATTCTACAGACAAGGACATTATCTGGCTATCAGTAGGAAGGCTGCTAGAGGTAAAGGAGCTATACGCTTCAGAATATTTCTTCTTCAGGTGTCAGAGACAGCCTTTTGATACACACATTCCCTGTATCATCTCTGCTTTCCCCACTCAGCACAGCCAATCAACGTATTTTTCAGTGTCTTAATTCTAGCACAGGTTGGTGACCTGAGGCTTGACAGTTTGTACAGGAGAGGTCTGATCCTGCACCCTTGGACTCTGAGGATTCTGCAGTTGACTTAAATGAGTACAAGATTAAGTTCCCCTTCCACTGTGGCTCTTTGGTCCTTGGTGCATAGACCTTAGACAAGCACCGTCCTTCCAGCCTGAATGTTCTAAAAAAATGAATCTCCCTTTATCTGTGCGGCTCAGCCCAGGAAGGCTAGGCACAATGCAGGTGAGGGCTTGGCTCTCTCCTTGGCCTACCTGATCCAGGGCCAAGCCCCCACCCATGTTGTGCCCAGTATGCCCAGGCTGAGTGCCGCAGAACCCCAAGGAGCTGATACTGCCTCTCCCACCTGCAGTGTCCAGCACAGGAACCAGGCACTTGCTCAGGACAGAGGTGGGTGGAGCAGAGAAAGCCATGCCAGGCACTGGGGGCAGATGCAGTCCCAGCCTGCCTGCTGTCCCAGGTAGGAACCCCAATGCAGGCTTCTAAGGGCACTTGAATCCTGGGTGGGCAGCGAAGCATCCCACCCCTGCAGGACTGCATTTCTCTACCAGCAAACCCACCCCAAGGGAGAGGCACGGAGGAGCCACTAGCAAAGGCCTTGCCCATGGTGCACTGCCCCCTTCCCCTGCAGAGTCGTGAGCAGGGTAGGGGGGGCCTGTCCCTTGTGCTTTGACAGGAGCCGCATCTTCTTCTTGGCAGTACCCGCTGGCAGTGCGGAGCCTACCTGCTCAGCTCTGGCCCATTCAATCACATAGCTGTGCGGGCCGGGAGCGATCCGGGCCCTTTTCCATGCTGCACGCAGGCTGTGGCCAGCAGCCTGGGCACACTGGATCGGAGAGGGCGGGCGACAAACTGGAATTAGGCGCAGACGCTTAACGGTAGATTTAAAGATTGTTTACTTACACCAGAGATGGTAGTGGTGTAGGCTGGAAAACTTGCTTGAGTTGCGGTTACAGACACAGACAACACGAACGGTCACGTGGAGTTTGCTAGGCTCCACGGAACAGAGCTCCGGATGCTCTGGATGAGCACGCCACCAAAATCGGACTCGTAGATACGTCTTATAAATTCTTTCTGCTCGAAGACGGGAAGAGGTGGGCGATGGATCAGGTCGCCAAGCTCCTCTGAATCTCACACAGGGTCTCTGTTAGCCTGCCGTGTATCCAGAGTCCCCACGAGATGGATGTGGAGTCCTCTTCGGCTTGGGCGGAAACTGCTCAAGCCTCTTATACGGCTAACAGGCCAATCGTAATTTAAAACTAGCCAATAGCGGGGAACGAATTTGCATGCGGGTGGCGGGAACTCTTTTGCACCGTGCATTTCTCTTGCAACTTGAGCAATGCACCCTGCAAAAGAAGCTGCAAAGAGGTGGGAAACTCGTCCTTACACCGGGGTTCTCCTCTGCAATAGGAAACTCTCCCGTGCAATGAAGCTGTAACCTGGCGGGGATAATTCTGGTGCCGAAGCACACACAAAATCATGCCTTTGGGTCATGACAATAGCTTTAAGTCGCCTTACAGCATCTACACATGGTTAAAGCGCCGTAACTAATTGTGCCTAAATATGATGCTTGTTTTATGCACGTATTAAAATTTAGATGAGATTAGCCTAAAATTGCCATTTTTAAGGAGCACGCATGTGGACCCATGCCCTTAATGCACCTTAAAAATGGCTAATGTACCTCAAATCACCATGTGTAACGTGCCCTGATATACTTAATCGGGTAAGCAACATAAACAACTGAAGAAATGAAGTGATACATACAGAAACTAAAAACGGCAAACTAGATAAGCCACAAATTGCATGTAAATCCAGTTTTCTGGCTTCACGCATATGTCCAACTCTCCTTCTGTCTTCCTCATTGGTAGATAAAAGTTTTAGGCATAATTTATAAGTACTGATGCTCTGATCAAAAATATTACCATTCCAAATACTGCACTGGAAACATGCATTGCATCTCTTGCTATTCTTAGAGAGAATGTTTTCAGACACAGGCAATCAAAAGCAACAGGTAAAAAATGAAGTAAAAAAAAAAAAAGGAAAGAAAACCCTCACCTGTAATAAGATGGCTTCTGCTATTAGCTGCCCATGGAGCACAGAGGCCAAAATCTCTTTAGACTCGCATAGTCATTTCTCCTGCTCCAAATATTTATCATGCTTGATACTACTTGATGGAAAACATTCTCATTTTTTCTATATTGGAGTGTCTTGTAAGAGATAATGAAACACAGCCTGAGGATATTTCTGTAATATATGTATGTAATGCATTTTTCCCATAGAACTAAGTGTGCACAGTATGTTTATACTAAATCTTAAACTCTCTAGTGTTCATATCAAATTGATTATTTTTTAAATAGCAAACTTGTTATGGAAAGCCTCTGAGAAAGAGCAAAATAAAGTGACGCAAAATTATGGACATATGTATTTCTTGTTGCTAATACAAAATCTAAATTCAACTTCACTAAATGAAAAAGGACAATAAAGTTGTTAACATCTGTTTGAAATACATACAGCCAAATATATGTATATTTTAAAAGAGAGGAGCAAAGGAGAGGGTAAAACAGACACAAAACCCACACACATCTGGTGTCATGTTGTCACATTATAGAATAACTTTTAGAACATTTAAAAAACATTTCTTAAATTTGCTAAGCAAACACAAAGAGAATGGCTGTGAGGGGCAGGAAGCAGCTTGTTACTGGCATGGTGTTCTTTATTTGCTCAGGAGACAGCAGTCCAGATTGCAGGACTTGTTTTCAGCAAAGACCCTCCCTTGTTTTTTATCCATTTTTCAGCTGGGTGGTCTAACTCGTGAAAAACGTTTGGTGATTTGAGTCCTGATTCATGGAGTTAGTGGAAAGATTCCCACTAAATTTAGTATATTTGAAATCAGATCCTGACTCTAAGACTACTTAAGGTCAACATTATGCATTTTCTGACTCTCTTTGCTGGTCAGTTGGTCAACAGGACAACTTATGTGATTAAATGTGAACCTGCTACTCTTACTGTTGATCAGTCACTGATGATTAATTATAGACTGTCAGCTCTTCATGGCAGGGGCCTTACCTCTTTATAAAACCTGTCACACAATAGTTCCATGTAAACAATTGTTCTTAATAATATTAATGAAGTCTCTGGTTCCTTCCTCTATAGCAACCCACCCAAAGTTATAGTTACATAGTAGAAAACAGAAAGTTTTCAGTTTTAGTTGTATGGTGTTTTTCACATAAGATATTGGGTGCATTCATCCATGAATGGAGTGCTGTTATTTATTAGGACCGGTTGAGATTTTTAGATTGGTAGGAAAGTCTGTGTCTCAAAAAGGTATGTATGATATGTTAAGTGTTACTGACTCAATACCTTCAGCTTTGCTATAGGTCTTGCTGAAGGCAAGGCACATTGGCACTTTATAGACTAATTCAGAGAGGCCTAAGCTTTCATGAGAAACAGTTTATTTCATCAGGTGTTACATACTCACTTTTATTGGATTGCTTTGTTTCTTCTATTTTGTGTCACTGTTCCTTTGTTCCTGCAGCATTCTAGTAGCAATAAAGAAAAAAATATCAGGAAAATATCATCGGCATCTCTTGGTTTAAAGGAAGCAGACATTTTTTTTTTAAAAAAAGAAGAACTATACTTAGAAGGACGAAAATATTCAGTCATTCTTTCTTTAATATAAACCAATGATACCAGGCCAGGGGTGCTGTGGCACCCTGGGGTGTCACCAGGTATGAGGATAAGCACAGGCTCAGGTTCTTCCCTTACTGGTTGCTCCCCTGCCCCCACTGCCCAGCCCCTCTGCAAAGAGGTAAGCATTGTAATAAATATATTTATTTTTTAAATGGGGTGCCAATCAATTCACAAAAGTTATAGAGCAGGGACGGGCAAAATATGGCCCGAGGGCCAAATCCAGCCCACCAAGCTATTCTATCCAGCCCGCAGAGCCCCTTAAAAATTTAGTAAATTAATATTTATTTGCTCCTGGTTGTAGGGGCAGTAGGACTCAGGGGGAGCCGGCAGGACTGAGCAGCCCAGCCCCACCCCCCCCCAACTATTTCCTTGCCTTCCTGCCCCTGCACTGCTCCAGCACCACACGGCCCCAGGCTGCATCGGTGGATTGGAGAGCACGGGGCCATGCCAGTACCCCAGGGCCAGGACTGGGAGAGAGAGAGAGAGAGTGTGAGTGTGTGTGAGAGTATGAGCGTGAGTGTGAGTGTGTGTGTGTGTGTGTGTGTGTGTGTGAACGGGGGCATACCCCGCCATACACATGCACCCACAGCCCCCCTCGCACTGCCATACACACTGACCCCCATACCTCCTCACACATTCCAGCCACCCTCCTCTCACACACAGCCCCACACAAACACCATACCCACCTACATCCCACATATCCACACACCCACATGCTTCTTCACCCCCCCATACACACCTATCCACCCCCACAGACACCCCCATGCCCTCTCCCACACACCCACAGCCCCCCACAAACCTATACCCACCCCCCCACAACATACAAAAGTAAGACTTAATTTTAAGCTATTGTGCAGTCACCTGTATGGACACTGCACAAACACATGTAAATCAGGACAAAAATATTTTTTAATCAAATTAATTAACATTGTGAATGTTTTCTTTTAGAATATAATTTGGTATTTTTTTGGTTCCAAGATGGCAAAACCCCTTGCTGAAAGGAGTACTTTTGGGGGCAAGGGGAGGGACTTTTGGTGGCAAAGGTCAGGGGTTAGGGGGTGGGACTTCCAGTCCCAAGATGGTTATCAGGGGGTGGGGCACCTGTCAAGGGGTAGGGCTACCCATGCAGCCCACAACAGCTTGCCCAAACTTGGTAAATAGCCCTCTGCCCAAAATAATTGCCTGTCCCTGTTATAGAGTATGCCTTGAGTCTAAAAAGGCTGAGAAACAGTGGCATAGACAGTATAAATAGTGATATCAAATACAAGCTGTCCCCTGAGGGGCAACAGTCTACAAGACCTTGATTGAGATCTTACTACTTCCCCTTCCAGGGTAGGATAGCATTTTACACCTTTTTTTTCTATATTTCTCTTTCTTTCTTTTTTTTTTGTGCAATATAAGCCTAAGATTTACAGTGCATCTCCTCAAAGCTTTTAATTTCACTGCTCTCAAGAGGGTGCTGTTAATTGAGCTTGGCTTGTCAAATATGGTTAATATTAAATTGATAAGCAGTGTTAATTAAATGAGATCTGAGTTATTCATTTCTCACAATACAATTATAAAGTTAGTAGACATGCAATGACTTGTATGACTGGGATCAAACACTTATTAATTACATTTCCTGTGTAAACTCACAGTGCCCTGTTTGTGCTTGTGGTGCTACATATACAATTCTTGGGCCAATTCCTTGCCAGGCACAGGTTGGTGACCTGATGTACAGCAATGCGGAGCACAGGGTGATAGTCCTTTTTGGATTTGTTTAGCATGTCCATACCAGTAGCATCTGAGCAACTAAAATTTGCCTCACCAAGCTTGGTGTGCCCCAAAACCTTCAGACGCAGTTCTGCAGGCCATCAATGACAGATAACATGAAAGATCATTCTCAAGTAGTTTTCAGTTAATGACTACTCTCTGAATGCTTATACATGTACTTTAAGTCCCCCAATCCAGCGATGTTCTTTATTCTATAAATCAGGCAAGGACTGCTGATCATGAATGGCACAGACATCAATGCTGCTCTTACAGCAAGTTCTCCAAGTATGGATATGATGCAACAGGCCCTTGAACTCAGTTTGCATCCTTCCACCAGCATTTATGTTAGGTAATATATCTTCATTCGGGGACATGTACACACCATTTAACAGTTTGGCCCATAGTGTTAATCTGTCAGTGCCCTGCCTCATAACAGTGGCTGAGATGCTTGCTAAGGGCCAGATAGTAGTATAATATACTATTTGTGGTGAGTAAGAATAGCACGTCTGGGCCTTAAATTAATTTAAGTAAAATCACAGCACTTGTTCTGTACTGCTAGTGCTACAGCCCTGTAATAATGCAAAACTACTACATTACAATGCCTTATTATCAGGAGCTATGCAGTGGATGCTACCAATGTCTACAAATAAAAATACACATCTCAATACCTTTTTAATTATTCAAGAAACAGAATACCAACAGTTTCCCTTGCTGTATCTGTACCTGCTGAGGAAGCCACAAAGCAAGTGATGAAAGATGACTTCACAACTTAATTCAGATAATAAGCCACCTTTCCATAAAATCTGCATAGATTTCTTTTCTGTTTTTATTCTTTGTTTATTTAACCATCTTGCTGTTCATTTTATCTACATATTCTCTTGGGGATTCCTACACCAGCATCATACTGTGGCTAGAAATCATTCGACAGGTGCTTTCCCATAGCTGCAAAAAAAGAGTTCCATTCTATTTACAGCTATTATACCAGTCTGTATTTTGTACACTCACAGGTATACCCAAGGGATCTTTATAGTAAAATTAGCTTTAAAAGAGATAAGAATATTTTCCCAATCTTCTGTATTTCTCACAGCATCAATATGTTTAAATTACACAGCAGTATCCAAATACTGTCATATGCACTGCCTCATTTCATGTATAAACATTGGCTTAAATGTCTACTGGAAATATATGCTTTTATGGCACAGTACAATGCAATCTTAAGAACTCTAAACTGTTAATAACTGCATGTCCATCACCCTTGCAACAGCTGTGTTTCTCAGAGTTTTATAATCTTCCATGCCAAGTTAGAGACATGAAGCAGCAGTAATTAATAAAGGATAAACATTACAAGAATCAATTTTCATCTCTCTTTCTCTCCCTCTCTCTCCCCCCTGCCAAACTCTTCAAAAAGCACTGAAGTACCTTATGGTCTGTGTAATCGAAGTTAGCTATAAAATTCATGCAGCACAGACTAATTACTTACTGTGAAGAATATTGGATAGCATAGGAAAAAATTTAACTTACTTTATAAAAGGAAAATATATATTATTAAAGATGGAACAAACTGTTGTGAATTTTGGCAAACAAGTCTTCTAGCTCATGATTTTTTTTCTGCCATACACCTGTTGAATCTTTTTTTAAATTTTTTTTAAAGAAAGGCTTTAGAGTTTCTGGCAGGACTAACTTAGGCCATAAACTAACCAAATACACAGAGCTGTGCCATCTGATCAAGAGTAAATTTAAATGAATGTAAATGTCAGTGCAGAAGACCTGAGGAAAAACTTATATACATACATTGCAAGAAAATATGTTCACCGACTAAATTAGCTGCATATGTTTATAATCCTCTGTTCCTGTGCCAATGTTGTCTTTTACCTTGAAGACTTCTCCTCCCTTTCTGGTGTTTGCCCGCTGGATATATTTAAAACAGCAATTATGTCTGCAGAGCAAAGTGAAACGGGTGCTAGGTGGGGGCTGCAGCCACCCTAAAATTCCCCATAGCCCCTGCCACTGTCCCCGCTCCAATCTGGGTGCATGCTCCAGCCCCATGCCCTGCAGCCGCTCGCCCAGTCGGGGCAAAGCTATGCCTTGTCCAGGAGGCACAGGGAGGCTAGGCGAGCTGCAGGAGAGCATAGCGCCCACTCCCAGCACTTTCTGCTGCCCATCTTGAGCGCAGCCTAGTCCAGCCCGCCCCGCATAGATTCAGTGGCACATGCCTGCTCCCATGCCCTCCCGAACTGTCAGCGTGCAGCAGTGCGCAGTGGCAGGAGTCCCCCACCCCGAATCCTGCACCCCCCCACCCCAATCCCTCCCTTGCTGTGGAGGCATTGATCTGCCCACCCCCATGCCCCTTCCCTTCCTCCTCTGCCCACCACAACAGACTTACCGGGTGGAGGCAGCTGTGTCCAGCATCCTCGAGGACTGCTGCCTGTTTAGTCTATGGCCAAATCTCCAAATTGGCACCAGATCTTCAGGTCCAAATCAGCTGAATTGAATCACTGAATTTAATCACTGTCCCTCCAAAGCAGCCGAATCCAAATCAAATACTTGCTGCTTTGCACAGGCCTACTAGGCTATAGCCACATGAGAAGGTGAGAGGCGAGTGCCCCAACCACTAAGCTAGCCAGATCATTTTACTTGTCTTTGTTCTCTGTCTTGAAACTATATGGTCAACACCTTTCCCGTATAATTCTTTTCTTCTACAAAATAAATCCTTTTATTATTTTGTTACCTGGCTGTTTGCCTGTGATCATTCTTTCACAACCCAAGAGGAAACTAGCTGGCTAAGATTCCCTTTCTGCAGCTGTGGGACCTGGGGGACAGAGCAATGAAATTGAAGCTTGTGGGGGCAAAGAGTCATCGCAGAGGCAAACCTTGGTTTGTTCCTTGAAACAAGCAGCAGGACAGTGGGGAGAAAGCTGGGGCTGTGAAGGTACTCTGCAGACAGGTTTGTGATAGGCACCTCTATTTTTTATGTTAAAATTACCCGGCTGATCCTGCCTGTATGCAGAAATACCTCAGACTTGGCAACTGAGATACCCCTTCCTAAGGCCCTTGAGGATCTAGAAGCTAGGAGTTCCTTTCCCATGATGGCTTCAAGGCAGGGGAGCTGTTCTGCAAATGCCTGTCGCATCAGACTCTGCACAAACTATACTAGCAGTTGCCAGTTTCTTTTAAAACACAGCACCCCTATGCAGGCGAGTACCCCAACCACTAGGCTAGCTAAATCATACAGGTGCTCACTCTCCCCGGACCACTTCACCTGGAATTATTTTCCTCACAGTGGAACAGATCCAACAAGAGGCACTGGGAGAG
>NW_005841842.1:5463225-5484513 GCF_000455745.1 Alligator sinensis | reverse complement strand
CCTACACATTCCCTTGCGATGCACATACAGCAGAGAATAACCCATAGCTTGGTGATTAAGGCTGTCTCCCAGAAGGTGAGGACATAGGTTTGAATCCCTTCAGGTAAAAGAGGGAATTACATCTGGGTTTCCAACATACTATCTGACACCTCTTGCCTTCAAGGTGTTTTTAAACCTCCCTCAGAAGCATCGGGTGCTGACTGCAGCCAAGGCTGAGGATTTTGACTGGGGTATGTCAATGCTCCTGCTGGTACCAAAGCTGGAGGTTCCTGGTTAGAGGGTCTTGCCCCCCCACTCAGGGTCCAACTGATCACCAAATCTGAAGGAAAGAGGGAATTTTACTTCATGGTCAGATTGGTACAGACTGGCCACATCTATGCCAAACACTACTGTGCAGTCATTACTGTGCATTTATTTAGTACTTGTGTAAACAAGTGCTAAATATATGCTCAGTAACCCAAGTTACTGTGCAGTCATGCTGGTGAATGCCTTTTTTGTGATGCTACTGTGCAGTAGCCTAATACTACTGCGCGATAGCATCAAATCATGATTTTTGCCACGTGACACTACTGTGCAGTAGTATCAGCCTATGGCACAGTCAGTGTCTTGTATAGACATGGCCACTGTGACAGTTTTTGCCTTCCTTGGCAGGGGGGAGCAGAGGGAGGCCCTCTACCTGAGATCTTGGATGTATATTGACCACCTTTGACAGAAGCAGGACATAAGCTGCTGTGTTTCTCTTGCTTTATTTGGGGCAGATTAGGGTGTTAAGTCTTGTGTTGTGTCAGGGTTAATGGTAGTCTTATGAAGAGTCTAGATTGCAAAGGTTTGGATAGGGCTGATCGTGTCTCAGGCAGGTGGTTGGACTAGATGCCCCTTGGAGGTTCCTTCCAGCCCCACTTCTCTATGATTCTATGATTTTTTTCAGCTATTAAATAAAATGCAATCCTATACACTTAGTAGTTTAAAAGAGAAGAGCAACTCCTAATAGATCATCAAAAGAAAGGGAAAAGACCTTCCTTAAGAGAGGACTCTAGAGTATCAATCCTCTGTCAATGGAAGCACCTAAGCCTTTCCTTAGCATCCATTTCTTGTCTAGCTCTAGGTAGGTCCCTGCTCACCACACTGGCTACTTTGGATCACATTTTAAGGCATGTAATGGTACTAGTTTTCAGTCCCACTGAGGGTTCTAGACACCTCAAAATTAGAGCTTGCAGTGTGAAGCGCCCTTCCTGAATCTAGTTCTTACTTCTTGAATAATCTCACTAAGGCCTCATCTACATGAGATGTTTACTGCAGAGCCAAAGAATTAGCACCGCAGCAAACATCTCGTGTTTACATGTGGGCCCATATCAAGTACTACCCTGCTGTGGGGTTTTTGTGCGCAGCAGCACATTTGTAGAAGCTGACCTGACCTGACCAGCTGGGGTATAAGGGTGCTTCAGTGTGGGGGGTGCCTGCTGGCTAGCTCCTCACTGAAGCACTCTCATGCCCCAGCCAGCCCTTCTGCAGCACATTAAGCGGGGTTGGAGCAGCCCTGGGCTGGTATGCTGACCCCGAGTGTCCCCTGCCAGCTGTGGTTGGCTCCAACCGGGCTCCATGTGCTGTGAATGAATAAACTCCAGAGTTGAATGCTCCAGAGTTAATTGCTCCTGGGCGGACGTTCAAATGATGTGTAACTATAAAAGAATTATGAGGAGTAGGCAACACAAGGTCTGTGTCCAAAAATATATGATGCCCTGAAGTTCATGCAGAGTACTCTTCCCTAATAAATTGTTCATCTCCAGTACTTAGTACAGGGATGATATTCACTAAACAAGACTCTTGGCAGAAATTACTAAGGATCAAAGCTGTAATGATGATGAGAAAATAAGTAAGCCATGTGTATTGAGCACTGGAATCACTTTGGAAGGAGTCAAAAAAGTTAGCAAACTGACCTCTCAGACTTACTTTTCATCTTATAGTTAATGAAGCAGAAATTCCTAGTGAGAACATATCAAGGGCCAGATTCTCTTCTACCAACTGGGTATCTAAGTGTGATTTTATTCTGTCCCATTCAAGTCCTGAAAATCCATTAATACATCTCTTTTTGTAACACAGTGCCATCTGACCCTTAAGCCAGAGTCACAAAGGAAGCAGCAGAAATGGAAAGAGGACCTATCCATTTTTGCATTTAGTTTTTCAAGGACTTGAGCAAGGTATAATGAAATTGTTCTTAGGTACCTAATTCCACCAACACAATAGGTAAAATATAATCTGGACAAGTTCTTTCTATCCTTATTGGTGTCCACTACAATTTGAGGACAGAAAACTGGCTATCAGCAAATTAGCAAATGTTTGCTCATCTTGTTTGCAGGTGCATGTTATTGTCCTATACCTAGTATATCAGTACTGGGGAAAAGAATATTCATTAGTTTGTATCAGAGAATATATATCTTGCTGAATTTATATTTTCCAAAAGAGCCTTATTAATCAAAGATTCACTTTCAAATGCTTTATTCTAAGTGCCATTTTTATAGTCTATTCAATATTACAAACAGAGATACTTTAGCAGCTCTCAAAGAAATATTTCTCATAGCGCTACGTCTGCTTCTTTACCTTGACTGCATCCAAATGTTTTCCATCAATTTTACCATCATAATTGAAGCAAGGACTAAAACGTACTTTTATTTCTTCTTCTAGAGTTTTCCAAGCATTCACTAATGACATCTAAATAACTGCAGCGGGCAGCTGTAGTTAAAATTACATTTCAGTGCCCCTTATGTTTTGTTTGCTTATGCTGTGATTAATTGGAAAGCATAGAGTATCTGTCCTTAAACTAACCAGTATAATAAAGTAAGCCCTTTGTCACACTCCAGTTTTCCCATAGTTCTCTCTCTCATATTCAGTTTCATTTGCTGATGTAGAGTCTATTATCTTACGGTATTATTTCCTTAACAACATCTATATCCTGTTCTCAGACCAGGATAACCTAGGAAAAAAAATACAGGTTTCAAAAGCAAAAAAGCTTTTAAGTCTGAGGCAAAAATAGAAATCTGAATCTAAGATTAGAGAAAAAGCCAAAGGACTTACATAGGGAGTTAGTACTAAATTGAGGCTTACATTTTAAATGTTGTATAAAGTTGTTTAAAATGGCTTTTTGTTACTAAAATTTGTAAGGTAAAGCACACAGTCATAATTACATATGGGGAGGGGATAGCTATATAATAAACTGTGAAGCCATGTGGCAAAGTGCAGTCTTGCAAAATGTATTAATCATGTGCCATTCACTGATCTACTAATTCTTACAATTTTACGCTAAATCCCAATGCCAGAGATGGAAAATGATCCATCTCCACCATTGGAACTTTTCAAAATTATTCATTTGTTTTAAAATTAGTACTTTAAATATCTTCCCCTTGCCTGTTTTCCAAAGAGAATTTGAAGGCTGGAGTTTAGAGGTATCTCCAATACAGTCAGAGTTTCCTCATCCAATGTCTCACACGTCCTAACAGAAACTATTTAGAAGAAACCAAACAACCACTATGTTCCCAAATGAACTACACTAGAAATATTGGTCCGCTTTGTGAAAAATGTTCAGAGTGGTAACTTCTTTTCTGACCTCCTAGTCCTTGTTCTCAAAGGAAACCTGTACAAAACTTTCACAAGACAGATCTAGGAACAAAAATTTATAATGTTACAAAATACCCAAAACCATAGACTTAACAAAGACTTTTTTTCTGATTTATCTCTTACTTCTGCCTCTATTATCTTCTTTTTGTTCTACAGGAGATACCTACCCACTTCCCTTTCAGGTGGTCAAATTAGCTGACATAATTAGGTTAAACTAAATCAACTGTTCTAGTTTGTACTTAGCTTGGTTTGTGACTACAGCCTTCTCACATCTAATGAAAGGGACTTGAAGCCTGAAAGGTCTCCTATCTCGCTCAGCTATACAAAGGCCACGCAAATAAAAAGAGATTGCTTCGCCTCAGAAATATTGGTTCTTTCTGTTCCATACAGGTTACAACTTCACCGTTATCAGTACCACTTCCTATCTGCTCTGCTTTGCCACCAGTGGCCATCCCACTGTTACCAAGTTCCATTAAGCAACTGCTACTTTGTTGCAATCAATTGCCTTTGCAAAGCAATTGATTGGCATTGCATGATCATCAGCAATTAGTTGCAATTTTGTTGCTAATGATTGCTGTTAGTTCCTGCCATTATCTGATTGCCATCTCATTGCTGCTAATTGCTTACCAAGAATTGCTAATGAAAACCATTATTCCTGAATATCTACCTTCCATCTTTCAGCTTTTCAGTCTTCTCTTGCCTCACCAGTTCCCACCTTCTGTGTTTACTTTCTTCCAGTTTTCATAAATCTTCATCTTATTTTTGCCTTATTCTCTGTTGCTGACCACAGCCAGAATTTAGTCCTCCCCCTAAAATACACTGTATACTCTCCAAGTGTGTCTATACATTCATTAATGTGCACTATTTACTGTGCATTTAAATTACAACTTGCTTAATAAAGTACTAACTAAATGCACAATAATTTGCTCTGCTGTGCAGTACCATTGGTGCATGGCTTTTTTGGGATGCTTACTGTGCAGTAGCCTAATAACACTACACAGTAGTGCATTAGTACAGTTTTTTACCAGCACACTACTGCACAGTGTTATTAGGCAACTACACAGTCAGGGTCTCGTGTAGACATACCCTCCTTTTCTTTGTTGTAACAGTGTGTGTCTAACCTTCTGAGGCACTAACCCTGTCCCACTCCTGAGAATATTCCTCTCTGTTTATCTAACTTATTCCTGCCCATTGCCTCCCTCTTACTATCCTCATTTTTGCTCTGGGACTCTTATTCTGTTACTATCCTGTTCTCTTTTGCCACCCACCAACTAATCTCTCATAATTTCCCTTTCCCCACCATTACTAACCACTGGCTATCTCTTTAGTTCTACACCTTCGCCATCTGTGTAGACTCCTTTTTGCCCACTCCAGAAATGAATGGAAGAGTTTAATCCCTCTCCTGTCTTTTCCATTTCCCCCACCCTCCTTCACATCATGTTCCACATTCAAACTAAATTCCCCTCAACTGGCCTTCATAGCTTCTCTTTGCTTTATTCCCTGATCTTGAAGCCTAGCTGCTCTCTTATCCTTCTCTGGTGTACCCCCCTGAGTGATTCAACTTCAGAAACAAGTCTGACTGCTACCTCTGATTTGATTTCCTTTCCTTTACTATCTCTGGAGCACTCCTGAGAATATTTCTCTCTGTTTATCTAACTTATTCCTGCCCATTGACTCCCTCTTACTGTCCTCATGTGTGGTATGGGCAGTTACTGTGTCGTGCTTTAACACTTCCAAAAGGAAGTACTAAAGAACAGTGCCATAGCAACATTGCCATATAGCAATGTGTAAACGTGCCCTCTGTTCTCCTTTTTGTTTCTCTGTCCACTCCTCACTCACAATTCTCAGTTGTTTGAGGATAAGAGTGGAATGTAGTCCCCTCTTTTGCTATCTGATGTTTGGAAAGGGCAATACAATACAAGAAATATAGCAATTAACACAGTGAACTTTCTTGGACGTCCTTCAGCTGTTTTGAATGTAAGAATTTTAAAGTGACTCGTTAATTATTTTATGTTGGTCTTTTGTATGAAACCAAAATGCTGTTGAGCAACTGGCTGACATGGGCCTGCTTTTCAGAAGAGGTTTTTTTACCAGCAGGTCATTCCCTAAACTTAAACATTGTTTCTTTCAAAACTTCCTTCCTCCTCCCAGAAAACAGAACTCCCTAATCATATCTCCCATCCAGTACATTCTTCATCTTATATTTCCCTTTATACCTAAAACTTTCAAGGCAGTTGTGAAACTTTAATTCCCTCAAAACAATGTTTTGGGTTTTACTCCCCTTTTGTTTTTCCAAGAGAAACCAAGTCACTTGAAGAGTAAAGGTTTTGTAACCTTGAGTGAGTGTAATGAAGATCAAGGAACAGAACCCAAGCCTTTTGTCTCAAAGTCTATGGTCCAAATATTAGATTATAGACCCTTTCTTATTCTTCTCTTTTTATTAGTTTGGCCCATTAGACTTTGTTTCAGGGCACAAGTATAAACTTTCAGTCTCTCCCTTTCATTCTTTTTCTTTTTTAATGATGAGATGGAACTAGATTAGCCCAGGTATCACAAAATATAGTTTCTCTACAAATATGATCTGGCAGGTCATGGTTTATTGTCACAGGAAAGAGACGTGTTTTTTTTCGTCAGGTTTCCAGCACTGTCAGGACAAAAAAGGAAGGATAAGTGGGACCTTGGTGCTATTTAATTGCATCAGTGCTTGAGTCTGAAAGCTAGCTTTGACATTAAATGCATCTTCAGGAGCTTTTGTTTTTGATGCTCAATTCCACAGTGACCCAGGACAGACTATATAAAAGTGATGGTAATAGTATTTCCCTCAGACTAGGATTGTGTGATGAAGAAGAGTTTGCTGAACCTGTAAGAAAGCTCATATATGAGCAGGCTGTGGACAATTTTCTCACTTGTGATATTACTTCATTATATTTGACATTTTCGGACTGTGCTTTGTCACTGGCTAACAGCTTATGGCAGTGAGCTGGAGAGATGATATTTATCTGTGATACTGAAACAGGGAGGAGAAAATGCAGGAAAAATCGAAATGACAGGACAGAGTTGGTAATTGTCATGGCACCACCATGTACATTGAAATACAACAACAAATTTTCTTTTATCTATTTGAAATATAAATATAATGTGAGATAAGAAAGAAATTCTACTCCTTATTGTATCACACACGAAGAGTCCCAGCAGCCTACTGGCAAACCTTGAGTAAAACAAAGCAATTATTGCATAGGAAAATCCCATGTGCTTTATTATGCATGTGCTTTGTAAGCCGTTATAACTCACTCAAATCAAAACAGATTTTCATAGGCTAAAAGGTGAATCTGCAACTCAGAGGCTAGCTCCTTGTTACATTGTAGATATCTATCCCAAATTGCTGAAGCGGTAAAGCTATTCAGTAAATGGCTGGAATATTTTTACAGCAAAAGGATTTCACCTCAGTTCTTTTAATGCTCAATAATGCTGAAGTATTTTCACTCAAACTTTCAAAACAAAATGTTTGCTTTTGGTTGGATACCAAATGTAGGACAGTTCATCCCTAAAGCTATAGCCAAGCTTGTGGGAAAGCTATAGCCAAGCACAGGAGAGACTCTTATGCCACTTTAACTATAAGTGTTGTTACACATTCCTGATATAACACCCATATGCCACCTACACAACGGTGAAACTCAAGTGATATTTCAGAACCATTAAATAAATTACATGTATTTGTCTCATTAGCACTCTGTACACTAATCTCTGCCCAAATTGTTTTGTATTATTTCAAACCTTTGAGCAACTATTGCCACTTTTCATAATATCTTTAAAACTACCAGCTACAAATACTTTTCTGTTTCCTTCCCTCCCCAGAAAAAAAGAAAAGAAACAAT
Organism: Alligator sinensis; assembly: GCF_000455745.1. NCBI lineage: Eukaryota > Metazoa > Chordata > Crocodylia > Alligatoridae > Alligator > Alligator sinensis. The sequence goes on along the minus strand of NW_005841842.1, from coordinate 5,477,026 downwards.
GGTTTCTGAAGTCAAGGAGGTAGTAGGGTGTCAGTGTTCAAACCTGTACCAGCTCCTGACCCAGTCACACCTTTACAGGTCAACATTTTACAGATGAACTAAGGTTAACAGTCAGTGATTTTTTTCCAGTTGAAGATTAGGAATTCCTTTCTGCTCACCTTCAGCAATGGCATACAGAGCTGGTTTATAATCTTGGACTGTTGTGAGATATTGGAATTTGACATTTCAACATTATCACTTATAGAAAAGTTATTTTACATCGGCTACATCTACATGAACAGCCGACTATGGAGTTGTTACTGCGCCATCATTTAGTACTTCCTTAAGCTTCAGCAAGTACTAAAAGACTGTGCAGTAACTGGCATTGTGTGCGCAGAAACCAGCATCACGATTTGTGCCTGTCGGTGCTACATCGCCATAGTAATGAGCTATGACACAATAGTTTGTTGCTATGACAAGGTAGCATCTCATGTAGACGCATCTATAAAAATTATTTTCCAATTCCTTTATGGCTACATAGAGGAATAAAGTTATGCTACAAAGACAGCCTGGGTTTACGACAGAAGCAGGCAAATATAGGGAACACCTTTTTTGGATATGAGTTTTACGTTGTAAAATGAATTAACTGAAACCCACTGAAATGTCATTTTGAAGTCAGAATTTAAATATGATGGCTTGGATCACTACTATGGGTTCCTTTCAAATATCTGAGTTGAGCCCCCACCTAGCTTCTTGGAAAATGGAGCAAAATCTCAGTCCATTTTCAAGTTAGTTTGATTCCCAAACTACAGTTTACCTGGTCCAATGTGATTTGTCCCATTTGTTACTCTCTCTCCTGCTCCTTCTTCTACCAGACCAAAAGGAGCAGGAACTTTTCTTTCCCCCGTGCCCCTAAAAATAAACTTAAACAAATTTGTAAGGATATATTAAAGCATCAGATTAAATAACACTTTTGGTGAACTGTTAAGACATTCTTGTTTTGTTCTATGTCCAGAGATAATGCTGCCTGTCTCAAAGATGTAAAAGCCTCAATTTCAAATAAAATTTACAGGAAGATCACAGTGCAAGCATCAATATTCAAATATGAATGGAGATGATCACAATGCCATGGCTGCCCCTTGACATATTTGCATTTCCTAGGTATGCATTTGCCTGTTTGACATTAGGTATTTGCAGAAGCAGGGGAAAAAATACCTTTTGAAATGAAACCTCAAGAGGCTAGGCATATGTGGCTTTTTGTGGTTTTAAAGCTATTTAATGTCTGAGATATTCTGTGCCTGATCCCATAAATCTTCACTCCACAGAGCTTCTGCTGACTTAAAAGACAGCTCCAGGGTCAAACTGTATGTGAAATCTCACTCTTTATCCATTGCTAAACAGCAACTTTTGGAAGAAAAAAAATTGAATGCCAGTAGAACATATATCACAAAATGATTTCAAAGTGCTGGACTTGAGCCTCTAACTGTTGCCGTCCAGAACTCCCAGTGCAATCTCAGCCCTGTTTTTGAAGTTAAGTGGAATTCTGTACCTGAGATTAGGCATCCACTGGACCTGAGCTCCACTGAGCCCTCAACCTAAGAAGTGGCCCTACCAGCCATTTTTCTGTTGCCCTGATATGAGGACCAGCTTGTCCCCAGAAGGCCCCGAGCTAAAAATGCTGCTCTATATAGCAGGCATGTTCTGCTATGGACTGGCACACCAACTAATAATTGCCAGACCACATACCCTTTTCTTAGAGGCGTTCAAGGGCATGCAGTGCAAAGCTGGCCATGTGCCACTTCAAACTTCTCTCCTGTTTGGGAAGGGAATCAGTAGGGGAGCTTTCTATTCACTTCACGTTGCCTGAAAAGGACAAAGGAGCCAAAACACAGAGCTGAGAACCAAGGCCATGGAGTGACTACAGAATCAGCCCCTTTGGGAATGAAAAGAGCAAGAGTGAGAAAGTTCACCTTATTAGAGGAAAAGCTTCTGAAAGTGAAAGTTCATCCTGGAGCCGGAGCTTTTCACAGAGAGATTCCCTGGTTTGACCTTGTTCCAGCAGTGTCACAGGCAGCTTTGTCATCATCTCAAATGCAAAAGGCTGAGGCCCGTAATTTCTAATTATGACCAAACATTAAATCAAGCCATGCAAACCAGAGGAATTGAAGCTAGTGAGTATTTAGTGATTTGTAATCAAAAGTTAACAGAGCTCCTGAAATAAAAGGTTACTGCCAGAATGACAGGAATATGGCTTTATTCTCAATAAATTTTGCCTTTTTCTGGGTGGGGGAAGGGAGGGAGAAACTGAAAAAGAACAAGTACAAAATGTTTTTTTAAAGAAACAGGAGGGAGGAGATTGTGGTAGTTGATGCCCATCAAAATCCTCCTAAATGATTCCTTTAAACATTTCCTAAGAACTAAATGAGAAGGGAGAGAAGAGCTGTGGAAAACTAACAGAACATATTTTTAGTGCTCCAGTCCCTGGAGATTTATTTTGTCATATGGTCAGGCTGCAAACTATAAAACAAAAGTTAAAATTGTCTTTTAAAGCGCTCTGTTTTCCATGGGGATTTATTTTGAGTTTCTAAAACAATATTGGAGGCCAAACAAGGCAGAGACTGATGGAAGGGAAGGGGGAAGACTAACTTTTGAGAAGGAACAAAGATCAGTGTCAGATCTGGAACCTGATAAGCAAAAGAGCAGAAACTATCTAACAGAGAAGAGTATGTTGAAGCTTTGGGTACTTTTTTCTAGGCACAGCTGATGAACACTGGTTAGCGTAACAAACTTGATAATAGTGATTTGCATACTGTTAGAATGTCTCTGTATGAAAAAGGCTAGCAAGGCCTCCTGTTAATTTAACCCACCAGATTAGAGACAATGAAGAGTAGCTAACCTTATAAAACTTGTCACAAAGCCAACGATGGGGAGTTCCCAGAACCCTAAGTTTCTCCCTATTGTGCTGCTACTTGCCCCAAGGAACAGACTAAGATTGCCCTGGGATAGCTCCCTACACCAGCAGTCCTCAGCTCCACTGCCCTTATACCAGACCCTGCAACAAAGGAATCTCTCCCAGACCCAGGTGACCACCTCACTGGGCTACAAAAGATTTTTTGGGATTTCTCTCCCCATGGAGGGAGCTAACCTGGAATATCAATGGGTTATAAATCAGTCTTTCCATGGGCAGTCAGTAAGGAACCAACTAACAACATATTTATTACATAGGATAAAAGGATTACAAATCTATAGTACATTTTGCTTGTGGAGACAGAAAATCAAAACTAGAACCAGCTTACAGATGTAAACTGCCACCCCAAAAAAACAAAACAGAAAACCAAAATAGCACTTTACTTTAAACTCCACATGCCCCCGCACCACGCCCAGTACAGGCCCAAAAGAGGCATCATGTTAGTTGGACCCAACTTGCCCAACTCCTGTATAGATCAGGTATTTCAGCAAAGCTTTTTTGGTGGTTTTATCTAATAGCTGGTTATCAATCATCTATTAGATAAAGCACCAAAAAAGCCCCACTGAAGCACCCAATCTATACAGACTCTGCAGAGCCTGATTGAATGAATGTTGCTTCTTCTGATAAAGCATGTTTTGGGGCTTCCTTCCCACATCTGTCAGTGCCTGTCCCTCATCTACCTCTTAGCCTTCCTTACAGGCTTGCCAGCATCACCAGAAATCACTCTTTCTGATGATTTCTTCCAGCCATGACTGCTGGAGTCTCTCTCACCCTTCTTAACCCACAGCTAAATGCCTCAGTCCTTCCAACCAGCCTCCCTCTCCTCACCTCCCCAACCAGCATTATCAACCATCACCAGAATTTTTTAGAAAGTTATGTTCTGCCCGAGGTACCTAGCATTTCCCTGGCTGGAAGGGCCATTCCTCTCAGATGCTTTTGCTATAGAGGAGTTGATGTCCCTATTACAGATAAACAGTATCCTCCGGTCCAGCCTTTTCTGCTTGTGTGTGGGAATGGCAATTATTCTTGCTCTAGAGTTATAATAGCAAGATTCCACCCAGTCCATTTCCTTGATCAAACCATATCCAAAACAATAAAGATGTATACAGAGAGCATAGCATAATCTATATAATGGTAACCCTAACATTAATGGATACAGTGTAACATTGTCTCTTCAACAAGACCACACATGCCGATCAGTACAGTAAAACAAAAGGAAACATTTATGTTACATTGTGAAGCCACAACACGTAACAGGGTTTGTGACATGTTACTTGCCACATATGGGTATGCCAAGGAGGTTGCCTAACAGGGAAACTGATTTAATTGGGATTTTCAGTGCAAAGGAGTGGAAAAACCTTAAGCAGGATAAAGGGAGAGGGATGACAGAGGAGGCTGAAAGGGATTCACAGGACAAACAAAGGAGAAGCTAGGCCATATAAGAAGCTTTAGGTAGGAGAGAAGAAGAGCTACCCATGCTTCTGTCATAAGCGGGATCTGGCGTAACTGTATAATTTGCCCAAGCAAGATGGCTAGAAGCAGAGGAAGCAAAGGCTTCATGACAGAAGAGAAGCTATCAGCTGCAGGAAGAAAAATCTGGATACACACTTAACCCCATTTCCAAGCCTAAAGAATGCTCCAGAGTGGCGAGAACACTGAAGCAGGAAACTGAATGCCCAGTTTAGTATTTTTGAGTAAAGCTGTTCTGTTTCCTTTATCTTTGAAGAAAAGAGTAGCAGCATTCAGAAATTCTGTACAAAGCCTAATTCTGTATGTGTGCATCTGTATGCATTGTGTTGTGTTATATTTTATACCTATCACTTGTCCCTGATGAGATAAACTGTGAATGATGAAGCTCACACCTTTTGTGAAATGCTGGGTAACATTCAAAAGCTGCACAGAGATGGCATCCATTTTCATTTGGGCATCTGGACTGCAAGATACCACTGCCAAGAGGAGTGTCAGACACAAGGTCTGCATGTACCAAGAGGCCCAGAGCCAAGGACAGTGCCAAAATCAAGCCAACTAAAGGCATGTAGTATTCAGCATTTGGATCTCGTCAGAGTAATATGGTAAGTTTCCAGCAGCAACAACTCACCTTGAAAACCCAACAGCAACAAGGAAGATCAGCTCAATAGGGATACCCCCTCTTTTTAGAATGTTTTTGTTGGACCCTAGAGCCATTTCTTCCCTAGGACTGAAAGGGAAGGGCAGATTTTTTTAGTTTGTTTCAAGTAAAGACAGAGAATAACTTGAGAGAGAGTAGCTTGTGATCCTAGATTCAAGACTTTGCTGCTGATCAGGCAAATTTGGCCTTGCTGCAATCTTATGACTTGAGGCAGGATATGGCACCTACTCCAGAATGGAGGGGAAAAGGGAGAGAAGGGGCATGACTACACGTGCATTTCCATCACATTAAATTTACTGTGCCGTAATCAGAAATAGGCTGTTATCTACACACACAGGTTTTAAAGCGCATTAGTGTTGTGTGTAGTCTCACTTGGGACTAAAGTTAGTCCCAAGTCAGTCCACATACACAGTGTTACTGCACAGTAAGGCATCTATAGGTGCTTTACTGTGCACTAACTAATTGGGCATAAATTTGATACCTGCATGATGCAGATATCAAATTTACACCCAAGTCAGCGTAAGTCACCATAGTTACTGCACAGTATGGGTATGCATGTGTAGATGCACACCTGTACTGCACTGTAATTTTAGGTTACTATGCAGTAAATGACCACATGTAGATGCACCCAAGATATCTCTTTTTCATATAGAGACATGCCCTATATAGGGAATATAGGTTGCCACGGTAACACTTCTACAGATGGTCCAGAAGAAGTATCAGTGAGGAGGGAATGGGATGCAGAATCAGGGAGCAGGCTCACTGTAGAAAAGCAGATGCAAGCAAGCTAGTGGAGCAACAGAAGGCTGGTGAGAAGCAAAAGCGCTGCTTGAATGGAGGAGGTAGGCCAGCATGACCCAAAAGAAGGCGTATGAAGTTTATTTCCTAGTAGTGTCAGCAAACTGAGGTGGGTAAAAGCCCATGTGATGAACTCCGTCATACTCTTTGTAGTCTGGGTTAATGTACACACCATAAAAGATTCTAAGATTCTGACAAGGGGGAATTTTGCAAGATATTTCCTTGATCTGTTATCATATGTAACAGTTTGAATCCCAGTTGACTCAGAGGCAGTTCTACCAAAGCCAGAATCAAAGGACTGAGCCTGCTGCCTATTCTTACCAGGGGAACTCAGTCAGGGATAACAGTGCCTGAGGTCAAGAGCCTGCTGGAAGGCCCAGCTGGGCATATGCAGAACTTCTTCCCTGGGGATAGGGGAGGCCAGGCCCTGCTGAAAGGGCTGTGATTTAACATTCTGGTAGGCAAATAGGAACCAAGGTGAGTTAATATGTGACATTCAACTCAGGGAGGGAGACATTCCTGGATGAGGGGAAAATAACATCTGAACTCAAATGTATATCACAGATAGGAACTATATAAAAAATAGAAACAAGCAATATGTACTAATATGGTTACAGAAGATGCAGTTTTGAAGATAATTTAAAGAGGTGCTGCTGTATGGAATGGAAAGGTGCTAAGACTATGAGCATCTTCAAACACCCTAACTGAGTGGCAAGAGGAAGCAGCATTTCTGTAGTATGTTCCCTAACTGGATGCTGCAGAAGGTTCTCCCAAATTCCCTCAACTACAAGGTGACATCCCAGCTCAGTACATCATGGGCCATGTGCAGGAAGCAAAAACTACATGGCTTACTCCCCTTTGAAAACAGTATGTACAGATTACAAAGAAGTTGCTGTCCCCAGAATTGTCATCATGTTTCCGTGGCCTTCTACTCCCCACCTGCTATGCTGACTGTAGGAGGATCAGAGTCAATTCATAGCATGTGAAATCCTCCCCAGCACACACATCACAATAGAAGGATCTCTGTATATTCCACATTTGCAACTGTTGAAATCAGTGCAGCTACTGGAGTTTAAAGGTGCTGGAATTACAGGAGAAAGCACATATTTTAAAGTTTGCTGTATTCAGTGATTATCTACCCTGGTCAGGGAGTGTGACCAAAACTAGGAAACCCTGGGAGACAGCAAAGTCAACTACAGGTCCCAGCGATCCACACACAGAGCCTGACACTGTAGGGTTCAAATGCCCCAAGGGGGCTCAGGGTACTCAGCACACTGGTGGGAGTTCTTACAGAAACAAACCCATCTATTATATAATTAGAGGGGAGTGTTACACATTGTGCATCTCTTCTGCTGTCGTGATGTTTTGTCACATTAAACTGACAAGCGGCTGTGTATACAGCAGCAAGTCCTCTTGCAAGGGACTCATGGAGCCACTGGGGATGCACACAGTAGTCTTACAGGCATAGTTCCAGACTTGAAACATACGTGTTGATGTGGGTGGGATGGGCATGGGCAGGGTGTGGTCAGGTTCCCCAGTGCCAGGACTGTAATGTAGACACGTTCAGAATGTAATTTTTGGCTCTGTGTTCCGCCAGTAATACTGCATCTGGATGAACACACCCTTGGGACAAAAGACCAGGTGACATAGATACTGCCTGGCGTGGGCTAGTGTAAGATGAACCTTCAGAGCTGTAGGTCATCAGAACCCCTCTGTCCTTCACATGCATTATGGGCCCAGAAAGGCCCACGACAGAATAGAGATCCACTGTCATCTGTAACTTTTGCTTATTAGTAGAGTAGCATTTATGGGATTTTTGGTGACGTCTTTAGATGCTCAGTTTAGCAGCTAGTAGATTTAGCAGAAGATGGATAAAAATAGGTTGTTTTCAAATATATATTTAGGCCAAAATATATTTTGTTCCAAAAACTATATGCAGATTACACTTGGTTTGAAATAAGATACTATAAAATAGCATGGCCCCAAAGCCTTTTTTTGCACTGGAATTTCTTATTTAATCGAAAATCTGTAGGGTACAGGCAAACAGTTTAAAAAGACACTAGGAACACACAAACTACCACTGCTGTTACTAATGCCTTGTGTGTGTTATTGTGGGATGCAGATAGAGTAAACTTGGAGTACCTTTAGAATCGTAATATATCCAGGAGTAGGAACCTAAGTGGCTGTTCTTCCTCCACTGAAAAAACAGAGACTATTAATTTGCTTTATGCTTTTCTCTAAAGCCCCAAGACCCTACAAAGTTAGATAGATTCCTATGGCCATCCTTAGCCAGGAGTCTCCCCGATGGAAAAAGCACACTGAAAACACATTTGAGATTCCTTTCCCCTTTCAATAGTTCTGCCTGCAGCATCAATCTACTTGACATTAAAGCCCTGATCTGTGCATCCAGGTAAACTGATGCCCTGTTATAAAAGCATATAATGATGTTCCAAGCCTATAACATAAAACAGCAGGAGGAGACTTTTTCTTGTGTTATTTCCAGCTGTGAGAACTAAACAAATACCCACAAACATCAATCAGACTTAAACCTCTGGAAACTATCTGCATTGCACACAGTACTTGGGATTTCCTCCCCTACTTTTAAACAGAAAAAAACTCATTGCTGATTTCTTGCTGAAATACCATGGGCTCAGACCATTTTTCCCTTTTCAAAGACCCATAAAATTTAATTGAAAGAATAAGAAAAAAGAATCTCTTTTTTTCTTTCCTTTGTATGATGGAGCAAACAACTTCCATCTGATGGAAAAAAAATAACAAGGTTTTGAGCTAAATGAACTCCAAGACAATATTGATTAGAACTATTATAGTTCATTAAGGAATAAATGTGGCTGTGCTTTCAAAAATATTCTAGTGTTTTACATGCTGGAAAGAAGCAGAAAACTCATTTGACATGGAAACAGTAGAGATTATAGACAGAAACAGAAAATGAAAATTGCATACAGCAATGAGGACATGGTGATATGACTAAGAAAACTACGGGAAAGGGATTTACCCATTGTTAAATGGAGTTAGTTAATTCATCTGTAAGTAAATCATGAGTAAATACATGATTACAGCTCTTTTTTAAGAAATCTGAAGGTTCAAAATCAAAGATCTGTTTAGTACTTCTACTCAGCTGTCTATCCTGAGCCCCATTAGATATAAGAGCTGCTAAAAAATATTATGACAAAATCCAGAATAGGATCATAGGAAAACAGGGCTGGAAGGGACATCACAAGGTCATCTAATTTAGCCCACTTTTCAAGCCAGAATCATCCTTGACTAAACCTATTGTTTAAATTTTCCAGAGACTCCACAACTTCTTTACATAGCCTGTTCCAATCACAACAGGGGCAAGATCCCAGGCCTGATCTCAATATCAGCCCACTTCTTGCCTACGGGCAAACCGCCCACCTCACTTTCCTGCCACGCCCTGTTGTAATTTAATTATGATGTTAATTAGACTGGAGGCTGCCCTTCAAGTGCCCACCTGTAATGGGCGATGTGTATACGCTCCAATCTACCCTTACACGTGTCCCATGCCTCACAGATGTTTCACTGAGTGTTAAATCTCTGACTCACACATGTTTCACTGTGTGTTAAATCTCCGACTCAAGGCCGGACCAAACTGGGCACACAGTTGGGTCTTTCGCATACTGCCCTCACAGGCCACATACACTACCCCCCTCTCACTGGGGCCTCGCTTGCTGCCCTCTCACAGGGCCTCTATCATTCTGCCCACTCCAGGGCCACATCCATACCACCCTGCTCCCTTGAGCAACCCCTTAGGGTCATTGGGCTTTGCTCTCCATGCCTCAGCCAGTTCTGGTGCAGCCTTTTGGGCCTCTCCCATGGCCCTCATCTGCACAGAACTGGGCAATTATTCAACTCTGCCCTTAGCCCCACACCAGGCCACAATGCCCCTTACTCGGGCCAACACTCCATCCCTATGCTTGGGCCTGGGCTCTTTCATCCCTACAGGCTCAGGCATTCCTCTCTGAATATACCTGGCCCCACTCCACCCTCTGTCTAGGGCCCATGATTTTAATTTACACCCCTGTGGGCTCAGGTGCTCCTCTGTGAGTGTGCCTGGCCTCAACTCTGCCCTTTCACTAATAGGGCCCAGGGTCTTACACCGCTTAGGACTCAGGTGCCCCTTAATAGGCAGACCTGGCCCCACTACTCCCCTCCAGTAACCTACTGGATGATGGAGGCTGGGGTTACTAAGGCACCCCAACCCCGCTTTCGCTGGGAAGGTTAGCGGTCCTGGTATTTACATGGGGTTGCCATGCCACCAGGCCTCCCTTCCCCCTCAGGGTGCAGTTTTCTGTCATGCCCAGGGGACTCCTCCTACCCCATAGCCCCTTTGCTTACCTCCAAGATGTCCCTGGAGCAGTAACTCAGCAGGGTAATGTTTCTCCCTTGCTGTACAGCAGCAAACTGCTGCCACATCCCAGAGAGCTGGGCTCTAAAATGGCAGCCCTAATCAAACACTTGCCTGGTGTCTGCTCCAGCCCTTAAAGTGATGAAGCACTGAAGCTGCTCTGTCACACAATGCTTGATCACGCTCATAGTCAGGAAGTTCCTCTTAGGGCCTTTGTACATGCCACATTTTTTTGGCCTTTCATGCCCTGCAACTGTGTTTCTGTTTGCACGAGTGGGATTTCTGGATACTTTAGAGGGCTTTCTTGTGCATTAGAGTAAAACTCCTCAGATGTAGTTTAGTGTGGCTCACTGGGAATTAAAGAATCATGTCCATGGATTTGTTGCATGAAAACACAAAGGTACTCAAAGATGTGTAATAAGCCTCTTTGTCTACCAGACAGCACTGCAACTTTTTTGTATTTCACCCCTTTTCATTGCTTTTGCTTTCAAATTGCTTCCACTTTTCTTTTTCTTGTGCAGTTTGCCAGCTCCCTGATTCCACAGCTGCATTGCAGGGCATGGACAGAAAGTGGGTGGGGAACCCTGGCCTGGGGGGCCAATGCTGGACCGTCCTGCTCTCCTGCAGCACTGGCTTAATTCATTCGAAAACCAAGTGCATGCAAAAACAGATGCAATGCTCCAAAATAAACAAGTTTCAATTTTAGAAATCTATTTAATTTAATGAGGATTAAAACCCGTGGTGTGTACAAGTGCCCTTAATATCCAACCAACCTAAATTTCCTCAGTTGCAGTTTGAGGCCATTTATTCTAGTCCTGTGCTGTGTAACCACAGGGGAAAATATATTTCAATCTTCTTTATAATCACCCTCCAGGTATCTGAAGACTGTTATGAAATCTCTCCCCCTCCCACCCTGGCCTTCTCTTCTTAGATTAAATAACACTGGCTCCTTGCAGACATTCAAACAAACAAACAAAATGCTTTACCAGAAGAAGCAGTGCGTTACTTCAACCCAGCTCTGCAGCATCTGTATAGACCAGGTGCTTCAGCAGGGTTTTTTGGCACTTTTATCTAATAGCTGATTCACTCAGCTATTAGATAAAAGTACCCCAAAACCCCCACTAAAGCATCCAATCTATAAAAATGTTGGATGAGCTGGGGCCAACTAACTTGCTCTCTCTTCTGAGCATGTGCTGGGCCCAGTGTGGGAATGCACCAAGTTTAAGTAAAGCACCATTTTGTTTTTTTAATGTCTGCAAGGAGTCTCTATTTCTTTCAGCTTTTCCTCATAAGTCATGCTTCCCAGGCCTCTAATCATTTTTGTCATTCTGCTGAACTATTTGCAATATGCCCACATTTTTTTTTAAGTTTGAGGTTCAAAATTTATCACAGTACTCCAGGTAAGGCCTCACCAATGCCCAAGAGAGCAGAAGAATCACTTCCCATGATTTTCAAGAAAAACTCCTGATGATAAAACCTAGTATGCTGTTGGCTTTGTTTGCAACAAGAACAGACTGTTGGCTTATATTCAGCTTATGGTCCAGTGCAACCCTCAGGTCCTTCTCTGCAGGCCTGTAGCCTAGCCAATCATTCCCTCTGTCTGTATTTGTGCATGCAATTATTCCATCTCAAGTACAGGAGTTTGCACTAGTTCTTGCAATAATGCAAACCTTGTGACAAATTTTGACCTAGATTGCACCCTCACATCAGCACAAGAGGAGTTCCTCAGAGAAGAAAGAATCGTACATGGAAAATTAGCTATTTCAATATTAGGAGTGAATTTATACAAATGTATCTAAAAATTGTTATTTAAGAATATGAAATTTGTCCTGAAAATTACTGAAAGATAATGAACTACTTCATTTTCTTAATTTAAAGAAAATGATGTGCTGGATATATGTTGGCTGATAATTAATCTCTGATTTTAAATCTTTTGCTCCCTTTGGGGAGGCTTATTAATTTTAATACTTAGACAATGCATAAAGTTTTGTAATTTTTATTCCTAGGAGCTATTTTGGATACATCACAGTTGTTAGGTATCATGCAATAATTGAAATAATGCCACATAATGTATGAGATCTTGCCCAATTGATACCTGGGGACACTACCCCTTGTGCCAGCTAGACTACTGAAGCAGCCCTGAGAGTTTCCTGCACCCATTAACCACTGCAGCAGTCTGGCAGTGAGGGCTGCAGCCTGGCTGTGACCTGCTGTGCACCTGTCAGACCTGGATCGGGGCTCCACAGCCAGCAGAGGCATCTGCCCCTCAGCCAGCTGCCAGTGGACTGTGGCTGCAGGGTTGGCTTTTGTGTGGCACTACTGCCTTGTGTGTCCCCTGCCTAGCCATCTGGGCAGCTATCATCTGGAAGATGCTTCCAGTGCGGTGGCTTGCTTTGAACTGTCAAAGCATGTCCTCCTGGCCCCAATTGGGCAGAAGGTCAGTCACCTGAAGCTGGGTCCAAGGTGCCAGCTCTGAGCAGGCAGGGTCCTGCCACTGGCCTCCCTAGCAGGAATTCTGATGTTCCCTATTTGAAAATTGAAAAAACCCTGTTAAAAAAAATCCCAAAGTCACTCTATTAAATACCCCAAAATCTATGTTCCTCCACAATTAAAACAAAAGCCCATAGAGAGAGACAGACAGACAGACAGACAGAGACAGAGATCGGTTGGGCAATGTTTTATTGGTATATCTACAGTGTTAAAGCAATTTGGAAGCCTACCCGTGTCTCTACCATTATAATAAAGTGAATTCTAAATACCTATGTGTTTTGGTGGTCCCCACAGGGGCTACAGCCCCGCCATCAGGAGCTACGGCCCCCCCAGCAGGAGTCATAGCCCCCCCTAACAGGGTCTACAGCCCCCCACAGGGGCCAAATTGCCCCTACAGGGACTACCACCTCCCCTGCAGGGCCCACATGCCTCACCCCCACTTGTTCCCCCAGCCCTTTATTCCCTGGCTCCTCCGGCTGTGACTGCCTCTGTTCCGGCAGGGGGAGCTGTGAGAGAAGCCCCCATGGCTGCCCTGCCTGGCCCCATCCCCTGCTTTCACCCCCAGCTCCCCAGTGGCTGCCCCTGCACCAGCCTCTGGCACTTTAAAAGAGAAAGAAAGAAAAAAAAAGCTTCTACTCACTGCAGGAGATGGGGCTGTGGGAGCTCTGGGGCCACCTGGCAGAGTCCCTCCCAGGCAGCACAGGGCAGCATGAGGCAGCAGGGCCCGGGCTGGGGCCGCTGGGGCTGTCACCCAGCCCTGCATTGTGCAGGGGAGCCCCAGTGACCCCTGATGGCAGCTGGACCTGCAGTGAGTGACAGGGGGGTTGTTTGACTGTTTTTCTTTGCCAGGTTGCTGGGGTATCAGCAATCGGGGGGGGGAGACTCAGGGGGCTGGAGGGGATGGGGATGGGTGGTGCAGTGATGGAGGGGTTGGGAGGGCTCAGGGGGCAGGCGTGGGATGGGGCCAGGCAGGGGAGTGATGGAGGGCTCAGGAGGTGAAGACAAGCGGGGAAGGGAACGGGGAGGCTGGGGGGGCTGGGGGGGGGGGGGGCGG
>NW_005841842.1:5449823-5463179 GCF_000455745.1 Alligator sinensis | reverse complement strand
AGCCCTTCATGGGCAGGCAGCATGCTTCAGCACCAGGGTGAGGGCCAACCATAGAGATGATCTGGGAGCTGGAGTGTCTCTGCAGAGGACCCAGCCTCTGGTTGTCTCAGGGCACGGTCCAGGACCATGTCCTGCCCCGCCCGCTTTTTTTCTCTGTGGGTTTTCTTGACCCCTGGATATCCAGGGGTCTAATTTTGCCCCTGTGCTGCAAATTTGCAGCACAGGAAACATTTTCTCATTCCCACACGTGCCTCTTGCAGCATCTCAAAGGAGTTTGCACGTGCGGGCTCGTCTGGACACGCCCATTGGGTCTTTTTTCTTAAACTCAATTAGCCTTCTGAAGGACTTTGTGAGATTTTAGCGTGGTACTCACAAAATTTGCACTCACACCTTTTGTAAATGGACCATTAAAAATTTAGCCCAGGGACCCAACCCTGTTCTGCTGTGCATTGTTGCATAAAACCCACTATGTGTTTCTCTCCCTGCTCTCTGGCTAAGAGAACCTTATAGGTACCCTGCCAATAGGAAGTCTGATCTCCAAAAGGTGCTACTCCTTACCTAAAGATCAACATCTGGGCTTATTTATTTTTGGTATAATATTTCTCTATTTGTATCACAGAACAATAGAACCTGAACACCATCTGAACACGTCTTCCAGATTAATTAAAATTAAAACCCCTCCATCTCATGTGCCTGTCTCTTACCATCGACACGCCCTTCTTCAGCATAGTAGTAATGCCTTTTAGTGGACTGAAAATGTTTTTTATGCAAGCAAAGAAAACATACTGCATTTATTAGACTTGCAGTAGTTTGGCAAATTTGGTTTTTTGTCTGTGAAGGGTTTAGTGTGTTGGAGTAGCCAGTGACCCTAGCCCATCTCCCTAATAAAAGCCTTATAGTAAATTACTAAGGAATATCGGAGTGCAAGATAACACTGTCCATCATTTCAGAAGAGCACATTTTGGCTCAACTGTTCACACCCAGAGTCACTGCACTGCTGAAACAAGTAAATAATTCTGTTAATTTACAGGTCCATGTGTTTTTTTCTCCCTAAGAGAAAAAAGTTCAAGATAAATATTTCTTTTGATCTGAAAATAAGGGCTGCTCTTAGCTTTACTCCCTTCAAATCAATGAGTCATACAACATAACTAGCTAAAAGCTTGGAGAACAAATCATGAGACGATGGGCTTCATTCCTTTTTAGATAGTAGATATGAATCAGTAGGAGTTTGCAAGCAAAAAACGAAGTTTTAAGAGAAGTACACACAACAAAGGAAAAAAAATAAGGGAAACATTGAGTAAGAACAATAATGAAGATGTTTTGTTTAGCCTTTAAGTTGATAGACAATCAATTCAGTATGTACTGCTAACTGAATAAGTCTACCAAAGTGCTTATCCAATAGGTATCTTAAGGTGCATATACAGGTACATTTGAAACCCTTTCAACCACTTCAAAAGGGCAGCAACTGTAATGTTCTAATGGTTATATGTGAAAGAGCTAAGAATAAGTCTAACATAACAAACCTACTCTATATTTAATCCTGATGAAACAGTGTAAAATTGGAGTGATTTTGCTCATTTGAATTGTTTTCAGATCCTCCACACATAATAATTCTAATATAATAAAAGCCTTAGTCTGTCTGTCTGTGCTTTATTTGCACCCTGATTGACTGTCTTGACAGCAAATCATAATGATTACTGAAACAACCAGTCAGAGTGTTCTGCACAAACAGAAGCACCACCATGACAGCAGGGACTGTGGGGCTGGAGCGGGTGGCCCTGGCCTTGTCCACCCCCCCAGCCCTACATGTTGGAGGCAGAGGGGGACAGAAGGGGAGGAAACAGGAAGCCCAGACCTGATGCAGCGGTGGGGAGGGAGGAGTGGGCTGGGGGGAAATAGGAATGGATGTGAAGTGGGGGCAGGACCTGATGTGGGGCTTCATCCCTGCCTGCCCTCTGTCCATGATGGCGGAGACTGAGGGGATGGAGTGGGTGGCCAAGGCCAATGGCACTGGCCTTGCCCCCCTGCCCCGGCCCCTCAGTCCCCACTGTCATGGCGGTGCCATCCCTGCCATCCCCCTCTGCCTCCAAGGAGGAGGGCAGAGGGGGATGGCAGGGATGGCGGAGCACTGCCATGATGGCGGAGATGGAGGGGATAGAGTGGGGGGGGCAAGGCCAGCAGTACTGGCCTCGTCCCCCCACCCCCGGCCCTACTTCTCTGGTGTACGGGGCTGGACATGTTGTGGGGGGCGCACGGGGCCAGAGGAACAATGGCAGCAGTGCAGGGCATTGGGTGGTGGCATTCTGTCCCTGCCCACCCCCATCACCAATGACAGAACAAAATGATATTGAAATCTTGACCATTAATATCTGTTTATAAGCCTCCAGAGAAACAGTTTGCCTTTGTGAGTCCAGGAAACCTAGACTACATAAAAAGCACTCATGATCATCAGTGACTTTAATATAGCCACAGTGTCACATGGGGTGACAGTGAAAATAATGAAAATGGCAACTTGGTTGAGATGTGGACCAAGGCATACCACCTAAGCTTGATCCATGGTTCAAAACTACCTGGGTCTTTGACTAGCTCCCGATGGAGATGAAGCTATAATCCAGACTTTGCCTTTATTGACGGCAACATACAAGTTATGTGCAAAAAAGACATGTTGGAACCCATCCCCCACACACCAGACAGACCAATCACTATCAGTGTCACAGCAGCCATACCTGCAAATATGGTACAGTGCATAGATGCTTCAATTTAAAAAAAAGGTGACACATCAAACCAGTCTTGGATAACTGTGACCTCTTCATGAATGTACCGCACAAAACCTCCATGAGGTACATACCTCAAGGATGAAGAACTGATCATATACCAGGGTTTATTCCCATGCTAGCAGCCAAATACAAACTGTTAAGGTGAGTATATTTGGATCTTGGGGAGCACTAGATTTGCAGCTGAGTAAAGGCTTTAATCTGTGGCCCAGCAAAAGCTGCTGACCACAAGGCAGACTGATATATTAAAAGTATACAGTAGAAAAGTAGATTTCTAGCCATATAGTAGTGTTGTAAGATATATAATCATTATATAAAAGAATCAGGATGTAAACCACCGACTATTGTTAGAAGGTAAAGCAGATTTTGCTTATGAGTGCTTATGCTAAGTAACCATCTTAATTGTGTCAACCATTTTCTGGAAAAAGCAGGAAGTAAGTCTGTGTGATATGAACTGTGGCAAATTAGGAATCCCTGGCTAGCCACAGAGCTAGTTTCCCACCTTCCCCTGGACATGCCACCCATCTGTCTCACCCACCATGCCTCGTTATTAATTAATTAGGTTGTTAATCAAGGCGGGAGGCTGACCATTGTACACCCCGATATTGTGGGGGGCTATCTATGGCTCTGTTCCACCCCTACACCACGGCCCAGGCCTCGCAGATGGCATCTCACGCAGTTGGCTCAACTATCCCCTTCGCCCATTAGCTGTGGCCCCCAATCATGGGACCTTCAGCTTCTGTAAGCCATGGCCCTGTCTCAGGCCAGTCGGGACCCCGAGCTTCTTTGCTCTTCGTGGGCATTTCTCACAGTGGGCCCCTGGCCCTTTTGACCCTTCTAGTCCTGGCCCCAGCATTGACCAGTCAAGTGCCTCGGTTGGGTTTTTGCTTTCTGCCTGCACTTAGGGATTGGGGTCCCCCATTCCCAGCTCAGGTTCTCCTGGAAGCATGCCTGGCCCTGAGGCATTACTCCCCCAGCAGGCTTAGGTGCCTCCAGAAGCTTGCCTGGCCTACCCTGCTCTGATGTTATATGGCCCACCCGAAGGTGAGGGCTGGGGTTAAGGTGCCCCTACTCACCTTTCACCGGGGTGGTAACTGGCTAGGCATTTCCTGACACATGAACCAGCTACAGTAAGGAACGAGATAAGATACAGGGGCCTAAGGAATGTGGAGATGGTACAACATGGGACAGAAAAACAGATTGGAATGTGAAAGGTAGCATGGAACTGAGATGAACTTATGCAAAAGGGTGAATGGTGATTGATAAAGAAGCCTCCAGAGTCTGCCCAGTGACTGAAAGAAGTGAGTTCATGGCCTTGGACATGCACTCATAGTAAAAAGGCATGTAAATGAGTGAAATGCATAGTCAATTCCATGTTAATGAAATAAACAGTAAACAGAGGCAGAGCTTGAGATAGGAGGAGAGATGGACGGAACAAAGAAGGAGTGAGGATGGAGTAAATGTTAATGAGTATGAACCAAGGTGTATAAATGTGGAAAGAACTATTGTTTGGGGCAGGTCCCTGGTTTGTTCTTTTTTTTGGGACCTGGCCCAAAGCTGTCTTCATTCTGAATAAAGCTGTTGCAAGCAATGTGTGCTGGTGTTTGCTCCCTGCTTGCTCTGGCTAGTGAGTAACAGGATCCATGAGCAATTGGATCTTTGGCTCCCTAGTTGTTGGGCGCCGCATGGAGTCAGGGTCTAACACAAACAATACCAGCAAATGTTTCAAAGAGATCGTTTGTCAAAAGACACTATCACAGCAAGGGCATTCCTAATTAACAAGCTCCAAGAAGAAGGGCAATGGAAATGAAAAGAACTGATCAAAGGAATAGATACGACCCACCCTAGTAGAAAAGCATGGTTAACTATTCATAAGCTGAGTAATGACCTAAAGAAAGAACAGCAATACCACAACATCACAGCCAATCAGGTGGCTCACCAGCTTCTACTCAATGGTAAAGCTCTGAATAAACAGCATAAAATATGGATTAGATGGCAAACTGATCTTGAGTAAAATCATTTTAGCATGCCATACACAATGGATGCTCAGTGCCAGAATAAGTCACTTGAAGAAAGGCAAAGCATCTGGACTTGATAACATAGTCACATAGAATATCAAGCACTGTGGTCCCACAACCAAGTTATGAGTATTACACCTTTTTTTAACAATTGATCATCAGTTATGGCAACAAGCTCACATAATAGCTCTATTAAAGCCAGAGAAGGATGCCTCTGGCTTAGAGATCTTCAAGCCAGTGTTACTCCTGTGCCATCTTTATAAGCTTTACAGATGCCTTTTTCTCAATTGCCTTCCCCCTCATATTGAACAACATCTAATATCAGAACAAGCCAGATTCAGACCAGGCGAGTCCTACAATGGACAAATACTAAACATCACCCAGAATACAGAAGATGGGTTTGAGAAAGGGATGATAACAGGCACTGTTTCTAGACCTATCAGCAGCATATGACACAGTCAACCACTGCAACCTGCTTGCCAGAGTCTACAATGTGACTCATGACTGTCACCAAATGCACCTCATCCAATCTTTTTTGGAGAATTGATGTTTTTATGTAGAACTGTACAAGAAACAGAGCTACTAGGAATGACAATGAAATGGCCTCCCACAGGATCCTCTTTAACATACCAGTGACCAACCCATACAGAGAAACATGAAGAGCTTCATATATGCTAATGATCTATGCACCACATTGCAAGAGAAGGACTTTGCCACTGTCGAGAACCAGACCGACATGTACAAGCCCTCAGATTATCACAATAGGAACCAGTTTCGAAACAACCCACCAAAAAAGCGGGTCATAGCCTTTCACCTACACCACAGAGAAGCCAAGCGGAAATTAAACATCACCTGGGATGGAATCCCACTGACTAATCACCTGAACCCTATGTACTTGGGGGTTACGTTGGATCAAACACTTATCTTCAAAGCACATGTAGAGAAGACTAAAGGGAAAGTCAGCACCCTGCAACAACATACTTTGAAAGTTGGTCACCTCAAAGTTGTGTGTGAACCCAGCTACAATATGAATCACTGCTATTGCCTTGTGTTATTCCATTACAGAGTATGTATGTCCAGTATAGGAATGATCAGTTCATGCCAAGAAACTAGACCCAGCTCTATACAGCAGCTGTCATGAAATAACAGGATGCCTAAAGCCAATAGCAAAGGCCAGCCTGTACTTATTGACTGTCATTACGCTACCTGATACCAGAAGAAAGCATGCCAAAAAGAAAAATCATGGCAGATGGAATGCCCCAGGCATCCACTCTATGGTCACACAGAAATAACCAAATGACTTAAAATGCGAAAGAGTTTTGTGACCAGTGTTGCGCCCTTGGACGAGTTAGCTGGCAGGGTGCAACTGAGGTTATGGAAGGAAAGATTACATGCAATCAGATGCCCTGAAATGGACCTGGAACTCCAGGAGAACTTTCCTAAAGGAGCTGATACAGACTAGTCAACACGGCAATGCCTCGACCGCCTGTGCATGCCATTTGGAAGACCAAAAACACACATAATCAAATAAGGCTGTTCTAATAACATGAATACATGTGAGTGCAGTGGAGCACAGAGTATGGAGCACCTTGCTCATTTGCCAACTCCTGTGAGACCTGTACAAAGGAGGGCCTTGCTGCAGCAAAAGAAAGAGCCATCACTTGTGCATGATTCTGGAGAAACCATCTAGTTTATGACAAAGACACAAGAAGATGATGGCACAATGTATTATTAGTCCATGGACTCCTCCTTCTTACACAAAGAATAGGTAGCCATAGATCTGGGAGGCAGCCTGCATAGGTTTCTACTACAGAATCTCCAGGTTAAATCCCTATGGAATTGTGCAAGTGAGGCTACCCCACAACAGTATCTCATCCTGGACAGACCTTTTGAAATCTCAGGAGGCAGCCTCTAGATAGAAAAGAGGAACAAGTATATAAATCACCCTAAACATAGGCCAACTGTACTACTTCTTTTGGCATGTCACAGAGCATGTTGAAGGGGAAGTCCAAAAGCTGCATTAAGATAGGTGGACCTGGCTCAAGCTGTTCAGCTTTTATACAGAACACCAGAGAGCTAAGAGAAGATGACAGGCAGGGCTTCCCAATGCACAACCCCCCATCCCCCATGAACCTGTGTGCACAAAAATCTCAAATCTTATATTGCCTTCAGTAAACAATGTATTTTCCAGTGGTGATTGAATAACCAAAAAAAAAAAAAGAATAAAAAGCTGTACAGCTGACCTGTGTCCAAAGGAGTAGCTAGTCACTCCAGCAGGATTTCCTTCCCATTGCTCTTCAGATGATGAGAGGATTTGCACTCTCTCTAGTCCACTGTAGTTTTTTATTTTGAAAGTGCTATGTGTTTTAAGAAAATATATCTCTACTGTTTTCTGTTTCTTTATAATGTATAGAGGAGGCCCGAGTGTGTTTAAGGTAAGGAGTTCTTTTATTTTATAAACATCTGTTTGTGTTTTACCTTTGAAATATCATCAAGCCTGGGAATTCTTGGTTTGACTACAGAACTCCCTAGGGATGATTGAAATGTGCCTGAGGAGCTTTCTCAGCCCTTTGAAAATGAAGGAGGCTGCTTGTTTGTTTTTTTTTAAAAAGAGATTCCCCCTCACAGTTTCTATTCAGGCATTTAAGTTGTGGTGTTAACAAAAATATAGAAAATAGAATTTTAAGTAGTATGAGTATAAATTGGTTCTTCCTCAAGGAATCAGTTGCATTGCATCCATAGCCATAATTCTACCAGTTCTCCAGCTTGCACCCAGCAAACAGCAGGGGAGACAGGACTGAAGATTTTGGGATAAAAAGCTATATTTGAAAAAAAAATCTTTTATGACTTCTCCTTCGAGCATAAAAGGGCACAAATGCAGATTATTTTCCAATGTAGCTCTTCTTTAACATTTCAGATGACTTAGAAGACCATAGTTAAAACCAAGCAAACAGGAGATGGATAGCAGGGCAGCGAGAGATTTGTTTCTTTCTTCTTTTTAACATTCAGTCATCTTATGGCAGAGTTGACCTTGTATCCCCTTATATATCTGTATGAAGAACTTCACACCTTTATTTCATTTTTCTGTTTTCTTTTGAAGTTTGAAATTCAATTTCTAGCTCAAGTGTAAAATACCCTGTCTTCTTGTTCAGCCTCACTGGATACCCTTTTGGCCTTTTGTTTTTGCAAGCTATCATGAACCATGTTGTGTTCGGGGTTTGGGCATGTCATGAATGTTCTCTTGTGCTTTATTGTTCTGACAGGATGTGTGGTCTCATTATGCTGTATCCATGCATGACACTTATCGCAGTATAGATTATGTTATGCTGTCTATGTACATATTTATAATTTTGGACATAATTCAGCCAACAGACTGTGGCATGAATATTTAAAGACAACTGCCAATCCCAAACACACACACAAGGTGACATTATTGGTTTGGGCACCTTAGGGCATTGTCTGCCTGCAATAGAAATCAACTCCACAATAGAGAGGTAACTGAAAATAATGGCCCTTTAGCTGGAGGGGCGACCAATGATTCAGAGAGACAAGAAATTTCTAAAAGATTATGGTGGCTCATGAGCAATTAAAAGAACGCTCATGGGAGTGGGGGATAACCTTGGAGGTTTCATAGATTCACAGATTGGAAGGGGCCAGAAGGGATCTCGGAAGTTCATCGGGTCTAGCCCCCTGCACCAAGTAGGAAAGATAATTGGGGGTCAGGTGACCCCAGCAAGGTGACCATCCAGTCTCCTCTTGAAGATTTCCAGGGTAGGTGATTGCACCACCTCTGGAGGGAGCTTATTCCACAGTCTGGACACCCTAACTGTGAAGAAGTTTCTGCTAACATTGAGCCTGAACTTCTAGGAGTTTGTGATCATGACTCCTGGTTTTCCCCAAGGCTGCTCTGGTGAAGAGCTGTTCACTGGGCCCTTGATGTACTCCTCTGATATAGCAGTAGGCTGCTACCAGGTCCCCTCTCAGCCTTCTCTTTTTCAGGCTGAAGAGTCCCAGGTCCTTCAGCTTTTCCTCATGTGACTTGCCGTGTAAGTCTCTGATAATACAAGTGGCCCTCCTCTGGACTCTCTCAAACTTTACCACATCTTTGTTAAAGTGTGGTGCCCAGAACTGGATGCAGTACTCTGGCTGCAGTCACACAATGCTGAGTAGAGTGGAAGAATCACCTCCTTGGCTTTGCTGGAGATGCATCAATTGATGCATGCCAGAGTATTATTTGCTCTACTGGCAACAGTGTCACACTGCCCGCTCGTATTCAAACAGTGGTCTATTATTACCCCCAATTTCCTTTCATTCATGGTGCTGGTCGGTTTGGCACCGCCAAGCCTGTAGGTGTATAGGAGGTTGTTCGTCCCCAGGTGGAGCACTTTACATTTCTCCGTGTTGAACTTCATCTGATTCCGACTTGCCCAGCTTGCTAGCCTGTCTAGATCTGCCTGTATCTGTAGCCTATCTTCAAGTGTGACCACGCTTCCCCATAACTTGGTGTTGTCTATGAACTTGGACAGTGAGCTCTTCACCCCCACATCCAAATCATTGATAAAGATGTTGAAAAGTACTGGACCAAGCAATGACCCCTGTCGGGCACCACTGGCCACTTCTTGCCAGGATGACACTGATCTATTCATTAGGACTCTCTGGATCCTACCTCACAGCCAGTTTCCTACCCACCTGACTGTCTTGCAGTTAGCAATCCTCCAATTTTCTCATGAGAACATTGTGGGATATCAGATCAAAGGCTTTTTTGAAGAGTCGAGCTATGATAGAGTCATGGTTTTTTGGATCCTAGGCTGTCAAGGTTCAATGACTCCAGCAGCCAGGGCTGCAGAATCAGCTGGAAGGTTGAATTCTGGAAATACTGGCAGGTCTTTCAGGAGGCCAAAGTGTAGGTAGATGAGAGGGTAAGGCACTTTACTTATTTTGCTTTTCTGTCTCCAAACTTATGGTTAGTTTTGTTTATATAATTCTTTTCTTTTATATAATAAATCCTTTTACCGTTTTGATTGCTTGTGGAAAGAGTAATTTCTGGGCAAGTGATATTCCAGGCTAGCCTTTTCTATGGGAAGGGGGACCTATGGGCTGCTTGCAAACATTAACAAAACAAAACAGAGCTTTAAACTTGGCACATTCCTGCACCAAGCCCAGTGCATACCCAGAACAGGCAGCACATTAGTTGGACCTAGCTCACTCAACGTCTGTATAGATCAGGCACTTAAGTGGGGCTTTTTTAGTGCTTTTATCTAATAGCTGATTGATCTGGTTTTAAATAAAAAGTGCCAAAAAGGCCCACTGAAGCACCCAATCTATACAGATGCTGCAGAGCCAGGTCCAAGTAATGCACTACTTCTTCTAGTAAAGCACATTTTTTCTTGTTGTTTTTTTTTAACATTGGCAAGCAGCCATGATTTCTTTCACAACCCAAAGAGGAGACCATCTAAAACTGGTAAAGTTTCCCATAGTGGAGCTGCAGAGTCTGATATAAGGGCAGTGGAGCTGAGGCTTGCTGGGATAAGAAGTTATCCCAGGACAACCTCAGTCTGTTTCTTGGGGAAAGTGGCAGAATAGTGCAGAGAAATGCAAGGTTCCAGGGATCCCCTACAAATAGGTTTATCACAAAATTAACTGGTTCAGAGAGGTATGAGCTTGCTCAGGCAGCAACCTACTTCGTTAGATGCTAGAAATGGAGTCCTAACATTTGTCACTTCAAAGCAGTTTGTCTCAAAGGTGCCACCTTGCCCTACCTTCTGCTTGGCTTCAGACTAACACAGCTCTGTGCACATTTAATTAAAACTCTTATCTCACTTCTGTATTAAATTATCCTTGAATGTATTTGCCTGCATCTAGGTCTTCTCTGCTTCTTTCCTTTTCTATACCTAATCAATTATTGCCTGTGTGTAACGAGAGAGAGTAGCGTTTATACCCATCATGACAGGAGCACCTCCCTCATCAGCTCTGCAGTGCCAGAAAAAGAAAGCAAGAGACTTTCAAATCACATTTAAAAAAATATATCTGTCCATTTTCAAGTGAGTAATACTAAATTCTGCCCTTGTTAGAAGCCTGTGTACAAAATGCAATGGAACTGATGCTCAAATCAAGGATGCAGGAAGGGATTAAATGCTCTTCTTCTCAACCACCACTTCAACTCCTCTTTCATCTACTGAGGATGAAAGGCATAATCCCCTGTATTCCACCTTCACTCAAAACAAGGACAGAGATGTCTACACTGAACTAATTGGTGATTTTTGCTTCTGGTACTTTTGCAGTGCCAGCCTATGGACTGCCCTCTGATAGTGTTACATATGTTGCATCTTCCTAAGATTTCATATTTAATGCAATGGGTCTGTCTTTGTAGACACCATATAAAATACCCAATAAATCACAGACTGATTTTATATGTACTGGACCCCAGAAGAGACCACCGTTTCTTCTTAGGTGAACTAATTTTGATTTGTTTTAAAATTTCATTTTATTTGTTTTGCTTATTCCTATTGTCCAAAGTATTTCCAATCCCCTCTGAACTTTATGACATCTCCAGGTAATCTTTGTGTGTTCCCCTTTCCAAGAAAATGTAAAATACAAATATTAAATAGTATTAGATGCAGAATAGACTTCATACAATCTTCCTCTGATACTGGTATCAATAAAAATTATCTTGGAATTAGTGTTTAACCACCTAAACCATAAACCTATAGTTTCAATCTGAGGTTTTCTGTGGAGCTGTATCAGATTCCTTAATAACATTTAAATACACTATATCTACTTCATTTCCTTTTCAACTAAACTTAATAATGTATCAAGGGAAGAAATTTAGTGTGCCTCTAAATGGATTCTTTCATGTTTAAGGTCAGGTATTGACTACGGCACTAATTTATTCTAATGAAGGCTCCTTCTGCTTAGGGAATACCCTTGAGCACAGTACAGTTACTTCACTTCTTGAAAATTATTTTAATCTAGTCAGTAAACAGTTCAACAATTCCCTTCTATGGAATGACTGCAAAATTTTAGCTGGGTTGCCTAGGTGTACTTGGTCAGATAAGCCATGCATTACCTTTTGTGTTGCCTCATTGGCTGAGCCTATAAAACACCTCTAGCATTAATCCATGAAAAGTGAATTTCTGAAGCTTACAATCTAAAACTCTGTCAGAATCTTCCCTATTATCTCAATTTCTTTTGAGGTCTCTTGTTTCCTGTCAATTTTTCTTTCCCTTATTTTCCCTGGACTAACCCACCTCTGCTTCTATTTCCAACATCTCCCTTACACCTCTCCTTCCCCGGTCCCATTATATACCTCTCTGTTTCACTTTCTCCTGTCTTCTTCCCTTTACTCCTTAATATCACAGTCAAATGGGTCGCAAACTGGCTGGAGGGCCGCACCCAGAGAGTGGTGGTGGATGGGTCATTTTTGACCTGGAGGGATGTGGGCAGTGGGGTCGCCCAGGGCTTGGTCCTCGGACCCGCACTGTTCAACATCTTCATCAGTGACTTGGACGAGAGGGTAAAAAGCACTGTTCAAATTTGCTGATGACACTAAGATGTGGGGGGATGTGGGCACACTAGAGGGGAGGAATAGGCTGCAATGGGACCTAGATAGGTTACAGGGGTGGGCAGATGAGAACAGGATGAGTTTCAACACTGACAAGTGCAAGGTGCTGCACCTGGGGAGGAAGAACCAGCAGCAGACCTAGAGGCTGGGGAACTCCCTTCTCGTTAGTGCAGAGGCAGAAAAGGATCTTGGGGTCATTACAGACTCCAAGATGAACATGGGCCACCAATGTGGGGACGCAGTCAGGAAGGCTAACTGCACCTTGTCATGCATCTACAGATGCATCTCGAGCGGGTCCAAGGAGGTGACCCTCCCCCTCTGTGCGGCACGGGTCAAGCCACAGTTGGAGTACTGCGTCCAGTTCTGGGCGCTGCACTTCAGGAGAGATGTGGACAGCATTGAGAGGGTTCAGAGAAAGGCCACTCGCATGATCAGGGGGCAGCAGGGCAGGCCGTATGAGGAGAGGCTAAGGGACCTGAACCTGTTCAGCCTCCACAAGAGAAGGCTGAGGGGGGATCTAGTGGCCTGTTATAAACTAGTCAGGGGGGACCAGCAGGCATTGGGGGAGTCCCTGTTCTCCCGAGCACTACCAGGAGTGACTAGAAATAATGGTCACAAGCTGGCAGAGGGTAGATTCAGACTAGACATCAGGAGGTGCTACTTCACAGTCAGGGTGGCTGGGACCTGGAACCAACTTCCAAGCGAGGTGGTGCTGGCTCCTACCCTGGCAGTCTTTAAGAGGAGGTTAGACGAACACCTTGCTGAGGTCATTTGACCCCAGTATTTTTTCCTGCCGTGGCAGGGGGTCGGACTTGATGATCTGCTCAGGTCCCTTCTGAACCTACCAACTATGAAACTATCTTTCTCTGCACACAACCATTTATCTTTCACCGGTGGTTCATGATGAAGGGTCTTCATATCAATCCCAGGAAAGCTTCTTTCAGCAGCTGGCAACTTTGTGCAACATGGTTTTTTGGGGGTGAGCTACTTGTTTGTGACGTCT